>NC_085846.1:5187843-5530343 GCF_035594765.1 Anolis carolinensis
CAGGAGCAGGCATGGGCCAACTTAGGCCCTCCAGGTGTTTTGGACTTCAACTCCCATCATTCCTAACAGCCTCAGGCCCCTTCCTTTTGCCCCTCAGCCGCTTAAGCGGCTGAGGGGCAAAAGGAAAGGGCCTGAGGATGTTAGGAATGGAGGGAGTTGAAGTCCAAAACACCATGGTTTACACCAGGAAATATAATCCGATAATGGGACACACTTTACAAATGTCTATGAGAGTTGCAGTCCAAAACTGCTTAAGCGGCTGAGGGGCAAAAGGAAGGGGCCTGAGGCTGTTAGGAATGATGGGAGTTGAAGTCCAAAACACCTGGAGGGCTGAAGTTTGCCCATACCTGGCCCAAAGTCACCTGTTGTAATTATAAATAGGTGCAAGTATATTCAATGGTTAATATAGTAAGAGTTGCAGAATAATTCTGCTTTCTCATACATCTTTCCCCCTTTTTTTCCAGGCAGTACTCCGAACCGTTCGAGCCCCATCCCAGGTATGGAAATTCTGGATCCCAACATTTCTGTTGCACACTTTGTTGTGTTACTAGTATTTTGTTTCCCCCGTAAGCACAGACTACACACAAAAAAAGCAGGCATTGCTGATGGTGAAAAAATTGGGTTGGTTTTCAGGGGTTGCTGAAGCAAAGAATCCGCTCCGGAATTTTAGTCCGAACTTTAAATCATCCCGCGTCTCTCTCTCCAATCTGCTCTGGATTTTAGTCCGAACTTTAAATCATCCCCCTTCTCGCTCTCCAATCTGCTCCGGATTTTAGTCCGAACTTTAAATCATCCCCCGTCTCTCTCTCCAATCCGCTCCGGATTTTACTCCGAATTTTAAATCATCCCCCGTCTCTCTCTCCAATCCGCTCCAGATTTTAGTCCGAATTTTAAATCATCCCCCTTCTCTCTGCAATCCCCTCCGGATTTTAGTTCGAACTTTATAGTCTCTCTCAACAAAGCACTACACCTATGGTACAGTAGAGTCTCACTAATCCGAACTAAACGGGCCAGCAGAAGCTTGGATAAGCGAATGTCACGCTCACTTCAAACGATCAGCATGAACGCAGATCAAAGACAGCTGCTATCAAAACCAATCTTTATTGAAGAATACACAACTTGGGAAAAGTCGAGAATGACATAATGTTTACATACAATCAATTTTATTACCTTTGCTACTACGTCACATCACACGTAAATATCATCACCAAACCCCACCCCCTGTATCACATTTCTACCATTTCCACACAAACTACTCATTATAATTGTTTTGATTTTCACTCCACAAGTTCCCATGCTCTGCTGCCAGGTGTTTTCATGAGCCGTCGAGGAGTGCTCTTTGTTATGGCTCCAATTCCAGAGCTTGCAGACTCAACTCTGGGAATTGGCCCCATGACAAGCGAATATGTTGGATAATAAGGAGGGATTAAGGAAAAACCTATTAAACATCAAATTAGGTTATGATTTTACAAATTAAGCACCAAAACTTCATGTTATACAACAAATTTGACAGATAAAGTGGTTTAATATGCAGTAATGTTATGTTGTAATTACTGTATTTACGAATTTAGCACCAAAATATCATGATATATTGAAAACATTGACTACAAAAATCGCTTGGATTATCCAGAGGCTTGGATAAGCGAGGCTTGGATAAGTGAGACTCTACTGTATATTTGAGTTAGCTGCTTTCAAAATTCAGGGAAAAGCTGAAGTGGATTCTTTGCCCTTCTGACATGGAAACTGTTACCCAGGTCCTTCCTTCCCTCCTTTTTTCTTTCTTTCCTTTCTTTGCTTTTTCTATCTGTTTCCTTCTCTCTTTCTTCTTCCCTTTCGTCCTTCTCTTCTCCCTCTCTGTCTGTCCTTCCTTCCTTTCTATACTTCCTTCCTCCACTTCCTGTCCATATACAAAATATCAATAGTCTCAAAATGAGAAGATACATGAAATCAAGGGAGTCAAGATCACAGCCATAAATCCATAAGCATGAAAGCAGGAACTTTTCCCAAGACAAAACTCTTTCAGGAACATAAGCAAACATAGGAAACTGGAATCATGAGCTTGAGAGCTGAAACAGAAACCTGAACTTTTTGGCAACGTTGTCTGCTGCAAGTAAACATCCCTTAATTTAAGCCCAAGCCCAACCAAGAAGCCATGAGATCATGCCTCACACACTTGGGTTTCAAGGATTTCTCACCTCTCTGAACACTTAATCTCTATCCTTCACTCCCTTTCTCCGGAGACTTAATATATGATGCCATTTTGTGATGTGTTTAATAATGTTTAATGTTTTATTAGGGGAGGGTCAACATTGATGTTTTAAACTATTTTTATCGAGGGTATTGAACTGTTGCCAACACAGTGAACCGCTCTGAGTTCCCTTCGGGGTGGAGAAGGGTGATATATAAATACAAAAAACAAACAAATAAATAAATCTGCTATCGAGGAAACTCTCCATCAACCAAAGGCCGATTCCCAAGAGAAATGGCCCTTTCCTGTGTTACTAATGTATGAACATTGGAATCCAAAACAGCCTCTGTCTCATTGTCAGCTGCCTGCACTTCTCTCTGATCTAAGGCTGATTGCACACAGAGTCCTCAGTTGTAAACCCATCATCCCCTTCGTCCTCTGAAAAATCCTCAGACGCTTGCTGAGCCCCAGCATCTTCCTTTCTCCTTCCTTCCTTCCTTCCATCATCTCTCTCTCTCTCTCTCTCTCTCTCTCTCTCTCTCTCTCTCTCTCTCTCTCTCTCTCCCCTCTGTCTGTCTATCTATCTATCTACATCTATCTATCTATCTATCTATCTATCTATCTATCTATCTATCTATCTATCTATCTATCTCTTTATCTATTTATCTATATCTTCCTTCCTTCCTTCCTTCCTATCATCTTTCTCTCTCTCTCTCTCTCTCTCTCCTATCTATCTATCTATCTCTTTATCTATTTATCTATCCCCTCTCTCCTTCCTTCCTTCCTTCCTTCCTTCCTTCCTTCCTTCCTTCCTTCCTTCCTTCCTTCCTTCCTTCCTTCCTTCCTATCATCTCTCTCTCTCTCCCTCCCTCTCTCCTATCTATCTATCTATCTATCTATCTATCTATCTATCTATCTATCTATTTATCTATCCCCTCTCTCCTTCCTTCCTTCCTTCCTTCCTTCCTTCCTTCCTTCCTTCCTTCCTTCCTTCCATCCATTATCTCTCTCTCTCTCCTACCTATCTATCTATCTCTTTATCTATTTATCTAACCCCTCTCTCCTTCCTTCCTTCTTTCCTTCCTTCCTTCCTATCATCTCTCTCCCTCTCTCCCTCCCTCTCTCCTATCTATCTATCTATCTATCTATCTATCTATCTATCTATCTATCTATCTATCTATTTATCTATCCCCTCTCTCCTTCCTTCCTTTCTTCCTTCCTTCCTTCCTTCCTTCCTTCCTTCCATCCATTATCTCTCTCTCTCTCCTACCTATCTATCTATCTCTTTATCTATTTATCTAACCCCTCTCTCCTTCCTTCCTTCTTTCCTTCCTTCCTTCCTATCATCTCTCTCTCTCTCTCCCTCCCTCCCTCTCTCCTATCTATCTATCTATCTATCTATCTATCTATCTATCTATCTATCTATCTATCTATTTATCTATCCCCTCTCTCCTTCCTTCCTTCCTTCCTTCCTTCCATCCATTATCTCTCTCTCCTACCTATCTATCTATCTCTTTATCTATTTATCTAACCCCTCTCTCCTTCCTTCCTTCTTTCCTTCCTTCCTTCCTATCATCTCTCTCTCTCTCTCCCTCCCTCTCTCCTATCTATCTATCTATCTATCTATCTATCTATCTATCTATCTATCTATCCCCTCTCTCCTTCCTTCCTTCCTTCCTTCCTTCCTTCCTTCCTTCCATTATCTCTCTCTCTCTCCTACCTATCTATCTATCTCTTTATCTATTTATCTAACCCCTCTCTCCTTCCTTCCTTCCTTCCTTCCTTCCTTCCTTCCTTCCTTCCTTCCTTCCTTCCTTCCTTCCTATCATCCATCTCTCTCTCTCTCTCTCTCTCTCTCTCTCTCTCTCTCTCTCTCTCTCTCTCTCTCTCTCTCTCTCTCTCATCTATCTATTTATCTATCTCTCTATTTATCTATCCCCTCTCTCCTTCCTTCCATCATCTCTCTCTCTCTCTCTCATCTATCATCTATCTATCTATCTCTTTATGTATTTATCTATCCCCTCTCTCCTTTCTTTCTTCCTCTCTCTCTTAAGACCTTCCTTACTTCTTCCACCTCCTTTCTCCATCCCTCCTTCCTCTTTCTTGCTCCTCCTAACTCCCAGAGAAGTTCAAGTGTGATGGACTACCACACCCATCTACTCCTCTTCACAGGGGATAATAGGCTTTGTAGTCCAACACCTGCAATTCTTGTCTCATTTGGATGTGTTGCTTTCTGTTGAAGAGGTGCTGCGGGTGCTTGCCTTGTGTGTCCTGCCTGGCTGAATGGGGTTGGACTGGATGGCCTTTGGGGGTCTCTTTCAGGGTTTTTTCTCTCTCTCTCATCCCAAGGGTCCCCAGGGGGCTCAGCTTCCCCATCTTTGGAGAACCTGCAGAGCTTGCACCCGGGGGCCTTGCTCTTCCGTGCGGCCGCCGCACCCCCCAGCTTGCCCACCATGGCGGACGCCTTGGCCCACGGCGCGGACGTCAACTGGGTGAACGTGGCCCAAGAGAGCCGGACCCCTTTGCTCCAGGCAGTGGAGGCTGTGAGTCTGGGGAAGGGGGAGGAGCCAGGCAGGGAGGGGGCGTGGCTACAGCAAAGGGGGCGGGGTTAGAACATTGGTACTGCGGCCCTCCAGGTGTTTTGGACTTCAACTCCCACAATTCCTAACAGCCGGTAGGCTGTTAGGAATTGTGGGAGTTGAAGTCCAAAACACCTGGAGGGAGGGCCGAAGTTGGCCCATGCCTGGGCTACACAGATTCTCTGTGTGTTTATGTGTCTCTATATGTCTTCAATTTTGTTTACACAGAATTCCTTGCTGGCCTGTGAGTTTTTGTTGCAAAACGGTGCCAACGTCAACCAGGCGGACATCCGAGGGCGAGGACCCCTGCACCACGCCACCATCTTGGGCTACACAGGGTCTGTCTCTTTTTAATAAAAATATTATATATATATATATATATATATATATATATATATATATATATAAAAGAGTGATGGAATCAGGGCATCAGACAAAACAAACAAAACTACAGGCCCCCCAACCTCGAAATTTGACAACACAACCCATCATCCACGCCTCTAGGCTGATACAACAAAAAGAAAAGAAAAATAAAGTCCTAATTAGAGGGAGGGCAATAATTGTTTTTATCCAATTGCTGCCAGTTTAGAGGGCTAATCTCTGCCCACTTGGTCTCCTAGCAACCAACTCAGCCAAGGGACAGCCAGGGTTCAGTTAGGGGACAGGCAGACTTAGGCCTCACTTAGGCCTCTTCCACAGATTATCTAATTTGCACTGGATTATATGGCAGTGTAGACTCCCACCAATTCCTCAATACTTTATTTCCCATACCACCATACTTTGCCACAGCAACGTGTGGCCGGGCACAGCTAGTATATATATATATACACACACACACATACATATATATATACATATGGCAAAGGTTTCCCCTAAAGTTAAGTCCAGTCGTGACCGACTCTGGGAGTTGATGCTCATCTCCATTTCTAAGCTGAAGAGCCGGCGTTGCCCGTAGACACCTCCACAGTCATATGGCCGGTATGACTGCATGGAGCACCGTCATTAATCTCTTAGGATTCCTATTGTCTTGGGTAGATCAAAGTTTGGAAATAATTAATAGTTTCTTTCTTTGCCTAAAAGTAATACTATGCAAGATATTTGCATTGCCAAAGTAATCAAACATGACTGTTGTTGTGCAAGTGTTATCAAAACCCATTTTTGTGCATGATGAAGGATATTATTATTATATATTATTGTATTATTATTATTATTATTATATTGTATGACACAGCAAACAAGATAGATATGCAGGATTTCATATCACAAAATCACAAATCGAACACTTCCTAAGTGTCTAGGACTGTGTGATGTATTTTCGGATGATGCGTGCAGATCCCAGCAGGGTGGCCTTTTGCAGTTGGCAGATCGTGATTTTGTCAATGTCTATTGTTTCCAAATGCCAGCTGAGATCTTTTGGCACGGCACCCAGTGTGCCCATCACCACAGGGACCACCTGCACTGGTTTCTGCCAGTCTGCAGTTCAATCTTGAGGTCCTGATAGCGGCTGAGTTTTTCCTGTTGTTTTTCGTCAATGCGACTGTCACCTGGGATGGCAACATCAATGATCCAAACCTTGTTCTTTTCCACAACTGTGATGTCTGGGGTTTTGTGTTCCAGAACTTTGTCAGTCTGGATTTGGAAGTCCCACAGTATCTTTGCGTGTTCATTTTCCAATACTTTTGCAGATTTGTGATCCCACCAGTTCTTTGCTGCTGGGAGGTGGTACTTGAGGCATAAGTTCCAATGAATCATTTGGGCCACGTAGTTATGCCTCTGTTTGTAGTCTGTCTGTGCAATTTTCTTACAGCAGCTGAGGAGATGATCCATGGTTTCGTCAGCTTCCTTGCACAGTCTGCATTTTGGCTCATCAGCTGATTTTTCGATATTATTATTATTATTATTATTATTATTATTAATACCCTGCTATATCTCTCCCGAAGGAGACTCTAAAGCGGCTTCACATAATAAAAATATACTTTATATTTCGCTCTGTCTCCCCGAGGGGACTCAGGGCGAATTACAGAACACACATACGGCAATGTTGTTATACAGTCAACAAGGAAAGACAATACACAAACAGAGGTAAAGGCATTTCCCATCTTTATTACTGGCATCTTGGAGGATTTTCTCAACTCTGGCCACAGGGGGTGCTGTTGTTCCATCTTCCATGCCAAGGAGCTTTTGTCGTCCTTGGATGTCCTTAAGGGCACCTTTTATTACCTCCTTGCTAAAAGCAGTACCTATTCATCTACTCGCATTTTTGCTTTCGATCTGCGAGGTGGGCGGGTGAGCTGCCACCTAGCATTAGCATACAAAAATATGAAAAAATTAAAACAGAATTAAATATAAACAGCGTTAAAAAATTCCCATTTAAAAACCATTTAAACATACAGTAGAGTCTCACTTATCCAACACTCGCTTATCCAACGTTCTGGATTATCCAACACATTTTTGTAGTCAATGTTTTCAATACATCATGATATTTTGGTGCTAAATTCGTAAATACAGTAATTACTATATAGCATTACTGCATATTGAACTGCTTTTTCTGTCAAATTTGCTGTATAACATGATGTTTTGATGCTTAACTTGTAAAATCATAACCTAATTTGATGTTTAATAGGCTTTTCCTCAATCCCTCCTTATTATCCAACATATTCGCTTATCCAACGTTCTGCCGGCCCATTTATGTTGGATAAGTGAGTCTCTACTGTATTTAAAATTAAAAGTTTGGAAAGATGTTTCTCCAATTCTGCAAAGCAGTAAATCAGACACAGTTACTTTATAAAAGCATTTCCATAAAGTAACGCAATTGGGGTTTTTTTTCCTTCCAAAATATAATCAGCGCTCATGGCAATTTCCTTACCGGTTTGTGGTGAATTTATTCTGATACCATTGGTATTTTTATGTATGTTTGCCCTGTCATGGGGTTTTCTTGGCAAAATGCATTCCAGTTTGTTTTGCCCTTGCCATCTTCCCTCTTTAGGGAATATTCTGTGCAAAATGGGCCTGAAATGAACCAAAAGTGCCCCCAAAACAGCCCTTTAGAAGAGGTTTTTTCCCTCCTTCCTTCCCTTAGGCTTGCCTGTCTGTTCCTGAAACGCGGAGCCAACATGAATGCGGTCGACGGAGAAGGGAAGGATCCACTCAGCATTGCCATCGACCTCGCAAACGCGGACATTGTGACCTTGTAAGCGAAAGACAGAGAAGGGAAGATCTCTTTCCTTTTGGGATCCAAAGTGTAGGGCCAGGGGGTTGGAAGTCCAGACATTAGGCTGGAGCCATACTGCTCTATAATCCAGTTTCAGAATGCAGATTAATTGCACTGACCTGGATTATAGGGCAGTGTAGACCAGGCATAGGCAAACTTTGGCCGTCCAGGTGTTTTGGACTTCAACTCCCACCATTCCTAACAGCCTCAGGCCCTTTCCTTTTCCCCCACTTAAGCGGCCGAGGGGCAAAAGGAAGGGGCCTGAGGCTGTTAGGAATGGAGGGAGTTGAAGTCCAAAACAACATGGTTTACACCAGG
Organism: Anolis carolinensis; assembly: GCF_035594765.1. Classification (NCBI taxonomy): domain Eukaryota; kingdom Metazoa; phylum Chordata; class Lepidosauria; order Squamata; family Anolidae; genus Anolis; species Anolis carolinensis. The sequence goes on from NC_085846.1 coordinate 5,196,140, forward strand.
AAATATAATCCGATAATGGGACACACTTTACAAATGTCTATGGGAGTTGCAGTCCAAAACACTATGGTTTACACCAGGAAATATAATCCGATAATGGGACACACTTTACAAATGTCTATGGGAGTTGCAGTCCAAAACACCATGGTTTACACCAGGAAATATAATCCGATAATGGGACACACTTTACAAATGTCCATGGGAGTTGCAGTCCAAAACTGCTTAAGCGGCTGAGGGGCAAAAGGAAGGGGCCTGAGGCTGTTAGGAATGGTGGGAGTTGGAATCCAAAACACCCAGAGAGCCGAAGTTGGCCCATGCCTGCTCTACACTGCCCTATAATCCAGTTTAATGCAGTTAATCCATATTCTGAGGCTGGATCATAAAGCCAGCCTTCCTCTGTATCACACACCCCAGACTCTGTAGAGTTTTCAAGGGCAACCCCTTGTCCAGGACACTGCAGTAGTCTAGGCAATGAAGCAGCTTTCCAGGTCGGATTGGACTGCAAGTCCCAACATCCCTCCCTACTATCCATACTGGCTCGAAGCTGCTAGGTGTCCAATCTGTTGTGACCTGTGATGCTTTCTCTTTTCTTTCTCCCTTTTGCTGCCTCCAAAGACTGCGGTTGGCCAAGATGCGCGAAGCAGAGATCGCCTTGGGTCAATCGGGTGAGTGGTCAGAACCCCAAGGTTTGCATTCATTTGGTCAACGCAGGATGCATCCACACTGTCGAATGAATGCAGTTGAACGTCACTTTGTCTGCTATAGAATTATAGGAGTTGTCGTTCGAGAAAGTCTTTAGCATTCCCAGTTGGTGTCTCAGCAAACAATTGAAGGGAGATGTTGACTCTTAAGCTGGAAGGTGTCCAGAGGAGGGCAACTAAAATGATCAAGAACAAGAATCCCTATGAGGAGCGGCTGAAAGAGCTGGGCATGTTTAGCCTGCAGAAGAGAAGGCTGAGAGGAGACATGATAGCCATGTATAAATATGTGAGGGGAAGTCATAGGGAGGAGGGAGCAAGCTTGTTTTCTGCTGCCCTGCAGACTAGGACACAATGGAACAAGGGCTTCAAACTACAGGAAAGAAAGGAGATTCCACCTGAACATCAGGAAGAACTTCCTCACTGTAAGGAGAGCTGTTCAGCAGTGGAACTCTCTGCCCTGGATTGTGGTGGAGGCTTTTAAACAGAGGCTGAGTGGCCATCTGTCGGGAGTGCTTTGAATGCAATTTTCCTTCATCTTGGCAGTGGTTTGGACTGGATGGCCCACCAGGTCTCTTCCATCTCTAGGATTCTATGATGTCCTCATAGTCTTCCTTGTTTCTTCCAGGGGACGAAACATACCTTGATATTTTCCACGACTTTTCGCTCATGGCCTCCAACGATCCGGAGAAACTGGCCAGGAGGAGCTACGACCTGAAGCTGACCACGTTGTGAAACACGGAGGGGGGAAAGGACACAAAAATAGCCGCTGCGTACAAATACGAAATGTGTGGATCGCCATCCAAAGCTATGGTGACAAAAAAAAAAACCAATCCCATGATCTCAAGATCCTTTTTTGGGCACTTTTTGGGGTGAATGCTTTATTTATTTTCCCCCTTTACGGAGCATCGTAGTGAAGAAAAACTGAGCTCTCACTATGTTGAGTTTTGGGACTCTTTATCTTCTCCTTTTTATTTATTGCTTTGCGGGACCGGACTTTTTATTTCCGATGGAGAAGAAACGGATGAAGTATCTTCCCAACTTGGTCCACTTCCTTTAAGTTTGGTGAAGAAACCATCGGGGAAATAGACATTGACCCCAAATTTCAGGGAAAGATCATGCTCCCTAGATGTGCCTTTTGAGCATTGAAATGGCTGGAAACCTTGGAACTGATTCTGCAAACTGGGACCAACTTGCCCCAAAACTATTGCAAACTTGTTTTGTTTTATTCATGTTCCATCCCATCCGCACCAGCAAAATATACATTAAAATCAACTTTTTTCAAAGCCTGTAAATCTCTCTCTCTGGTTGGAAGGAAACCTTGAGGTCATCTACACCAGGCATGGGCCAACTTCGGCCCTCCCTCCAGGTGTTTTGGACTTCAACTCCCACAATTCCTAACAGCCGGTAGGCTGTTAGGAATTGTGGGAGTTGAAGTCCAAAACACCTGGAGGGAGGGCCGAAGTTGGCCCATGCCTGGTGTATATCTGGTGAGTCTTGGACATTTTCTTAGGCAGAGTAAAGTCTATTCCGTTGGTTCGGATCCGGCAACTTCTCCAACTTCTGTCCTTCTGGAAAGTTTTTTGGGGGAGGCAGGAGGGCGAAAAGAGAAGAAACCAGGTAACATCAGAAGAACCAAACCTCCCCCGGTGACGAAAGCACCTCCCGCCAGGAAAGACGCGTTGTAGCTGCCGGTCCAGTCACGGATCCAGCCTGGAATAGAAAAAGAGAGACGGCATCCATCACTTGACCTTTGTTTACAAAGCCTCTGATAGCAAATAAAGCCTTTTTTAAGGTCCTATACGATGTAACATGAATTTTGTTCCTGCGTTATCAATGTCATTTCCTAATTGGTTCTATCTCAAAAAACCATGGGAAAAGTAAAGTTGCCAAAACTTTGTTTTTGCGGAAGGGACATCCTGCAACAATTATATATATATAATTGCGTAGTATGGTGGTATGGGAAATAAAGTATTGAGGAATTGGTGGTAGTTAAGGTAAAGGGTCAAGGTTTTCCCCTGACATTAAGTCCATTATAAATGGGTTATATAGCTGTGTGGAAGGGCCTTAAGTCTACACTGCCATATAATCCAGTTAAAATCAGATAATCTGTATTTTATAGGCAGTGTAGAAGACGCCTAAGTGAGGTCTAACTCTGCCTGTCCCCTGGGCTGAGTAGGTTGCTAGGAGACCAAGTGGGCAGAGCTTAGCCTTCTAACTGGCAGCAATTGGATAAAAACAATTATTCCTCTCCCTCTAATTAGGACTTTATTTTTCTTTTCTTTTTGTTGTATGAATGTAGAGGCATGGATGAGGGGTTGTGTTGCCAAGTTTAGTGTTTCTGGGATGTGTAGTTTTGTTGTTTTGTCCTAGGCCGAAATTTCATTACCCTTTTATATATATAGATAAATGTAATGTGCATAATTAGGACCGAGTTAACAACAAAACCACTGGGTCAAATCACGCCAAGTTTGGCCACAATACTCCTCACTTTCCAAGGAGTGACCTTGCAACTTCAAAGCCTGGCTGCTTCATACCTACGGGAATCCTTTCTAGGCCACCTTGAAGGTCACGAAGAAAACCTCACTTAGGACTACGCCACAGCAACGCGTGGCTGGAAACAGCTAATAATAATAATAATAATAATAATAATAATAATAATACATCACACCATCCTAAACACTTGAGAAGTGTTCAGCTTGTGATTTTGTAATATGAAACCCAGCATATATATCTCGTTTGCTGTGTCATTTTCTGTCTTTGTATCAATAATAATAATAATAATAATAATAATAATAATAATAATAATAATTGGAAACAATAGACATTGACAAAATTACGATCTGCCAAACTGCAAAAGGCCACCCTGCTGGGATCTGTGCGCATCATCCGGAATTACATCACACAGTCCTAGACACTTGGGAAGTGTTCGACTTGTGATTTTGTGATACGAAATCCAGCATATCTATCTTGTTTGCTGTGTCAGATTATGTCGTTGTGTCAATAATAATAATAATAATATATTTATATTCTACTCTATCTCCTCGAGGGGACTCATGGCGGATTGCAGAACACACATAGGGCAAGCATTCGATGCCGTTATACAATTAACAAGGACAGACAGTACACAGACAGAGGTAAAGGCTTTTCCCATCTTTTTCCATTATCTTGGAGGCTGTGCTCAACTCCGGCCACAGGGGGGTGCTGTTTCTCCATCTTCTATTCCGAGGAGCTTTGTTGTCCTTAGACATGCTCCCGATCGATTTCCTTAAGGGTGCCTTTTATTACCTCCCTGCTAAAAGCAATACCTATTTACCTACTTGCATTTCTGCGTTCGATCTGCTAAGTGGGCAGGGAGCTGGGGCTCATGGCGGGTGGTCACCCTGACCCAGGCTTGAATTGCTGACCTTTTGATTGGTATGATTTTCTCCACAGCACTTTAGCTGTAATTCATTTTGCTATAGTTTGTTTTTCAATTCATAGATTTTCAACCAATTCAACATAGTTTATGGCACAAAAACAAAGTTTCTGGAGGATAACAGCTACTTTCAAAGTACTTACCGCACAATTAAACAGCAAATAACACTTTCAAACCAGGAATAAATTTTGTGACATTGTGTTATCTGTCTAGCTGGACTAGGCATGGGCAAACTTTGGCCCTCCTTACCTATGGGCTTATGAAACCATCCAGATGGTCTTTGAGGGTCCCTTTCCTTATCTATGATCTTCTGATGGCCCGATGAGATCATCTAGATGGCCTTTGGGGGCCCCTTTCCTTACCAATAGTCTTATGAGACCATCTAGATGGCCTTTGGGGGCCCCTTTCCTTATCTGTGGTCTTATGAAACCATCTAGATGGTCTTTGAGGGTCCCTTTCCTTATCTATGGTCTTCTGATGGCCCGATGAGATCATCTAGATGGCCTTTGGGGGCCCCTTTCCTTACCAATAGTCTTATGAGACCATCTAGATGGCCTTTGGGGGCCCCTTTCCTTACCTGTGGTCTTATGAAACCATCTAGATGGTCTTTGAGGGTCCCTTTCCTTATCTATGGTCTTCTGATGGCCTTATGAGATCATCTAGATGGCTTTTGAGGGTTCCTTCCTTACCTATGGTCTTATGAAGCCATCTAGATGGTCTTTGAGGGTCCCTTTCCTTATCTATGGTCTTCTGATGGCCCGATGAGATCATCTAGATGGCCTTTGGGGCCCCCTTTCCTTACCTATGGTCTTATGAAACCATCGAGATGGTCTTTGAGGGTCCCTTTCCTTATTTATGGTCTTCTGATGGCCTGATGAGATCATCTAGATGGCCTTTGATGGCCTTTCCTTACCTATGGTCTTATGAGACTATCTAGATCAGGCATCTAGATTAGGGTTGACCTAAGTTTGAAACGACTTGAAGGCACACAACAACAACAATCTTAATTTTGGACTATTTCATCCTAGTCCGCCCCCCCCCCCCCGCCCCCCAACAGTCTGAGGGACTGTGAATCGGCCCTCCACTCAAAAAGTTTGAGGACCCCTGGTGTAGATGCAGTTGGAGAGAGATCTAGATGGAGCTCCAATCCAGTCAACTGGTTGAAGGATAATTCTGGGATATCTCATCCCAATTTGGAAGATCCCTTCCTCCATTGCCCTCAATGGTGCTGTCTAGGGGTGATGGGAGTTATAGTTCTCCGTTCTCCACCCCCTGAATTGGAAACCACGCCGTCTCACGTCCGCACCTGAGAGCGGGGGTCCGACCAGAGCCTCGAGGCTCTCCAGCATGTGGATCAGCCCGATGGCACCCATGAGCTGCTCCGTGCCCACGATTTCCACCAGGCTGGAGAACTTGAGTGGGATGACGGCACTGGCCAGGAAGCCGTAGGCCACGCTGATGGCCATCATGGCCACGTAGCTGCGCCCCAAGGGCACCGCCAGCAAGGAGAGGCCCGTGAGCACCGTCCAGATGGCCAGGCTGTGGACCAGGCGGAGGGAGGTCCACCCGGCCAGGCCCCCGGCCAGCACCCGGCCCACGATGTCCGAGACGCCCACCGCGGAGACCAGGAAGGCGGCTTGGTATTCGTCGAGGCCCATCTCCCTGGCGTGGGGCACCAGGTGGGCGAAGGGGATGAAGTAGCCGCAGGTGATCAGCATCCCTGCGCCGCTAAAGATGAGGAAGTCGCGGTGGAGGAGCAGGTCCAGCCCAAAGAGCAGCACCAGCCTCCGCCCTCGGCCTGGCACCTCCGAGGACCCCCCGTCTAGAAGAGAAAGAAGATTAAACATCATTCAAAAATATTAGAGTTTCCTGAGCATAGAGATATTGACCCAGGGGCACTTTCTGTCATGATCTCCAAACTTTGACATCCCTGGTTGGCTGACAAAGAACAGATGCCAGCCATAAAACGGGCCAGCCATAAAACCTCAATTACCCTCTGGTATGTGAGAGCCCCTATGTAAATTGGCTAAAGAGAAGGTTCTGGTATTCTGTACAATAAAACCTGTTGGAATCTACCAGCGTGTGTCTTGGTGCTTTCTTCTGTGGAAGACTTACCCACAGCACAACTGGGAGAAGGGAACCTAACACTTTCACAGTTCATAGACTCATAGGATCCTAGAGCTCGATGAGACCCCAAAGGTCATCCATCTCAACCCCTGTTGGGAATCTATGAGCTGAAAGGCTCAGAAATAACCCTCTTTCAGGGGTGATTCCTCAAAAATATAGCAGAGTGGCAGAATCACGATTCATGAGCAGCAAAAGCTTACGTGTGGTGAGGATGGAGAAGCCTTTGTTTCCTAGGATGGCAAAGGATTGCAAAAATCTCCTTGAAAGTTCAAAAAGTATTTATTGAGGTAAAAAGAAATCAGGGTTTGTTGCATGTCTTTCAGGCTGTGTGGCCATGTTCCAGAAGTATTTTCTCCTGATGTTTCGCCCACATCTATGACAGGCATCCTCAGACTCAAAAAAAACTCAAAAATCAGAACAGTAGATGGGAAACAACACTCTGAGGGCAGAGGAGCCCCAAGGACAGCTAATGACTCTGAACAAAGGATGCCCCCCAGGCAAGAGACAAACCTTTCCAACGCTAATTAGGGTGATTAATTGCAACATTAACGCTGGCTTCCAACTGACAAAGGACTCTTGTCACACCCTGGACTCTCCACAGATATATATTTACCTTCCTTGCCTAGTTTATCCATGCCTCACAACCTCTGAGGATGCCTGCCATAGATGTGGGCGAAACGTCAGGAGAAAATACTTCTGGAACATGGCCACACAGCCCGAAAGACATGCAACAACCCTGTGATCGCAGCCGTGAAAGCCTTTGACAACACATTAAAAAGAAATCCATTGTAGATAGAAAAGGTTTTGGAGCTAACTAGCTGTCTAAGCTAGGTCTAAGAAAGGTAAGCAGGTAAAAATAGCAAAAATATCTAGATAGCTACATTTTGCCTAGGAGAGTAGCAAAATGTGTCCTTAGTTAGAAGACAAAGAAGAGAAGATATGGCTACGGCTGCACAGTCCGAGCCTTCTTGGGGCAATTCACATTCCAATCTAGATAGAGGAAGTTACCTCATTTCTGAAGAGATCACATGGCTAAAACAACAAGGTGAGAGGGTGGATGTAAACAGGATAGAAAAAGAGGGAAATCAGCAAAGCCTATCTGGGCATGCATGGGATTATAAAGAGGTTTTCCTCAGGGTGGGCTCCAAAGTCTAGGGATTTGGAGAAGGTCCCCAAATGATGGCCCCAGAAGGCCAACCCTGGAGACCATCCTCAGAAGATGGGCTCCAAAGTCTAGAGGTTTGGAGAAGGTCCCCAAATGATGGCCCCAGAAGGCCAAGGCTCTGGAGAACATCCCTATATGATGGTCCCCAAACCGCAGAAGGCCAACCCTGGAGACCATCCTCAGAAGATGGGTTCCAAAGTCTAGGGGTTTGGAGAAGGTCCCCAAATGACAGCCCCAGAAGACCAAGGCTCTGGAGAACATCCCAAGATGACGTCCCCAAAAAACCAGGGCCCTGGAGAAGGTCCCTGAACCGCAGAAGGCCAACCCTGGAGACCATCCTCAGAGGATGGGCTCCAAAGTCTAGGGATTTGGAGAAAGTCCTCAAATGATGGTCCCAGAAAGCCAAGGCTTCGGAGAACGACCCCACATGACGGCCCCAAAAAGCCAGGGCCTCTGAGAAGGTCCCCGAATGATGGCTGCAGAAGGCCAACCCTGGAGACCATCCTCAGAAGATGGGTGTCATGGGACCAATTCCCAGGGCTGAATTTGCAAGCCCTGGAATTGGAGCCATAACATCAACACTCCTGAATGTCTCATGAAAACACCTGGCAGCAGAGCATGGGAACTCGGGGGTGAAAATCATAACAATTATAATGAGTAGTTTGTGTGGGAATAGTAGAAATGTGATACAGGGGGTGGGGTTTGGTGATGATATTTACGTGTGATGTTACGTTGCAACCAAGGTGATAAAATTGCTTGTATGTAAACATTATGTCATTCTCGACTTTTTCCAAGTCGTGTGTTCTTCAATAAAGATTGGTTCTGATAGCAGCTGTCTTTGATCTGCGTTCATGCTGGTCGTTTGAAGTGAGCGCGACATTTAAGTCGAGAATCCCATTCTCACCCTCCTGCGGAGTCGCAGTGAAGTGAAAATGAGTGGAGGGGGCGATCAAAGCCCGAAAGGAGCAGAGGGGCCTTTGCCAGAGGCTCGGCCGCTGGGAGAGGAAACGCTACAAGCCATCGCTTCCTCTACCGGATACCCCAGACCGAACGGAATTACCCAGAGGATCCCCAGAGGAGGAAGAGGTGTCTCAGCAGCTGCAGAGACCAGTTGGGGGTCTGGAGGGAGCATGCCGGAGACCGTGGCCCTACGGTTGTCTATCTTGGAGACCAACCTGTCCAGGCTGTCGGAAACCGTGGGAAGATTGGTGCCGCTGTTGGAGGAGAATCTCCAGAGGGAGCCCACTCGATACGGTGCCGAAAGAGAGCCGAGTAAGGACGAGGCTTGGAGCCAGAGGGGCCAGCGTGCATCGACGCAGAGCCCAACGGCAACAGGCGGCGGAGGAGATGAGGAGTATTGGCAGGAGCTGGAGTTCCGAGAAAGGATGGCGCGCGAGGAGGATCGCCAGCGAGCCTTGGAGACTCTGAGACCGCCAACTCCAACAGTACTCCCAACCCCCCGAATGGGTGTCGGGGTTGAAAGACCGCTGGGACCAGGGATCGGGTCCAGCGGGTTGGTGCAGGAAGGCGAGGAGGAGCCGGAGATCCATGGAGACGGGGAGGATGCACCGTACGGCGAAGGAGTGCGAAGTGCGGGAGCTACAGCAGGACCTGCGTTCAGATGGGTGGAAGGGCCGACAGCAGCAGCGGAATTCCGAGGGCCGCGGGGAACGACCGCCGGGCTGGGACGCGGAGTGATCAAAGGGCCAGCTCAGGGGAACCTGATGCAACCCCTCCCCAGACCACCCATGCAAAGGCAGCGGGCTGCAGAATGGATGCCTAGGAGAGAGGAGCTCAAACTGGAATACGGAGGGGAATCATCCGAACTGAACTTTTTCCTCATTGGCATCAGAGGATACATGGAGGACAATGCACACACATTCCCCTCCGAAGGAAGCATGGTTCGGGCCATTGGTAATACTCTAAAGAGGGGAGCGGCCAGCTGGTATGTACAATTACATGCCAGACGCGACCCGTGCTTGAGGTCAGTGCCCCAATTCCTCACCGCACTGGAAAACCGATTTAGAGACCCGCTGGAGCAATTGAGGGCTCGAGACCAACTAAAAGGAATAAAGCAGAGGGACAAGACGGTACCCGAGTACGCAGAAGAATTCCTCCATCTCGCGGAAAGGGTACCAGAGTGGTCTGAAGTGACCAAAGTGGAGATATTCAAAGAGGGACTGCGCCCCGAGGTATTTAGTTGGGCGGCGCACAGAGATGACCCAGAGACACTACAGGGTTGGATTCAACTGGCAGGGCGCGTCGAATCCACCCTGTCCCAAGTAAAGCGCTTCCGGAGCGGCGGCGGCGGCGGCCAGCAGAGACCGGTGGCGAGGGGTCGGGGAGAAACGAGGAAGCAGGAGAGACCCAGAGGGAGGCCGGGGATCCCCTTCAAAGGAGACGACAACAGACCTAAGCCGGGATGCTTTGTATGTGGGAAGACGGGCCATCGGGCGGCAGAATGTTGGGCCCGAAAGGGAGAACTGCCCAAAGCCTCAAAGCCCACGCCAGCAGCCGGGAGACGAGCGGAGGAGGAGGTGCGAGCCCCAGAACCTCCGGAGAGGCTGGTGAGTCAAGACAAACGCATGCTGGTAGTGCCGATCTGCTTGTCGGGGTTAGAGAATCGGGCCACCTGTAGAGCATTCGTGGATTGTGGTTGCTCTAGGAACATTATAACTCCGGAATTAGCAGGGGCGCTAAAATGCCAGCAAACGCTGCTTGACGCCCCAATTGCATTTTCGCAGCTAGATGGATCAGTTGCTGCTGGGGAAGTATCCACGAAAGAAATACAGGAGATCCCATGTAAAATAGGCAAATGGGAAGGAGGAATATCCTTTGTGATAGCCCCTATTGCCACATACAATATCATACTAGAGATTCCATGGCTAGAACAGGCAAACCCCGAAGTGGATTGGAGGGGAAAGAGCCTGGCATTTAAAGAGCAACAAACGCAATGGGAGATAAGCAAAATAGCAGAAGAAGAGAGCGAGGGAGATGAAGCGGGGGAAATAGACCAAGAACTATTGCCCCCTGAATACAGGGACTTTGTGGATGTGTTCAATCAGAAAGAGGCAAGTAAATTACCTCCCAAAAGGAATATAGAAGTAGAAATCGAAATAACCCCAGGAGCAAACTTACCAAAACCAAAGGTGTATCCCATGTCTGTTCAGGAGAAGGAGGAATTGAGGAAATACATTGATAAGAATCTGGCGCGAGGCTTCATTAAGCCGTCCAGCTCCCCTTTGGGAGCCCCAGTGTTATTTAGGAGAAAGAAAGACAACTCTTTAAGACTGTGCATTGACTATCGAAATTTAAATGCAATTACTAAGGATAATAAATACCCTATGCCCTTAGTAAAGGATCTGATTACCGTGTTAAAGAAAGGGAGCATGTTTACCAAACTTGATTTAATTGAAGCTTATCATAAATTAAGAATCAAACCCGAGGATACTTGGAAAACTGCATTTTCCTGCGCATTCGGACATTTTGAATATCAAATTTTGCCGTTTGGTTTAAAAAACGGCGGCGCTTGCTTTATGCAGCTTATAAATGAAATCTTACATCCACTATTATATCGAGGAGTATTCATATTTTTGGATGATATCCTTATCGTAAGCGAGGACAGAGAGCAACACATTGAACTAGTCCGGGAAGTTTTGCAAAAACTGAGGGAAGCAAAACTGTATGCGAAACTCTCCAAATGTGAATTTAACAAAACGCAAATTGACTTCTTGGGATATCGAATATCTCCGGAGGGGTTAGCTATGGACCCATCCAAAGTGTCGGACGTAAGAGAATGGGGAGTGCCTCAAACCAGGAGACAATTGCAATCATTCCTAGGATTTGCAAATTTCTATAGATCATTCATAAAAGGCTTTGCACAAATAACCGCACCCCTCACAGAACTTTTGAAAACAAAGGGGAAAGGGGAGACGGCGAAAGTGAAAGCCCCTGGCGCCAAGTTGAGTTGGACGCCAGAATGCCAAAGGGCTTTTGAAACCCTAAAAGAACGCTTTACAGAAGAACCTGTCCTAAAGCACCCCGACATTCAAAGCCCTTTCATAATACATTGTGATGCTTCGGATTGTGCATACGGAGCAGTACTATTGCAAAAAGATCAAAATGGGAACCTAAAACCTTGCGGATATTTGTCTCGGAAGTTCAGTGAAACTGAGAAATGTTGGCCCATATGGGAAAAGGAAGCATTAGCTATATTAAAGGCCTTGGAATGCTGGCGACACTTCCTCGAAGGAAGTGGAATCCCATTTGAAATTTGGTCTGATCATAAGAACCTCCAGTACTTAAAATCTCCTCGAAAATTATCCCCCAAACAAATTAGATGGGCACAATACTTTAGCAGGTTCAATTTCCAATTAAAGTTTTTCCAAGGGAAACAGAATGTTTTGGCAGATGCTCTTTCACGCATGCCTCAGCACGAGGACATAACCACAGCAAAAGAGGGAACGTTATTTTCTGAAAGACAATGGGGTTTAGCTGTCAGTACAAGAGCGCAGGCTCAAAGGGAGAGCACTGCTACTGTCAAATTTGACGAAGAAGATAGTTGGGAAAAAGAACTGAGGCAGTCATATGAAGGAGATCAGTGGATCTTATCCAACGCGGAAAAAGGGGAGCAGAAGGGGGGATTTTGGTTTGTGAAAAAGAAACTGTACATCCCAGCGATATTGAGGATTAAGATTTTGCATCGTTTTCATAATAACCAGAGCGCTGGTCATATGGGGATTACAAAAACGACGAAGGCGATAGCAAAACACTGTTGGTGGCCAGGGATGAGAAAGGACATAAAAAATTATGTTATCCAATGTGATGATTGTGCCAGAAATAAATCGAGAGGAGGGAAGCCAATGGGACTATTACAAACGGTAGCAGAACCTACCAGGCCTTGGGAATGTGTAGCCATGGACTTTGTGGGAGAACTGCCTGTTAGCAGGGGACATCGCTACATATGGACAGTATTAGACCTGTTTTCTAAACAGGCCCACTTTATAGCACTGACTAAACTACCATCGGCAGAGAAACTGGCTGAATTATACATAAACCACATTTACAAACTTCATGGATGTCCCAGTAGAGTGGTCAGTGATAGGGGTGTTCAATTCACAGCAAAATTCTGGGAAAAATTCTTGGAAATGCTAGGAGCAGAAAGGAGCCTAAGTTCTGCTTTTCACCCCATGACAAACGGGGCGGTAGAACGTACTCAACAGACGCTTGGGCAGTTCCTTCGCATGTACTCTAATATGAGACAAAATGATTGGTCTAAGTGGCTAGCTTTCGCTGAACTAGCTTTTAATTCTACCATACATTCCGCAACAAATAAAACCCCCTTTGAAGTAGTTTACGGGTATGAGATTCAGCCTCTGCCCCAATTGCCAAGGTGGGCAGAGAATGAAGAAACAGGGGCAGGGAAATGGAAAACCCAAATGCTAGAATGTTGGAGTCAGGTGACTGCATCCTTAAAAGAAACACACAAAAAGTATAAAACATTCGCAGACAGGAAAAGGGTGGAAGGCGATAAATTGGAGAAAGGGGACTTAGTGTGGCTAAGCACACAAAACATCAAATTGGGGCTACCTTCAAGAAAACTGGGCCCCAAATTTATTGGACCTTTCAGGATACAGGATGTGATAAACGAAGTGACTTTCCAATTGTCCTTGCCAAGGAGTTTGGGGAAAATACATCCAGTATTCCATCGCAGTTTATTAAAAAAGTATATGGGTACTTTGGACAAAATGGATACCTAGTGTTCTTGTTTGATTTATTTCAGAGTCGTGATGGAGGAAGCACAGAAGAGGAGGACGGAGAAAAGGGGGGCGCCATGTCATGGGACCAATTCCCAGGGCTGAATTTGCAAGCCCTGGAATTGGAGCCATAACATCAACACTCCTGAATGTCTCATGAAAACACCTGGCAGCAGAGCATGGGAACTCGGGGGTGAAAATCATAACAATTATAATGAGTAGTTTGTGTGGGAATAGTAGAAATGTGATACAGGGGGTGGGGTTTGGTGATGATATTTACGTGTGATGTTACGTTGCAACCAAGGTGATAAAATTGCTTGTATGTAAACATTATGTCATTCTCGACTTTTTCCAAGTCGTGTGTTCTTCAATAAAGATTGGTTCTGATAGCAGCTGTCTTTGATCTGCGTTCATGCTGGTCGTTTGAAGTGAGCGCGACAATGGGCTCCAAATTCTAGGCGTTTGGAGAAGGTCCCCAAATGATGGCCCCAGAAGGCCAAGGCTCTGGAGAATGTCCTGAGATCATGTCCCCAAAAAGCCAGGGCCCTGGAGAAGGTCCCTGAACCGCAGAAGGCCAACCCTGGAGACCATCCTCAGAAGATGGGCTCCAAAGTCTAGGGGTTAGGAGAAGGTCCCCAAATGATGGCCCCAGAAGGTCAAGACCCTGGAGAACTGAGTCCCTAGTTTTCAGGGCTGCAGAAAGCAAGCCTATTCTATCTTCCTTATGACATCCTTTCACGTATTTATACATGGAATTGGGGTTAAACCCTTCCAATTCCAGTAGAGCCATGAGATGGACTTTGTGGACGCTTACAGCGAGGAGGACTTTGTAGTATTTGCCCTTGGAGAGGACATTGATATTTGCATGGATGGAGATCCTTACCCTTGGTCTCCTCGGTGGCCAGGCGCAGGGGCCGGAGGAGGGCCCCGCAGACCACCAGGTTGAAGACCATGCCGGACACGATCTGGAGACCTCCACGCCAACCATAGCTATCCACCAGCAGCTGGAAAAGTGGTGAAAAACCCAGGGCCGCGATACCCGCGCCGGAGAAGGCCACCGCATTGGCCACGGCTCGGCGCCGGTCGAAATACCGAGCCACCAGAGAAAGGGAAGGAGCGAAGATCAAGGCCCCACCGACACCTGAGGAGGAAACAGCAGGTGGTGAGTTGGTCCTGAGGGGCTTTGGGTTTGTTTACATTAGGCCTGGGCCAACTTGGGCCCTCCAGGTGTTTTGGATTGCAACTCCCAGCATTCCTAACAGCCTCAGGTCTCTTCCTTTGGCCCCTCAGACGCTTAAGCGTCTGAGGGGCCAAAGGAAGAGACCTGAGGCTGTTAGGAATGCTGGGAGTTGAAGTCCAAAACACCTGGAGGGCCCAAGCTGGGTACTTTTTGAAGATTGCATTGACTTCTGAGTATATTCTCCACTGCCCTCTGTCCTGTTAGCAATCTACACCTAGATCTGTTCTTGCCACCTGCAGCTGTGCCAGCATATTGCAAAACGACATGCAAAGGACCTATGCAATCCGGTGGGATTTTTGCATTGCATCCTTTGAAGTGAGATGAAGACAAAGGGGCGAGAGGGAGAAACTGGAACATGTGGGATTCCAGACTATTGTGTCAAACTGGGACCCTGGCAAAGTATGTCATGACCGTAACTATGTAACATATGTAACACTATGTAACACAATTTTTGTTCCTGGGTTATCAATGTCATTTCCTAATTGTTTCTATTATAAAGGCATGGGAAAGGTTTATTAAACTGCAACCACTTTGGGTTGCTGTGAGTTTTTCAGACTGTCTACCCTAAAGGCGATGGATTCTGTCAAGTTTTGAAAGTTAAGCAGGGTCAGTCTTGTTTAGGATTTGGATGGGAGACCAACAATGAGTCACAGTTCCTTAAAGGTCTTCTAAAACCACTGCTGCCATTATTATTATTATTATTATTATTATTATTATTATTATTATTATTATTATTAATGTGTTGTCTAAGGCTTTCATGGCCAATATCACTGTGTTGCTGTGAGTTTTCCAGGCTGTATGGCTATTTCCCAGAAGCATTCTCTCCTGACATTTCGCCCACATCTATGGCAGGGGTTGTGAGGTCTGTTGGAAACTAGGCAAGAGGGATTTATATATCTGTGGAATAATGTCCAGGGTGGGAGAAAGAACTCTTATCTGTTGGAGGCAAAGTGTGAATGTTGCACTTAGACACCTTGATTAGCATTGAATAGCCTTGCAGCTTCAAAGCCTGCCTGGGGGAATCCTTTCTTGGGAGGTGTTAGCTGGCCCTGATGGTTTCCTGCCCGGTTCTGGTTTTTCCCATGTTTTTATGATAGAACCAAATAGGAAATGACACTTATAACCCAGGAACAAAAAATGTGTTACATAGAATCATCATCATCATCATCATCATCATCATCATTATCTTTATTTATCAAGGCGCTTCAATATTAATATCAAGCCAATACCGTGTAGTATGGTATAGAATAGGGTATAGTGTGAGTTAGGCCTATTTTAATAGTAATTCTCAAACAACCAGAAACTAGCTGGCACCTATGTTAAGTGAGTGTCTACTGCACTTAGATACCTTGATTAGCATTGAATAGTTTTGCAGCTTCAAAGCCTTTTTTTTTTCCAAATTTGGTTACATAATGTAATCATTATGTATGATTGGGGTGCAGTGGGTTAAACTGTTGAGTTGCTGAACTTGCTGACCGAAAGCTCAGCGGTTTGAATCCGGGGAGCAGGGTGAGCTCCCGCTGTTAGCCCCAGCTCCTGCCAACCTAGCAGTTTGAAAACATGCAAATGTGAGTAGATAAATAAGTACTGCTCCGGCGGGAAGGCAATCGCGCTCCGTGCAGTCATGCCAGTGGCCACATGACCTTGGAGGTGTCTATGGACAACGCCGGCTCTTCGGCTTAGAAATGGAGATGAGCACCAGCCCCGAGAATCAGACACGACTGGACTTAACGTCAGGGGAAACCTTTACTTTTACCTAATGTAAACAAGTTTATGTATTGGGAAGTGTTGGCCACTACCTTGGAAACGCTTTGGCTTACCTGTGAGTAGGCCGATGAAGAGGTAGAGCTGAGCCAAGCTGGTGGCAATGGAGGCCAAGAGGAGACCGAAGCCCGAAAGGAAGCCGCCCAGCATGGCCACGGGCCGCTCTCCAAAACGTTTGCCCAACCCGGTGGCCAAGGGACCTGCCAAACACAAAGGAGAAACAGAAAGAACAATCAGGGATCCTGCTGAAGTGGCCGAGAGGGGAAAGGAAGGGGCCTGGGGCTGTCAGGAATGGTGGGAGTTGGAGTCCAAAACACCTGGAAGGAGGGCCCAAGTTGGCCCAGGCCTGATCCACACTGTAGAACAGCGGTCCTCAAACTTTTTAAGTGGAGAGTCGATTCACAGCCCTCAGACTGTTGGGGGGTCGGACCAGGATGAAATCGTCCAAAATTAGGATTGTTATTGTTGTGTGCCTTCAAGTCATTTCAGACTTTAAGTCTAAAGTTTAGGACAGAAGCCAGGTCAGTGACCTTGGAGGGCCGCATCTGGCCCATGGGACCCCTGATCTAGAAAATCTCATAATACCATGGGTAAGCAAAGAGACCTCCAAAGACCATCTAGATGGTCTCATAGGACCATAGGTAAGGGAAGGGACCTCCAAAAGCCATCTAGGTGGTCTCATAATACCATGGGTAAGCAAAGAGACCTCCAAAGACCATCTAGATGGTCTCATAAGACCATAGGTAAGGGAAGGGACCTCCAAAAGCCATCTAGGTGGTCTCATAAGGCCATAGCTAAGCAAAGAGACCTTCAAAGACCATCTAGATGATCTCATAAGGCCATAGCTAAGCAAAGAGACCTCCAAAGACCATCTAGACGATTTCATAAGGCCATAGCTAAGCAAAGAGACCTCCAAAGACCATCTAGACGATTTCATAAGGCCATAGCTAAGCAAAGAGACCTCCAAAGACCATCTAGACGATCTCATAAGGCCATAGCTAAGCAAAGAGACCTCCAAACACCATTTAGACGATCTCATAAGGCCATAGCTAAGCAAAGAGACCTCCAAAGACCATCTAGATGATCTCATAAGGCCATAGCTAAGCAAAGAGACCTCCAAAGACCATCTAGACGATCTCACAAGGCCATAGCTAAGCAAAGAGACCTCCAAAGACCATCTAGATGATCTCATAAGGCCATAGCTAAGCAAAGAGACCTCCAAAGACCATCTAGATGATCTCACAAGGCCATAGCTAAGCAAAGAGACCTCCAAACACCATCTAGACGATCTCATAAGGCCATAGGTAAGCAGCAAAGAGACCTCCAAAGACCATCTAGATGGTCTCATAAGACCATAGGTAAGGAAAGGGACCCTCAAAGGCCATCCAGATGATCTTAGGTCAACCCTAAGTCTAAAGTTTAGGACAGGGGGCAGGTAAATGACCTTGGAGGGCCACATCCAGCCCATGGGCCATAGTTTGGGGACCCCTGATCTAGAATGATGCCATTTGACTCCACTTTAACTGCCATAGGAATGATGTGTGGGTACCACGTCTAGCGATGATTATTGACTTGCAATATGTCGGTTATCTGAATGTTAAAGTGAAAGGGGAAGCCATGGCTTATGATCAGATCATTGAAAGGGAAATAGGGGAGTGTTTTAGTGTCTTTCTTTGTGGCACAGCTTGGAGAAGTGGCCTTTGTGAACCGTAATTCCCAAAACTTCCTTTTGGGGCTTTTAAGGACCACAGGAAAGAATGTGATGGACTGATGGATGAATTTGGATCTTGGTTTGCTTGGGGATGCTGGGAGTTGCAGTCCTCAAAGCAAGCTTTAAAGAGCACAAGTAGAATATCTAGGGCAGGTGGATGTATTTGGATCTTGGCTCAGGGATTCTGAGAGTTGCAAAATGTGATCATTAAGGATCATACGAAAGGATGCCATAGATTGGACAAATTTGGCTTGCTTGGGGATTCTGGGAGTTGCCGTAAAAAAGTGACTTTTGAGGACCACTCAAAATAATATCAAGGAGAGATGGGTCGATTTGGAGGTTAGTCCAGGGATTCTGGGAATTGCAATCCAAAAAGTGACTTTTAAGGATCACAGGGAAGGATGCCACTGAAAGAGGGATGAATTTTGGTATGGCTGGCTGGGGGGGATTCTGGGACTTGCAGTTACAAAAATGACCTTTAAGGACCATACACACACAAAATAACCCACCATGGATAGATGGATGAATTTGGATCTTGACTCATTTGGGGATTCTGGGAGCTGCAGTCTAAAAAGTGACAATTTAGGATCATACGAAAGGATGCCATAGAGGAATGAATTTGATTCTTGGCTTACTTGGGGATTATGGGAGCTGTAGTCCAAAAGTGACCTTTAAGGTCCACAGGAAATATGGATGAATTTGGATCTTGGCTCAGTTGGGGGTGCTGGAAGTTGTAGTCCCCAAAGTGGCCTTAATGGACCACAGGAAAGAATGCTACAGATAGATGGTTGAATTTGGATCTTGGCTCACTTGGGGATTCTGGGACTTGTAGTCTCCAAAGTGAACTTAAAAGATCACAGGAAATAATGGCACAGAGAGATGGCTGAGTTTGGATCTTGGCTTGCTTGAGGATTCTGGGAGTTGCAGTCCCCAAAGTGACCTTAAAGGACTACAGGAAATAATGCCACAGAGAGATGGTTGTGTTTAGATCTTGGCTCACTTGGGGATTCTGGGAGTCGCAGTCCCAAAAGTGATCTTTAAGATCCACACAGAGAATATTTGCAGGCAGCTGGGTGTATTTGGATCTTGGCTCATGGATTCTGGGAACTATAGTCCCAAAAGGACCACAGGAAAGAATGCCACTGAGGATGGGTGAATTTGTCATGGCGGGCTGGGGGGATTCTGGGGGGTTGCTGTCCCAAAAAGTGACCTTGAAGGACCCCATAAAAGGACCGATGGGTGCGTCTGGGTCCTGGATCTCCAAAAAGTCCCTCACCGCAATGACTCCGCACTTACTTCCGCACATCAAGGTGGCGATGCAGACGGAGGTGATCCACGAGGTGCTGCTGGACGACTCCTGGAAGTGGGCCACGAACTCCACAAAGAAGACCCCAAAGGAGCGCACCACCCCGAAGACCAAGGCCGACTGGCAGAAGGCCGCCAGGACCACCATCCAGCCCCAGCCCCCGTCGGGGGGCTTGGAGAAGACCCGGGGGCTCATGGCTCCTTCAGGACCATCCAAGGACCAGCATCCGAGCCCAGATCCGAGTCCACAAAGCCACCGACAAATGAGCAAACAGGCCGGTCTCCTGCTCTCTTTCTTCTGCAAGGCTGGCCATCCTTGCCAAGGCTTTCTCCTCGTACAAGAGGAAGAGCACAAATGTTGGGAAACATAGCTCCTTATCAAGTCCAAAGTCTAAAGGGAGGTTTGCATATACGTTTATTTCTGCATGCCTATATGCTCCTCTTTGGGGCGGAGAGAGGAATTTACAACTCTCTTACAAGGTTGGGAGTTGTTATCGTTCAACAACAATGCCTAGAATTATAGAATCACTAGCTGTGCCTGGCCACACGTTGCTGTGGCGTTGTCTGGTGGTGTTGGTGAGAAATGGTTGAGGTAATGGTGGTATTGAATGTCTGTTGTATGGTTGTCTTTATGTTTAGTATGCATTTGGTTGTTTGTGTACTGTGAAAGTGGTGAGGGTAGAAGGGGGGGGTCTATGTCCCTGTTTAGTATTGTATAGTATTTATACGTTGTCCATGTGTTGTGAATGCTTGGATAGTGTCCTGCTGCATAGTAGAAAGGGTTGGGTTGGATGGCCCTTAGGGGTCTCTCCAAACTCTTGTGCCTGTCCCCTGGGCTGAGTAGGTTGCTAGGAGACCAAGTGGGCGGAACTTAGCCTTGTAACTGGCAGCAATTGGATAAAAACAATTATTCCTCTCCCTCTAATTAGGACTTTATTTTTCTTTTCTTTTTGTTGTATCAACCTAGAGCCGTTGATGATGGGTTGTGTTGTCAAATTTTGAGGTTGGGGGGCCTGTAGTTTTGTTGTTTTGTCCGCTGCCCTGATGCCATCACTCTTTTATATATATAGATAAAGTTGGAAGAGACCCTCAAAGGCCATCCAGCCCAACCCTGTTCTGCCATTGAGAAAAACACAATCCAAGTCTATGTGTTGTCGAAGGCTTTCATGGCCAGGATCACAGGGTTGTTGTGTGTTTTCCAGGCTGTGTGGCCATGTTCCAGAAGTATTCTCTTCTGACGTTTCGCCCACATCTATGGCAGGCATCCTCAGAGGTTGTGAGGTATAAACCCCACTTGCTTAGTTTCTCCATACCTCACAACCTCTGAGGATGCCTGCCATAGATGTGGGTGAAACGTCAGAAGAAAATACTTCTGGAACATGGACATATATACCTCACAACCTCTGAGGATGCTTGCTATAGATGTGGGTGAAACGTCAGAAGAGAATACTTCTGGAACATGGACATATATACCTCACAACCTCAGAGGATGCCTGCCATAGATGTGGGTGAAACGTCAGGAGAGAATACTTCTGGAACATGGACATATATACCTCACAACCTCAGAGGATGCCTGCCATAGATGTGGGTGAAACGTCAGGAGAGAATACTTCTGGAACATGGACATATATACCTCACAACCTCAGAGGATGCCTGCCATAGATGTGGGTGAAACGTCAGGAGAGAATACTTCTGGAACATGGACATATATACCTCACAACCTCTGAGGATGCCTGCCATAGATGTGGGTGAAACGTCAGGAGAGAATACTTCTGGAACATGGACATATATACCTCACAACCTCTGAGGATGCCTGCCATAGATGTGGGTGAAACGTCAGGAGAGAATACTTCTGGAACATGGACATATATACCTCACAACCTCTGAGGATGCCTGCCATAGATGTGGGTGAAACGTCAGAAGAGAATACTTCTGGAACATGGACATATATACCTCACAACCTCTGAGGATGCCTGCCATAGATGTGGGTGAAACGTCAGGAGAGAATACTTCTGGAACATGGACATATATACCTCACAACCTCAGAGGATGCTTGCCATAGATGTGAGTGAAACGTCAGAAGAGAATACTTCTGGAACATGGACATATATACCTCACAACCTCAGAGGATGCCTGCCATAGATGTGGGTGAAACGTCAGGAGAGAATACTTCTGGAACATGGACATATATACCTCACAACCTCTGAGGATGCCTGCCATAGATGTGGGTGAAACGTCAGGAGAGAATACTTCTGGAACATGGACATATATACCTCACAACCTCAGAGGATGCCTGCCATAGATGTGGGTGAAACGTCAGGAGAGAATACTTCTGGAACATGGACATATATACCTCACAACCTCTGAGGATGCCTGCCATAGATGTGGGTGAAACGTCAGGAGAGAATACTTCTGGAACATGGACATATATACCTCACAACCTCTGAGGATGCCTGCCATAGATGTGGGTGAAACGTCAGGAGAGAATACTTCTGGAACATGGACATATATACCTCACAACCTCTGAGGATGCCTGCCATAGATGTGGGTGAAACGTCAGGAGAGAATACTTCTGGAACATGGACATATATACCTCACAACCTCTGAGGATGCCTGCCATAGATGTGGGTGAAACGTCAGGAGAGAATACTTCTGGAACATGGACATATATACCTCACAACCTCAGAGGATGCTTGCCATAGATGTGGGTGAAACGTCAGAAGAGAATACTTCTGGAACATGGACATATATACCTCACAACCTCTGAGGATGCCTGCCATAGATGTGGGTGAAACGTCAGGAGAGAATACTTCTGGAACATGGACATATATACCTCACAACCTCTGAGGATGCCTGCCATAGATGTGGGTGAAACGTCAGGAGAGAATACTTCTGGAACATGGACATATATACCTCACAACCTCAGAGGATGCCTGCCATAGATGTGGGTGAAACGTCAGGAGAGAATACTTCTGGAACATGGACATATATACCTCACAACCTCTGAGGATGCCTGCCATAGATGTGGGTGAAACGTCAGGAGAGAATACTTCTGGAACATGGACATATATACCTCACAACCTCTGAGGATGCCTGCCATAGATGTGGGTGAAACGTCAGGAGAGAATACTTCTGGAACATGGACATATATACCTCACAACCTCAGAGGATGCCTGCCATAGATGTGGGTGAAACGTCAGGAGAGAATACTTCTGGAACATGGACATATATACCTCACAACCTCTGAGGATGCCTGCCATAGATGTGGGTGAAACGTCAGGAGAGAATACTTCTGGAACATGGACATATATACCTCACAACCTCTGAGGATGCCTGCCATAGATGTGGGTGAAACGTCAGGAGAGAATACTTCTGGAACATGGACATATATACCTCACAACCTCTGAGGATGCCTGCCATAGATGTGGGTGAAACGTCAGGAGAGAATACTTCTGGAACATGGACATATATACCTCACAACCTCTGAGGATGCCTGCCATAGATGTGGGTGAAACGTCAGAAGACAATACTTCTGGAACATGGACATATATACCTCACAACCTCTGAGGATGCCTGCCATAGATGTGGGTGAAACGTCAGGAGAGAATACTTCTGGAACATGGACATATATACCTCACAACCTCAGAGGATGCCTGCCATAGATGTGGGTGAAACGTCAGGAGAGAATACTTCTGGAACATGGACATATATACCTCACAACCTCTGAGGATGCCTGCCATAGATGTGGGTGAAACGTCAGGAGAGAATACTTCTGGAACATGGACATATATACCTCACAACCTCTGAGGATGCCTGCCATAGATGTGGGTGAAACGTCAGGAGAGAATACTTCTGGAACATGGACATATATACCTCACAACCTCTGAGGATGCCTGCCATAGATGTGGGTGAAACGTCAGGAGAGAATACTTCTGGAACATGGACATATATACCTCACAACCTCTGAGGATGCCTGCCATAGATGTGGGTGAAACGTCAGGAGAGAATACTTCTGGAACATGGACATATATACCTCACAACCTCTGAGGATGCCTGCCATAGATGTGGGTGAAACGTCAGGAGAGAATACTTCTGGAACATGGACATATATACCTCACAACCTCTGAGGATGCCTGCCATAGATGTGGGTGAAACGTCAGGAGAGAATACTTCTGGAACATGGACATATATACCTCACAACCTCTGAGGATGCCTGCCATAGATGTGGGTGAAACGTCAGGAGAGAATACTTCTGGAACATGGACATATATACCTCACAACCTCTGAGGATGCCTGCCATAGATGTGGGTGAAACGTCAGGAGAGAATACTTCTGGAACATGGACATATATACCTCACAACCTCAGAGGATGCCTGCCATAGATGTGGGTGAAACGTCAGGAGAGAATACTTCTGGAACATGGACATATATACCTCACAACCTCAGAGGATGCCTGCCATAGATGTGGGTGAAACGTCAGGAGAGAATACTTCTGGAACATGGACATATATACCTCACAACCTCTGAGGATGCCTGCCATAGATGTGGGTGAAACGTCAGGAGAGAATACTTCTGGAACATGGACATATATACCTCACAACCTCTGAGGATGCCTGCCATAGATGTGGGTGAAACGTCAGGAGAGAATACTTCTGGAACATGGACATATATACCTCACAACCTCTGAGGATGCTTGCCATAGATGTGGGTGAAATGTCAGGAGAGAATACTTCTGGAACATGGACATATATACCTCACAACCTCTGAGGATGCCTGCCATAGATGTGGGTGAAACGTCAGGAGAGAATACTTCTGGAACATGGACATATATACCTCACAACCTCAGAGGATGCCTGCCATAGATGTGGGTGAAACGTCAGGAGAGAATACTTCTGGAACATGGACATATATACCTCACAACCTCTGAGGATGCCTGCCATAGATGTGGGTGAAACGTCAGGAGAGAATACTTCTGGAACATGGACATATATACCTCACAACCTCTGAGGATGCCTGCCATAGATGTGGGTGAAACGTCAGGAGAGAATACTTCTGGAACATGGACATATATACCTCACAACCTCTGAGGATGCCTGCCATAGATGTGGGTGAAACGTCAGAAGACAATACTTCTGGAACATGGACATATATACCTCACAACCTCTGAGGATGCCTGCCATAGATGTGGGTGAAACGTCAGGAGAGAATACTTCTGGAACATGGACATATATACCTCACAACCTCTGAGGATGCCTGCCATAGATGTGGGTGAAACGTCAGAAGACAATACTTCTGGAACATGGACATACAGCCTGGAAAACATACAACAACCCTACAATCCAAGTCTTCCTGACAGATAGCCATCCAGCTTCTGGGTGGCTCTTTCTTTGGAGGCTTTTAAGCAGAGGCTGGATGGCCATCTATCAGGGGTGCTTTGAATGCAGTTTTCCTGCTTCTTGGCAGAAGGGGGTTGGGCTGGATGGCACATGAAGTTTCTTCCAACTCTATATTTTTATGATTCTGTTAAGAAAACTTCGGAGAAGGAGACTCCGGTACTTTTCCGATGCAGTGTATCCATAGAATCATAAAACCAGAGAACTAGAAGAGAATCCCAAAAGCCATCCAATCCAACCCCATTCTGCCAAGACACAATCCAAGTGATAATGATAAATACACACAAATGTCTATACTAGACAATGTCGAAGAGATAAGCAAACACTATAAAGTTTCAAAACATAAAAAGAGATGTGTATATTAGAGCATCTTGCAAAGGCCACAGAAATAGTCAGGCCTCTCTGAGTATAGAGCTATCTTCTTTCTATGTCAAAAAGATAAGCGAATACTATAAAGGTTCATCAACACAGGATCTCAAAGAATCAAAAGAACTTTTGGTCAAGGTTTTTTCTGGAATAAGCTTTTCAATACCTGTGAAGACTTAAAAGATATGTTAACCAATATTATTTTGCAAAGGTTGAATGTGTTTATATTATTTTGGTTGCCAAATCCAATTGACGTTTAAATAGTGGAGACTACTTGATATGTTTTGACTTTAGTCCACATTTAAGCCTTGATAATTACCGTTTCCTTTAAACATTACAGTCTGGAAGATACTACTGTGGATTATAACAGTTGCCTGTACTTATTATTTTCATTATTGTTGTTAACTCTCAGGTAAATATTGTAGGTATAGGATGCTCTAAATTACATAGTGCAACTTATGCTTTGAAACTTTATAGTATTTGCTTATCTTTTTGACATAGAAGGAAGATAGCTCTATACTCAGAGAGGCCTGACTATTTCTGTGGCCTTTGCAAGATGCTCTAATATACACATCTCTTTTTATGTTTTGAACCTTTATAGTCTTTGCTTATTTATTTACAGTATTTATATTCCGCCCTTCTCACCCCGAAGGGGACTCAGGGCGGTTTACAATGAACACATATATGGCAAGCATTCAATGCCAACAGACAAACAACATTCAGTTTTAGACAGACACAGAGGCAATTTTTAACATCTTTCCAGCTTCACGATTTCCGGCCACAGGGGGAGCTGTTGCTTCACCATCCATTGGTGGCTGTTCTTCCTCTTCCTTTCCTCGTGAGCAGTTTTATGGTGTTGTAGATTAGTTAAATTAGCCTCCCACATAAAGCGTACCTAAATTTTCCCTACTTGACAGATGCAACTGTCTTTCGGGGATGTTAGGTCAAGAGCAAGCCGGGGCTATTTTTTTTTTATGACCCGGGCTTCGAACTCATGACCTCTCGGTCAGTAGTGATTTATAGCAGCTGGTTACTAGCCAGCTGCGCCACAGCCCGGCCCCATTGTCGACATTGTCAAGACACAATCCAAGCCCTGTCGAAAGATGGCCATCCAGCCTGCGCTTGAAAACGTCTCTACTAGACAGGAATGTGTATGTATTAAACTAACCCTAATTCACAATGCATTTGGAAATTCACATTCAAACATATGTAGTAGAGCACACACAAGGAGTCAACCCCTCTGCCCTCCTACTGAGACAAATGCCTTTGTTTGTATTCATAAACTACAGCTTGAATCCGCTCCGGATTTTAGTCAGAACTTTATAAAAGCGCTATATAACTTTTGAAGATAGCATTCCATGGCTTGGATAGTTCCTTTAAAGGAGGGATGGGCAAAGTTGGGCTCTCCCTCCAGGTGTTTTGGACTTCGACTCCCATCATTCCTCACAGCCTCAGGCCCTTTCCTTTTGCCCCTCCGCCGCTTAAGCGGCGGAGGGGCAAAAGGAAGGGGCCTGAGGCTGTGAGGAATGATGGGAGTCGAAGTCCAAAACACCTGGAGGGAGAGCCCAAAGGATGTTTCGTTCCCCATTTCGTGTCCAATGGCTAACTAGTCTCCTTCAACCTTGAATAAGTCTCTCTTCCGTTGGGTCAATTCAAGTATCTCCGGGTCCAAAGCTGCCGAGGGTTTCTTGGTTCTGGTTCTGGACACCTTGGAACGAGAGAAGAAGTTTGGCAAGGTCAAAAGGACCAAGGCGCCGGCCAGGAGGAAGACCCCGGAGGCCACGAAAGAGGCGGTGTAGTCCCCGGTCATGTCCCTCAGCCACCCTGGAATGGAAAAAGGATTGGTCAGTGGCAAGGAATTGAGCCGAAAGGAAAGGAAAGAGCTGTAACTAGTTGCTTTGGGAAGTTATATGGGGAAAAGGAATGAAGTTACTATCCAAGGGTATCGGGATTTGTAAAGAGACACCATAATGTAATGGGTTGACTGAGAAGGCATGTGTCAACAGCTGATTGGCTGAGCCAGTCAGGAGCCAGAATTCTGATTGGCTGCCGTCTCTAGCTTGGTTTTAATGGTTTTAACTGCCACTTTCACCTCGGAGAATGAAGAGAGTGCTGACTGAAAACGGTCAGGAAGGAAATGGCTGCCAACTCTCAGCATTAACTGCCACTTTCAACTCGGAGAATGGAGAGAGCGCTGACTGAAAACGGTCAGGAAGGAAATGGCTGCCAACTCTCCGCATTATCTGCCACTTTCACCTCGGAGAATGGAGACAGCGCTGACTGAAAACGGTCAGGAAGGAAATGGCTGCCGACTCTCCGAAGCCTGATTATAAGGCAAATGAGGCATATTTAAAGACTGTTTAAAGCAGGGGTCCTCAAACTTTTTAAGCCGAGGGCCGGTCTACAATCCTTCAGACTGTTGAGGGGCCGGATTATCATTTGAAAAAAAAAATACAAACAAATTCCAATGCACACTGCACATGTCTTATTTGTAGTGCAAAAACAACAACAACAACAACGAAAGAACAATACAATATTTAAAAATAAAAACAATTTTAACCAACATACATTTATCAGGATTTCAATGGGAAGTGTGGTCCTGCTTCTGGCCAATGAGATAGTCAAGTTAATTAGGATTGTTGTTGTTGTTGTTGTTGTTGTTGTGTGCCTTCAAGTCATTTCAGACTTTGGGCAAGCCTAAGTCTAAAATCTATTTATTTATTATTTATTTATTTACTGCATTTATTTACTACATTTGTATCACACCCTTCTCACCCCAAAGGGGACTCAGAGTGGCTTACAAATTATATGTACATACAATATATTATATTATTAGCATCGCACAATATTAGCATTATATATTACTATATTGAACTATACTGTAATATTATTAGTAATATTATATGTAATATAGAATATATAATTAATATTATCATATGGTATTATTAATGTTATATTGTATTACATAATAATATTATTATCAATATTATATGTATATACAATATATTATATTATAAAACTGTGGGCGGGGGCCAGGTAAATGACCTTGGAGGGCCGCATCCGGCCCCCGGGCCTTAGTTTGGGGACCCCTGGTTTAAAGGGACTGTTTATTCCCTTAGTTCTCTGTGTGAATTCAGAGAGACTTCTGTGTATGTTGTTGCCCTGTTTGATCTTTTGAACTGAAGTAAAGATACTGTTACTTGTTACACAAGCCTGAGTGACACTTTATTATACTGCAGGGTTTATTTTGATTCAGAAATTGTGGTAAAGCTTCACAGTGTTGTAAGAGCCATTCAACAGTGGAATCTGCTGCCTGGGAGTTTGGCTGGATGGCCATCTGTCGAGATCAATTGGATTGCATCTTCCTGCCTGGCAGAAAGGGGTTGGATGGTCCTTGAACTCTCCTTCAACTCTAGGATTCTCCCTGTGTGTCCACCTGTCCATCCTAGATTATTGGACTGGATGGTTCTTGGGATCTCTTCCCACTGTATTATTGTTGTGTTGTCGAAGGCTTCCATGGCCGGAATCACAGGGCTGTTGTGTGTTTTCCGGGCTGTATGGCCATGTTCCAATAGTATTCTCTCCTGACGTTTTGCCCACATCTATGGTAGGCATCCTCAGAAGTTGTGAGGTATAACCTCTGGGGATGCTTGCCATAGATGTGGGCGAAACGTCAGGAGAGAATACTTCTGGAACCTGGCCATACGGCCCAGAAAACACACAACAACCCTGTATTATTATTCTAACTATCTATCTAGGATTATATTGTTTTATAACTTTGGTCACCTTCCACCAGACACTTCCCACTTTGTCAATCCTTTTCTTGAACCAGAAAGGACAAAGCAGGGTTGGATTGGATGGCTCTTGGGGGTCTCTTTAAACTTCATGATGCTATCTATTTAGCTTAGGGGATTGGACAGATGGCCCTTGGAGTATCTTCCTATTCTTTCATTTCATTCCATCCATCTCTAGTCTCTGTCTATCTATCTATCTATCTATCTATCTATCTATCTATCTATCTATCTATCTATCTATCTATCTGTCTATCTGGGTCAGGCTTAGCATAGTGGGCTAAACTGCTAGCTGCAGAAAATGTGGCTGATAAAAAGGGTGGCAGTTCAGTCCTGGGTTGGGGTGAGTACCCACCATGAGTCCCAGCTCCCTGCCCACCTAGCAGATTGAAAGCAGACATGCGAGTAGATAAATAGGTACTGCTTTTAGCAGGGAGGTAATAAAGGCACCTTTAAGGACATCGATTGGGAGGACGTCTAAGGACAACAAAGCTCCTCGGCATGGAAGATGGAGCAACAGCACCCCCTGTGGCCAGAGTCAAGCACATCCTCCAAGATGCCAGAAATGGAAAGATGGGAAATGCCTTTACCTCTGTCTGTGTATTGTCTGTCCTTGTAAATTGTATCATGAATGAATGAACTCGGTTAGCGTTGACATGGATTGGATTAAGGCTCTTGCACAAGGTCTGATGGATGATTGGCATATATATTTGGTGTTGCACTGTGTTAAATCTTTTATATATTGTATTTTATTAGGTTTTAACTATTTTAACTGTTTTATTATTTTACTAGCTGTGCCCGGCCACGCGTTGCTGTGGCGAAGTATGGGGGTATGGGAAATAAAGTATTGAGGAATTTGTGGTAGTTAAGGTAAAGGATAAAGGTGTGGAGTCAAGATAATCCAGTTCAAAGCAGATAATATAAGATTATAAATGGGTTATATAGCTGTGTGGAAGGGCCTTGAGTCTACACTGCCATCTAATCCAGTTAAAATCTGATAATCTGTATTTTATAGGCAGTGTGGAAGAGGCCTAAGTGAGGTCTAACTCTGCCTGTACCCTGGGTGAGTGGGTTGCTAGGAGACCAAGTGGGCGGAGCTTAGCCTTCTAACTGGCAGCAATTGGATAAAACACAATTATTCCTCTCCCTCTAATTAGGACTTTATTTTTCTTTTCTTTTTATTGTATCAACCTAAAGGCATGGATGATGGGTTGTGTTGTCAATTTTCGAGGTTGTGGGGTGTTTAGTTTTGTTGTTTTGGTGGTCGCCAGGATTCTATCACTCTTTTATATATATAGATTGTATTATGATATTCTGGTAGTGATCCTGCCAGTTGTGTAAGCCGCCCTGAGTCCCCTCGGGGAGAAGGGCAGGGTAGAAATATCGGAAATAATAATAATAATAATAATAATAATAATAATAATAATAATAATAATAAATAATAATAATAATAAAATATCATGGCATTGAATGCTTGTCGTATGTGTGTTCACCCTGAGTCTCCTCAGTGAGATAATAGCAGAATATAAATAAAGTATATTATATCTATCTTAGGGGATTGGACAGATGGCTTTTGGGACTCTTCCAACTCTATTTCTTTCTATATATCTATCTACATCTACCTGTATGTCGATCTACATCTATCTATCTATCTATCTATCTATCTATCTATCTATCTATCTATCTATCTATCTGTTGAATCTATCTATTATTTATCTATCTCAGGGTATTGGACTGGATGGTCTTTCAATTTTAGGATTATGTATGAAGTTGGTCGCTGGCCTTACCTGAAAGTGGGGCTCCCAGCAAAGCGCCAACGCTTTCCAGCATGTGCATGAGTCCGATGGCGCCGAGCAAGTCTCCGGTGCCTACAACTTCCACCAAAGTGGTGAACTGGAGCGGCACCAGGGCTCCCGCGAAGAATCCGTATCCGAGGCCAAGGGGCACCAAGGAGGAAAAGCCGTGTCCCAAGGGGAGCAGGGTGAGGGAGAGCCCTGTCAGGAGCGTCCAGAGCGTGAGGCTGTGCACCAGGCGGGCAAAGACTTTGGCATCCGCCAGCCAGCCGGCCAAGACCCGGCCGAAGATGTCCGAAACGGCCGCAGTGGACATGACGAAAGCAGCCTGGTATTCGTCGCAGCCCTTCTCCCTGGCATGGGCCACCAAGTGGGCGTAGGGCACGAAATAGCCAGCGTCGACCAGGACAAAGACCAGAACGTAGCGCATGAAGGAACCATGGCGCAAGAGCCCCAGCGAGAAGAGGGAGGACAGGGTCTCCAAACAGCTGGCACCACTGGGTTTCTCCGGGACGTCTAGTTCTCCTTCCGAAACCAAAGGCCGGAGCAAAGCGCCAGATGCCACCAAGTTAAGAGACATCCCAGATATCAAAACGAGGGCTCCTCGCCATCCATAGACATCAAGCAGGTATTGGAAGAAGGGAGAAAAAGCCAAGGAGGAGATGCCGGCGCCAGAGACGGCCAAACCGGTGGCCAGCGAGCGACGTTTGTTGAAATAACACGACACGGCAGCAATGGATGGGCTGAAGACCAAGGCCCAGCCCAGGCCTGCGAGGGCAAGAAGCAAAAAGGATAAAGATGACACTTATCTGGTTCAGGCTGATTATGATTACATTATGTCACACATGGTTTATTCCTAGGATATAAATGGTGTTCCCTAATTGGTTTCATCATAAAAACATGGGAAACGTTTATTAAACCACCTAAACATTGCTTTTGCAGGAGGGAGATCCTGCAGCACATTTTTGCTATAGTTTTTCAATGAACATCTCGTCGAGGTGCAACCAATTCAACATAGTTTATGGTACGAAAACAAAGTTTCCAGAGTAGAACAACAACTGAACTTTCAAAGTAAACACCACACAATTAAACAGGAAATAATACTTTCAAATTAGGAACAGAAACTTTTTTCAAAATGTTTTACATAGTGTTATGAATCCACCTATCTTTTCAACAGTGGTGTACAAATGTGTTGTCGAAGGCTTTCATGGCCGGGATCACAGGGTATATTAACCTCACAACCTCTGAGGATGCCTGCCATAGATGTAGGCGAAACGTCATGAGAGAATACTTCTGGAACATGGCCAGACAGCCCAGAAAACATACAACAACCCAGTGTACATAAAGCTCAGTATTAGTATTATTATTATTATTATTATTATTATTATTATTATTATTATTATTATTTACTCACCTTGAGCCTACAATACAGTTAGGAAGAAGAAGAAGAATGGGAAAAAGAGGTGGAGGAAGAGGACGAAAAGAACAGGTATGAATATTACCAAAGTTATGTTGGTTTTCAATAAGTATTATTATTATTATTATTATTATTATTATTATTATTATTATTTGCCCACATGTGTTGTAGGCCTGAGGTGGGTAAATAATTCAGCACATATATATGTAATAAAGATCTGAAATGATAAGAAAAAGTAAAAGGAGTGTTATGAATCTTACTATGGTTATATTGATTATGCTGTGAATCTTCCCATCGCCTTAACAGTGGCTTGCCATATAGCTCAAAATTGTTATTACAGTAGAGTCTCACTTATCCAAGCCTCGCTTATCCAAGCCACTGGATAATCCAAGCCATTTTTGTAGTCAATGTTTTCAATATATTGTGATATTTTGGTGCTAAATTTGTAAATACAGTAATTACAACATAACATTACTGCGTATTGAACTACTTTTTCTGTCAAATTTGTTGTATAACATGATGTTTTGGTGCTTCATTTGTAAAATCATTACCTAATTGGATGTTGAATAGGCTTTTCCTTAATCCCTCCTGATTATCCAAGATATTCGCTTATCCAAGCTTCTGCCAGCCCGTTTAGCTTGGATAAGTGAGACTCTACTATATTATTATTATTATTATTATTATTATTATTATTATTATTATTATTATTATTGAGAAGGAAGAGGAGAAGAGATATGACCCTTACTGAGATTATGTTGGTTATGCCATAAATCTACCTATTGCCTTAACAGTGTCATGCAAGAGCTCAGAAATTAAAAAACAACAACAACAACAACAACAACAACAACAATCATACTTTGTATTTGTTATCTGCCTCTGATCAGGGCTCATGGAGCACTACACAATTAAAATATATAGATAAAAGCATAAGACCATTAAATCACTAATAACAATAACAATAACAATTATACAGTAATAATAATAATAATAATAATAATAATAATAATAATAATAATAATAATAATAATAGAGCTTTGTTTGTTAGTTGATTGTATTATATGGCATTGAGAATTTGTTTTATATGTTGTTGGCCACCCTGAGTCCCCACTGGGGAGATAGGGCAGGATACAAATAAAGTTGTTTATTATTGACACAACAACGTTGTATGACACAGCAAACAAGATAGTCATGCTGGATTTCGTATCACAAAATCACAAGTCGAACACTTCCCAAGAGTCTAGGACTATGTGATGTATTTTCGGATGATGCGTGCAGATCCCAACAGGGTGGCCTTTTGCAGTTAGCAGATCGTAATTTTGTCAATGTCTATTGTTTCCAAATGCCGGCTGAGATCTTTTGGCACGGCACCCAGTGTTCCCATCACCACTGGGACCACCTGCACTGGTTTCTGCCAGAGTCTTTGAAGTTCAATCTTGAGGTCTTGATAGCAGCTGAGTTTTTCCTGTTGTTTTTCATCAATGCAACTGTCACCTGGGATTATTATTATTATTAATGTTATTTGTTACCTGGCTCTCATCCAGGCTCTAGGCAGGGAACAATACAGTTAAATACATACAGAAGACCATAAAAGACCATTTAAATACACATATTTAAAGACACAGAATACACCTATACTGTAGAATTAATGAATTTTGACATTATGATTCATTGCTATGGAATCATAGGAGTTGTAGTTTGGTGAGGCACCAGAATGGGCCGAGAAGGTGAACGACAACTCCCTTGCTTCCATAACATTGATCCGTGACAGTTAAAACGGTGCGAAATTATATTACCATCATTCTACACAGTACATAGATTCCCCCTCCCCAAAACCAGGTCAGATAAATGGTGAATCCAGTCCAGGTTTTGCATAGGTTTACATGAACTCTCCAAGGTGCTGGATCTAGTTCAGGGAGAGTTCAGGACCCAGGACAGCAATTGAATCAGAGGGGAAAACGTGGACCGGATCGCTGCTTCACCAGGAACCGGAACACTTTTTTCCTCTTTGTTTTTAATAGTTTTGGAAAGTGAAGACGTCAAGGAAAGTGGACTCACCTGCAACCAGGCCAACACTCAGATACAGGTGAGTGAGGCTGGTGGAGAAGGAGGCTAGCAGTAACCCCAGGCTGGCAAGCGAACCCCCGGCCATCACCACCGGACGCCCCCCGAAGCGGGCACTGAGCGCACTCCCCATTGGGCCTGTTGGGTGTGGAGCAAACATAGAACCATAGACTTGGAAGGGACTCCCAAAGACCATCTAGTCCATAGAGCAGGCATGGGCCAACTTTGGCCCTCCGGGTGTTTTGGACTTCAACTCCCACAATTCCTAACAGCCGGTAGGCTGTTAGGAATTGTGGGAGTTGGAGTCCAAAACACCCGGAGGGCCAAAGTTGGCCCATGCCTGCTCTTGAGTCATTATAATGCATAGCATTTCCACCTTACTTGCAAACTGTAGGGTGGCCACTCCGGCGGAAACCACCCAGGAGACGGCGCTGGAGGTTTCCCCGAAATAGGCCACAAACTCCACAAAGAAGACCCCGAAAGAACGGATCACCCCGAAAACCAGCGCCGTCTGGATGAACCCGGCCAGGACCACCATCCATCCCCATCCGCCGTCCGGAGCCATCACATCTGGAGTCTTCCTAGGCCAACAAAAGAAAGAAAGAACTGGAAAAGTAAGGCAGAAGGAGGTAAAATCCTGGAGGTATAAATTTTGGAAGGGAAGCTCCAAAGGTCATCTAGTCCACCCCAATGCCAGAGCAGTAGCCCATGCAAAGGCTCCCATCTACAGTGCAAAATTAAATTTGGTTTGTGTTGTTGAAGGCTTTCATGGCCAGGATCACTGGGTTGCTGTGAGTTTTCCATGCTATCTGGCCATGTTCCAGAAGCATTCTCTCCTGACGTTTTGCCCACATCTATGGCAGGCTCAGAGGTTGTGAGGACATGTTGAAGGCTTTCATGGCCGGGATCACAGGGTTGTTGTATCTTTCGGGCTGTGTGGCCATGTTCCAGAAGCATTCTCTCCTGACGTTTTGCCCACATCTATGGCAGGCATCTTCGGAGGTTGTGAGGATAGTCAGAAGAGAATGCTTCTGTAACATGGCCACACAGCCCAGAAAACTCACAGCAACCCTGCATGTAGCTTGACCACACTTACACTGCCATGACTCAATACTATGGAATCCTGGGAGTTGTAGTTTGGTAAGGCACCAACACTCTTGGGCAGAAAATTATTATTATTGTTCTTGTTGTTGTTGTTGTTGTTGTTGTTGTTATTTTGGAATCCAGGGAGTTGTAGTTTGGTAAGGCACCAACACTCTTGGGCAGGGAATTATTGTTGTTGTTGTTGTTATTTTGGAATCCAGGGAGTTGTAGTTTGGAAAGGCACCAACATTTTTGGGTAGAGAATTATTATTATTATTATTATTATTATTATTATTATTATTATTATTATTATTTTGGAATCCTGGGAGTTGTAGTTTGGTAAAGCACCAACACTCTTGGGCAGAAAATTATTATTATTATTAATATTAATATTAATAATAATAATAATAATAATAATAATAATAATAATAATAATACCTTGCTTTATCTGTCCTGCAGGAGACTCAAAGCGGTTGAAGAATAATTTATAAGTGGTGATTATAGGATAACAAAGTCAGAATAATGAGTAATAGTCATTAATACTGATGATGAGGATGTTGATGACAATTTGGAATCTTTGGGGTATAAGTGGTAATTATGGCGATAACAAATGTCAGAACAATGAATAATCCAATAATAATAATAATAATAATAATAATAATAATAATAATAATAATTGTGGAAAATGAACACGCAAAGATACTGTGGGACTTCTGAATCCAGACTGACAAAGTTCTGGAACACAACACACCAGACATCACAGTTGTGGAAAAGAACAAGGTTTGGATCATTGATGTTGCCATCCCAGGTGACAGTCGCATTGAAGAAAAACAACAGGAAAAACTCAGCCGTGATCAGGACCTCAAGATGGAACTTCAAAGACTCTGGCAGAAACCAGTGCAGGTGGTCCCGGTGGTGATGGGCACACTGGGTGCCGTGCCAAAAGATCTCAGCCGGCATTTGGAAACAATAGACATTGACAAAATTACGATCTGCCAACTGCAAAAGGCCACCTTACTGGGATCTGCACGCATCATCCGAAAATACATCACACAGTCCTAGACACTTGGGAAGTGTTCGATTTGTGATTTTGTGATACGAAATCCAGCATATCTATCTTGTTTGGTGTGTCATACAACGTCGTTGTGTCAATAATAATAATAATAATAATAATAATAATGTTATCAATTTGGAATTCCAGATTTGGGGACGAAAGTGGAAGATAATCATGATTATGGTGAAACTAAAGCTCAGAATAATGAAAAACCATATTAATTAATAGTGAATAATAATAATAATAATAATAATAATAATAATAATAATAATAATATGTTGTTGTTGTCCTTGTAAACAATTTGGTGGGGAGGAAAGTGGAATATAAATCATGATTATGGTGATACTAAAGGTCAGAATAATGAAAAACCATATTAATTAATAGTGAATAATAATAATAATAATAATAATAATAATAATATATTGTTGTAAACAAATTGGAATCCCAGGTTTGGGAAGGAAAGTGGAACATAAGTGGTGATTATGGTGATAACAAAAGTCAGAATAATAAATAATCACAATTTATTTCGTGTCAAAAGCATTGCATAACAAATACATTTTAAAATGATGAAAAAAAAGGAAATCACAAGCAACTAAATTAGTAATAATCACAATAACTAAGTGATAATACTAATACGATTATTATGGTGTGATATTTGGGATAATAATGTTGTTGTTGTTGTTGTTGTTGTTGTTGTTGTTGTAAACAATTTGGAATCTCAGGTTTGGGAAGGAAAGTGGAACATAAGTGCTGATTGCGGTGATAAGCCAAAGTCACTATAATGAATAATAATTATAATAATTTAGAGCTGATAATAATAGGTTTGTTACCTATTATTATCAGCTCTAAATTATTATAATTATTATTCAGCAATTGCACAGACATCATGAGACAGGACCCCCCTTTCTTCCCCACTCACCTGGGTGTGCTGTCTCCAAGAAACCCTGGGTTTTTTGGGTGCCGAGTGCGAAATCTGGGGCCAAAGTCTCCCTCTGTGTCCTGAAGTCACCTCCTTTGTCTCAGCCAATGGACTCTTTGCATTCGGCCAGATTTATCCTTACCGTATATTTTCTCTCTCTCTCTTTCTCCAGACGCTTTTTACTGGAGAGGGTCACAGAGCTTGTGCGAAAGATGGCCTCGGGTGAATGAGTTTGGCCCGGGTTCAGATCCAGACGCAGGAGGACTCAAATCACCTCTGAAGCCTTTCATCCAAATCCTTGCAAAGATATACAAATGCTTCCTATGGGCCCCCAAACCTTGGGGACTCAATGCCATTCCCCATTTCAACGTATGTCCCAATAATTTTGGCTGTTTCCCCTATGTGTTTGGGAAGAAGATTTTATTTATTTATTTATTTATTTATTTATTTATTTAGTATCAAAAGCATTGCATGAATTAGTATAAAACTGATTTAAAAAATAGAAGAAGATAAACAGAAAGGAATGGAAACAAAAGGAAACAAAAGGAAAGGAGTTGCCCTGCTAAGTTGGAGCACATGGATCAAACATTTCTTTCTCTTCCTCCAAAAACATTTGAATTGTTTTCCCATTAGGTAGTACATACAACTATCTTCCAATCGGTCTTTATCTCAGTCCATTATTCCATCTTCTTTGAAGTCTTCCATCACTGTTCTGTTAGCAAATAGGTTCCCTATTGATAATGTTCTGGACTTCAGACCACCATAACATGAAGTGCCTTCAAAAACTGGTCTGCAGAAATATACTGTATATACTCGAGTATAAGCCTAGTTTTTCAGCCCTTTTTTTAAGACTGAAAAAGCCCCACTCGGCTTATACTCCTGGTTGGCTTATAAGTGGGTCAGCATATAATCGAGAATATATGGTACATTTATTATTTTTCTCTATTATTGTTGCTATTATTACATTTATTATTTTTCTCTATTATTGTTGCTAGTATTACATTCATTTCACTCTATTTTATTATTATTATTACATTTATTATTTCACTCTGACCTTATTATTATTATTATTGCATTTATTATTTTACTCTATTTATTATTACATGTATTATTTTCCTGTATTTATTATTATTACATGTATTCTTTTACTTTATTATTATTATTAAAAAGATACATAAGCACATTTACAATGAAGAAGATGAGAATAATGATATGATCAGAGTTGGACAGTCTTATCTTAAATTTGAGCTTTATGTAAGTACAGAAGAGCCTCACTTATCCAAGCTAAACGGGCCGGCAGAAGCTTGGATAAGCGAATATGTTGGATAATAAGGAGGGATTAAGGAAAAGCCTATTAAACATCAAATTAGGTTATGATTTTACAAATTAAGCAACAAAAAATCATGTTATACAACAAATTTGACAGAAAAAGTAGTTCAATACGCAGTAATGTTATGTTGTAATTACTGTATTTACGAATTTAGCACCAAAATATCACGATATATTGAAAACATTGACTACAAAAATGGCTTGGATAATCCAGAAACTTTCATAAGCAAGGTTTGGATAAGTGAGACTCTACTGTATTCAAAAACATTGAACCTACTGATGCCTCAATTAATGTAATTTTATTGGTATCTATTTTTATTTCTGAAATTTACCACCCTCGGCTTATAATGAAGTCATTGTTTTCCCAGTTTTTTGTGGTAAAATTAGGTGCCTCGGCTTATATTCGGGTCGGCTTATACTCGAGTTGGAGTCCAAAACACCTGGAGGGCCCAAGTTTGCCCAGGCCTGCTCTAAAGTTTAGGTTTAGGCTGCACTTCTATCCTGCCATTCGTCTGTTGACCCAAAGGTGGCGCCATTGACTTGCCTCCTGATTACTTAATACAATTTGACATTAACTCCAAAGTTATAGAATCCTGGGAATTGCAGTTTTACAAGATCCGCCTTGAAACACTCCCAATCTTTTGGCAAGGAAGGCCGGGGCCTTGTCAAACTACAACTCCTAGGATTCTATGGCAGCTCAGGTGGTCTCAAAATGCATGCATTTGGCAGTATATTAAAACAACTATTCAAGCTGCGCAACACATACTTCAAAATCAGATTGCATCTTTAAAGTTCGGACTAAAATCCGGAGCAGATTCAGTAACATGAAAGCTGCCCATGTATTAGTTCAAGTGGTCTCAAAATGCATGCATTCGACAGTGTATTAAAACAACTATTCAAGCTGTGCAGCACATACTTCAAAATCAGATTGCATCTTTACAGTTCAGACTAAAATCTGGAGCGGATTCAATGAAATGAAAGCTGCTCAGATGTTAGGTCAAGTGGTCTCAAAATGCATGCATTCGACAGTGTAGTAAAGTAACTATTCAAGCTGTGCAGCACATACTTCAAAATCAGATTGCATCATTAAAGTTCGGACTAAAATCCGGAGCGGATTCAGTAACATGAAAGCTGCCCATGTATTAGATCAAGTGGTCTCAAAATGAATGCATTCGACAGTGTAGTAAAGTAACTATTCAAGCTGCGCAACACATAATTCAAAATCAGATTGCATCTTCAAAGTTCGGACTAAAATCCGGAGCGGATTCAGTAACATGAAAGCTGCCCATGTATTAGGTCAAGTGGTCTCAAAATGCATGCATTCGACAGTGTATTAAAACAACTATTCAAGCTGTGCAGCACATAATTCAAAATCAGATTGCATCTTCAAAGTTCGGACTAAAATCCGGAGCGGATTCAGTAACATGAAAGCTGCCCGTGTATTAGGTCAAGTGGTCTCAAAATGCATGCATTCGACAGTGTATTAAAACAACTATTCAAGCTGTGCAGCACATACTTCAAAATCAGATTGCATCATTAAAGTTCAGACTAAAATCCGGAGCAGATTCAATGACATGAAAGCTGCCCATGTATTAGGGGAAGACGATACAAATGAAAACAAAATAGAAAAAAATATCAGAAACTGTAAATATGCAATGAACTGGATATTAACTGCATATTGACCTTGGAGGACTACAAATACCATTATCCATAATGTCTTGTGGATCCTGGAAATTGTGGCCCGAAAGGTGATTTCCCTTAAATTTGGCTTATTTTTGCTCCACAGGCTCTGCGGCTGTTTGCTTCAAGGTTTTAAGTGCATCCTACAGTTGGACTACAACTCCCATAATCCTTTGCAGCAGGCTTAAGTTATGTTAAGGCAATCATTTCTAAAGATTAGTTTTTTCCACTCCCTGACAAAAGGGAACTCAGGGGCATCTACACCATAGAATGAGTGCAAGTTGACACTCAATGCTAGGGAATCATGGGAGTTGTAGTTTCCCAAGGACTTCCATCTCATACAACCACCAAGGTTCCATAGCATTGCACAAGAGCAATTCAAATGAGGTCAAACTGCACATTCATACAAATAGTGCATTGCCCATTGAGAGACCGGGGATGATAGGAGCTGTAGTCCGACACACCTCGAGGGCCAAAGTTGGCCCATGCTTGCTTTAGGTTATTTATAAGCATTGCTGTTTGTATTGCGAAGGGGAAAGTGCATTTAAAAGACTGCAATTTCAACCCTGATTGCATTCAACCCTTACACTTTCTTGGAAAGGATTGTGCGGGGAATCTTGTCTTTCCAACACAAAGCAGGTAAAACAAGGCTCCAAAGGGCAAGAGAGGTATTTTGGCCTCAGGCCAAGAGCCAAATGGAGGCAAAGTCCAGCCTTTCAAAGTCCACCAAACTATGCTGGTGTTTCCTTCCCTCTATTTTTCCAAGGGTCCTCTAGAGATCATCCAGACAGGCCACAAATCCTAGCCATTTGGTCCCATCCTTTTAGAGCAACCCTAAGATCTATATTATTATTATTATTATTATTATTATTATTATTATTATTATTATTATTATTTTATTATGACACAGCAAACAAGATAGATATGCTGGATTTCGTATCACAAAGTCACAAGTCAAACACTTCCCAAGTGTCTAGGACTGTGTGATGTATTATTATTATTATTATTATTATTATTATTATTATTATTATTATTTCATTATGACACAGCAAACAAGATAGATATGCTGGATTTCGTATCACAAAATCACAAGTCGAACACTTCCCAAGTGTCTAGGACTGTGTGATGTATTATTATTATTATTATTATTATTATTATTATTTCATTATGACACAGCAAACAAGATAGATATGCTGGATTTCGTATCATAAAATCACAAGTCGAAAACTTCCCAAGTGTCTAGGACTGTGTGATGTATTTTCGGATGATGCGCGCAGATCCCAGCAGGGTGGCCTTTTGCAGTTGGCAGATCGTAATTTTGTCTCCAAATGCCGGCTGAGATCTTTTGGCACGGCACCCAGTGTGCCCATCACCACCGGGACCACCTGCACTGGTTTCTGCCAGAGTCTTTGAAGTTCATTCTTGAGGTCCTGATAGCGGCTGAGTTTTTCCTGTTGTTTTTCGTCAATGCGACTGTCACCTGGGATGGCGACATCAATGAGCCAAACCTTTTTCCTTTCCACAACTGTGATGTCTGGTGTGTTGTGTTGCAGAACTTTGTCAGTCTGGATTCGGAAGTCCCACAAGATCTTTGCGTGCTCATTTTCCAATACTTTTGCAGGTTTGTGATCCCACCAGTTCTTTGCTGCTGGGAGGTGGGACTTGAGGCATAAGTTCCAATGAATCATTTGGGACACATAGTTGTGCCTCTGTTTGTAGTCTGTCTGTGCAATTTTCTTACAGCAGCTGAGGAGATGATCCATGGTTTCGTCAGCTTCCTTGCACAGTCTGCATTTTGGGTCATCAGCTGATTTTTCGATCTTGGCCTTAATTGCATTTGTTCTGATGTCTTGCTCCTGGGCTGCAAGGATCAGGCCTTCTGTCTCCTTCTTCAGGGTCCCATTCGTGAGCCAGAGCCAGGTCTTCTCCTTGTCAGCTTTTCCTTCAATTTTGTCAAGGAACTTTCCATGCAATGTTTTGTTGTGCCAGCTGTCAGCTCTAGTTTGTAGTGCGGTTTTCTTGTACTGGTTTTTTGTGTGCTGTGCTTTGAGGAGTTTCTGATTTTTGACTTCAATCAAAGCAGGTTCTTCACTTTGCTTGA
Organism: Anolis carolinensis; assembly: GCF_035594765.1. Lineage (NCBI taxonomy): Eukaryota > Metazoa > Chordata > Lepidosauria > Squamata > Anolidae > Anolis > Anolis carolinensis. Next base: position 5,238,308 of record NC_085846.1, read on the forward strand.
CATATTCTGCCAGGGCATGTTCTTCTTCTTTATATTATTATTATTAGCAACATTTATATCCCGCCCTTCTCACCCCAAAGGGGACTCAGGGCGGCTTATAGGTTATATGTACAATATATTGTACTAAACCACTATATTGCAATGTTATTAGTAATATTACTAATATTATTAGTAATATTACATGTAATTATCTGCCCTGAGTCCCCTTGGGGAGATACGGCAGAATACAAATATAGTTTATTATTATTATTATTATTATTATTATTATTATTATTATTAATTACATTACACAGTAGAGTCTCACTTATCCAACATAAACGGGCTGGCAGAAGCTTGGATAAGCGAATATCTTGGATAATAAGGAAAGATTAAGGAAAAGCCTATTAAACATCGAATTAGGTTATGATTTTATAAATTAAGCAGCAAAACATCATGTTATACAACAAATTTGACAGAAAAAGTAGTTCAATACGCAGTAATGTTATGTTGTAATTACTGTATTTACGAATTTAACACCAAAATATCATGATGTATTGAAAACATGGACTACAAAAATGCCTTGGATAATCCAGAACCTTGGATAAGTGAGACTCTACTGTAATAGTATTATCGATATTATATGTATTATACAATATATTATATCCCCAAACATCCTTCTTGGAAGCAGAAATCTACCTTAGAGGTCATCGTGGTAAAGCTCCAGAGCATATTCAGAGCCAAAAAAGCAACCACATGACTCTGACACTGGAAGCAAACACTGAGAAAGCAATCCTTGAGTCCTTTGTTTTCAACCCAAATAGCAAAAGTCATATAAAGACTTAGGAATAACGATCTATCTCAACTATGTGAACTTTTGAGAAAACCATTCAATTTTCTTCTAAATTAGCTGGACTTATTGAATGAGAAAAACGATCATCTTTATACATCGATGCCTTTTACATCCAAACAAATTGGCATGAATGGACTACTGCAATGCGCTCTATGTGGGGCTGCCCTTGACGACGGCCCGGAAACAACTACATACCTTGCACTTTTGTCCTGACCGCCCCCCCCCCCCATTTTATCCATTAGTGGTGGTGTTTGCCTCATATTATTTTACTGTTCTATTTTGCTGTTATTGTGTTATACTATATTATTGTGTTATGAATCCGTTATTTTCTTTGTTGATGTTGTTTATATATGCTTTTAATTTTTGTTCATGCTTTGTTTTTTGGGCTTGGTCAAATGTTAGACCCCCAAGTCCCTTGGAGGAGATGGTGGTAGGATAGAAAAATAAATTATTATTATTATTATTATTATTATTATTATTATTATTATTATTATTATGTGCTGCAGAAAAATCCTGCCAATTGAAAGGTTGGTAGTTTGAGACTGGGTCGGAGCACTCACTGTAAATCCCAGCTCACCTGCCCACCTTCCACGTCGAAAACAGAGATGCGAGTAGATAAATAGGTACTGCTTTTAGCAGGGAGGTAATAAAGGTGCCCTTAAGGACAGCGATAGGAGGAAAGGTCCTTGGCATGGAAGATGGAGAGACAGCACCCGGAACCAAACACACCCTCCAATATGCTGGAAAATAAGGTAGGAAACACTGCCTTTACCTCTATTTGTGTTGTCTGTCCTGTTAATTGTATAATCGGCATTGAATGTTTGCCGTATAGGTGTTCTGTAAGCCAATCTGAATCCCCTTTGGGGTGAGAAGGGTGTATACATATGGTAAATAAATAATAAATAATATATACAGGAGACACTCACTTAACATAGGTGCCAGATCCATGTAGTTTCTGGTTGCTTGAAAATTACTATTAAAATAGGCCTAACTCACGCTATACCCTATTCTATACCATACTATACAGTCAGTATTGGCTTGAGATTAATATTGAAATGCCTTGATAAATAAAGATAATAATGATGATGATGATACTATGTAACACAATTTTTGTTCCTGGATTATAAGTGTCATTTCCTATTTGGTTCTATCATAAAAACATAGGAAAAACCAGAACCAGACAGGAAACAATCAGAGCCAGCTAACACCTCCCAACAAAGTATTCTCCCTGGCAGGATGCAGCCACACTTTGAAATTGCAAGACTATTCCATGCTAATCAAGGTGGCCAATTGCAACATTCACACGTGCCTCAAACAGACAAGAGTTCTTTCTCCCACCCTGGGAGATATATAAACCCCACTTGTCTAGTTTCCAACAGACCTCACAACCTCTGAGGTTGCCTGCCATAGATGTGGGTGAAACGTCAGGAGAGAATGCTTCTGGAACATGGCCAGACTGTCCGGAAATTAATGGGGATGTTTGGATTTTGTTATTACAGTAGAGTCTCACTTATCCAACGTAAACGGGCCGGCAGAACGTTGGATAAGCGAATATGTTGGATAATAAGGAGAGATTAAGGAAAAGCCTATTAAACATCAAATTAGGTTATGATTTTACAAATTAAGCACCAAAACATCATGTTATACAACAAATTTGACAGAAAAAGTAGTTCAATACGCAGTAATGTTATGTTGTAATTACTGGATTTACGAATTTAGCACTAAAATATCATGATGTATTGAAAACATTGACTACAAAAATGCGTTGGATAATCCAGAACGTTGGATAAGCGAGTGTTGGATAAGTGAGACTCTACTGTGTATAAATTTGTTTGACTACATGCAGCAGGGGTCCCCAAACTACGGCCCGGGGGACGGATGAGGCCCTCCAAGGTAATTTACCTGGCCCTCGCCCTCATTTATAATATAATATTTTTATATCCATTTTAATAATATAATATATTGTATATACATATAATACTGATAATAATATTATCATTTTATACAATACAATACTAACAATAATATCATATAATAATATTAATTATATGTTATATATTACATATAATATTACAGTATAGTGGTATAGTTCAATATAGTATAATGCCAATATTGTGCTATGCTAATAATATAATATATTGTATGTATGTACATACAGCTGCTCTGAGTTCCCTTCGGGGTGAGAAGGGCGAGATATAAATGTAGTAAATAAATGTAGTAAATGAATAAATAAATAATTTTGGACTTAGGCTTGCCCAAAGTCTGAAATGACTTGAAGACACACAACAACAACAACAATCCTAATTAACTTGACTGTCTCATTGGCCAGAAGCAGGCCCACACTTCCTATTGGAATCCTGATAGGTTTATGTTGGTTACAATTATTTTCATTTTTAAATATTGTATTGTTCTTTCATTATTATTGTTGTTGTTTTGCACTACATATAAGACATGTGCAGTGTGCATAGGAACTGGTTCGGTTTTTTCCCCCAAATGATAATTCGGCCCATCAACAGTCTGAAGGATTGTGGACCGGCCCTCTGCTTTAAAAGTTTGAGGACCCCTGACATGCAGTTTGACTACTATACAGTTGGTATTGGCTTGATATTAATATTGAAATAATGTAAGTTTGGGGCAGGAGAGTTCAAGCTTTTTGCGCTTGACATTCCTTGGCCACGATGCTTGGGCTCACAATTTGCTAAATTGCAAACGGCTGCAACAAACACGAAGCAGACCGTATTCAATTATTTACAGAGGCAAAACCATCCCATCCAGGAATTTACTGAGTCAGGGCTGCGTTTTACGAAGCCTCGGGTTTCCGCAGGAGCAAAGGTTGCTTGAGAGAAAGTTCTCCCAAAGCGAGTTCAGGATTTAATTTTGAGATAAGCTCCAGTTTCAAAAACCATGGGAACAAACTAAAAATTCCAGTTCTTTCCAAACCTTTTTGTGGTTTCTCTAAGGAGAGAAGCTGACCAAACCAGTTGCTTCATTGATCTCTTGTAAGTTTTATTCCACAAAACGTTGAAATTACTCAGTTAATTAATAAATACAAAATAAAAGACGCGACAGTGGTAACAGACGTTCTCAATAACAACAACAACAAAAACCAGAGGCTTTTAAAAAGGAAGGGCCACTGTTGTTGCCAAAGGCATTTTAAAAAATTATTAAATTTTTTGGCAAAGACATATGTAACTTAGTAGCAGATCAAAACCCACACAGGATGTCAACTCCCATCATCCCCATCCATGCATTCCACAGCAAAAAAGGGTTGAAGTCAGTGCGGAAAATCAAAATATTGGTCCCATATTTGCGAGGAATGGAAGAGTAATGTCATCCCTTTCAGCTAGCCAACTTTTGAAAAGTTACGTTTAGGGATTGCAGCTCCCAGAATCCCCTAACCGTCACGGCCAATGGTAATTTTGGTTATGCTAGTTTCCTATTCAAACTCCTATTCAAAACTTCTGGTGCCTGCAACTTTTAAATGCCTATTTGTACATAATTATGGGATCCTGGCCCATGGTCCTGCAATAAATTCAACCCATCTGTTTCCTATAATTGAATATATGCTAGTTTTAGCCCCCAAAATGTAACTTTTCCTAGCTTTTTTGTGCCTGTGGCTTCACAGCAGTTCCTAATGACATATATATGTGACAGTGAATTAAGACACACACACACTGGTATTAGGATATGGGGGATTATGGGATACGCAGCTCTCAAATGCAATTGTTGACAGCTTCAATTGGCTTGACAAAGTAGTTTCAAAACCCTCAAACAGCTCAAGGTGGTCCAACATTCCTCAGATCAGGAATAAATGAATGTATTCCCTGTTGCTGGATGCTGGGAGTTGCAGTCCATATTCCTACTGCTAAGCAGGAAAAGAGAAATAATAACGGATTGCACTCATAGTCAAAGGGGAACTTGTGGAAAAGGTCCTTTTTGGAACTTGTTTCCAGGATCTTTCAGTCTGTATGTTTTATTGAAGGATGCTGGGAACTGAAGTCCAAAAAGGGGGATGCTTCCCAAGCTTTTGTGGCGCAACAGGCAATAAAGCACTACGACTAGAAAAAGGATCTTCACAGTGGTTCCCCAAGGAAAAAGGGGCTTCTTTTGCTAAATAATCAGGAGCCAAGTCCTTTAGGAAAACACTTTATGAAAGAAGAGGGCAAAGAGACCGGTCACTGGGAAGTAAACAGCTGGACTGCTGCACCTAACACTCCCACCACTGGCTCTGATGGTCAGGGATGATGGGAACCGTAGTTCAATCATTTCTACAAGGGTCACATTGTTCTCTGTCTTTCTGCAACAGATGTTTTCCTAGAATCCAAAACCCATCCCAATGAGTGTTTTTGTGCATCCCAACCATTTGGGTGTTTCACAGGAAAGACGGAACGGAGGATAAGGCACAGACTCGACATAGTTCCAAACCGGCATTCGCAACACATGATCTTTCCCAATCCTTGGTTTGATTAAAGACGTAAACTAACACGCGGACAATATCTGTTCTGAACTCTTTCGTGGTGGGTGTCCATCTGCCCACCGATCAGGATATGACCTCCTTCTCGGACATGGCCTTGTAGAGGTGGCAGTTTTCGGGGGAGGCGGGCGCCGTGGGGACAGGGCCCCCCGAGGCCAAGGGAGTGCCCTCACCCGCCTCCGCCCTGGCACCGGGCTCTTGCAACGCCAGCGGAGCCAGGCAGGTGAAGAAGTTGGGCACCGAGAGCAGGACCAAGCTGCCCATCAAGATGAAGGACCCTGCAACCAAGAACGAAGCAGTGTAGTCGCCCGTTATGTCCCTCAGGAAACCTGGGAGAAGGAAGGAGAGAGACAGTAAAAATGATCTAGAACCCAAATGTCACTACAAACCTAGAACCTCAGGGTCTCATGCCCTGGTGCTAACCTAGTTCCCAGGTAACTAGAAAAACCTAGAACCAAGGTCCCAAGGCAGATCTGGAACCTAGACTTCAAGACAAATCTAGAAACTGGGCACCAAGCATACCTAGTAACCAAATCCCAAGGCTAATGTAGAGTCTAGGTTTCAAGACAGACCCAAAACCCAGGTGTAATGAAGTACGAATTTTTGGTTTACAGATGTTATGTTTAATTGTGTGTTTGTGTTTTAAATGGGTAAGTATTACAGTTATTGCATCTCAGCAGTCAGAGGCTGGTTGCCATGGAGAAATAGGCGGAGCCAACTGCAGTTTAGTTGAAGAAGTGCAGAGTTTAAAAAAGAGAGTCAGTCTGTGCTCTGATGAGGCACAGGGAAGATTGATCCTAGGTTGATAGGATCAAGGAGACTCAATTGTTCATTTTGAGTAACTTTAAAATAAGTTTGGTGACTTATTTAATGTAGTCTGTGTCCTGGTAAGGCACAGAGAATCTGTGATCGTATATCACAGGGGTGACTGCGGTTTAAAAGTAGCAGAGAAAGAAGTTTTAACTACTTTAAGTAAAAGAAGTGACACTTTAGAGAGTTGGACTCATTTCATTCTAGTATTGTAACTGTTAATAAGAATACCTCTACATGAGAAACAACATTGTAACCACTAAGCTCTGTGCCTGAATAAACTTGTTATTGTTCTTCCAACATCTAAGCCTCTGTCGCATATATTCTGAACCAAGTTACACTACCATCTAAAGTGAATAAAAAGAAGAAAGAAGTAAAAGTAAAAGGTCTCCTCCCTGAGTCTTTGGTGGTTGCATCTTTCCAAATTGGTGGCTGTCGTTATTATTCTTTACAAATTTGGGGCAGCGGGTGGGATAAAAAGATTCCCCCTGCCTGAAAGAACCTTAGTCGTTCATAGGCCCCTTCACACCAGGTCCCTTGGAAAACTTAGAATTCAGATCCCAAGGCACACCTAGATCCCAGGTAAATCTAGAACTGAACTCCCAAGGCAAATCTATCACCCAGGCTTTGAAGCAAACTTAGAACTCACAACCTGTGGAAAATCTAGACCTCACACCAGAAGCGACTTGTAAAGTAAAAGTAAGTAAGTAAAAGTTTATTTGTATACCACCCTCTCTCCCACAAGGGACTCAGGGCGGTTTCCAGTATAAAATCAGCATAAAACATTGTACAATAAAACACTGAAACACTATAAAACACTATAAGAATACCAAAAAAAAAAACACCATAACAATTGACTAAAACAATCACATAAACAGAAACAATATAATCACTCAAATAACATATGAATCACAGAAAACCCCCCACATGACAAACCTAGAACCCAGTCACCAAGATGAACCTAGAACACAAGCACCAAGGAAAACCTTGAATATACAGTTAGTAGACCCTTCACAGACTGACCATAGACTGAACTATGAACACAAATACGGGAGTGTTGCCTTTTTGGTGTTGTCGGCCTGCAATCCCCCTCGGCCCCAACAAACACAGAGAGGTAGTAAGAGTAACCTAGAACCCAGACATCAAGACACACATAGAATCTGTGCACCAAGGAAGATTTAGAAGCTAAGCCCCAAGACAAACCTGGAACTCAGCCTCCAAGACAAGACCTGCTGTGGCCCCAAAAGTAAGCACATGGTTATAGTGTTTGGGGGGGGGGGAGCTGTGGTTCAAGAAGGTCCCTGCTTACCTGAAAGGGGGGACCCCAGCAGGCCTCCAATGCTCTCGATCATCTGCAGGAGCCCCATGGAGCTGAAGATGTTCCCGATGCCCACGATCTCCGGGATGATGGAGAAGACCACAGGCGTGAGGGCACCAGAGAAGAACCCGTAGCCGAGGCTGATGGCCACCAGAAGCCGGTAGCTGCGTCCCCAGGGGATCAGCAGCAAGGAGATGCCCGTCAAAGAGGTCCAGGTGACCAAGATGTGGATCAGGCGGAAGGCCCTGCAGTTGCCCAGCCATCCGGAGAAGAGGCGGCCACACAGGTCGGCCACGGCTGCCATGGACATCAAGAAGGCGGCCTGGTATTCGTCAAAGCCCAGCTCCCTGGCCCGGGCCACCAAGTGGATGTAGGGGATGAAGTACCCGGTGTTGATGAGGGTGATGGCAAAGACGTAGCGCATGAAGGGCCAGTGGGAGAGGAGGTGGAGGCCGAAGAGCGTGGAGAACCTCTGCCAACACGGCTTCTCGGGGTCTCCGCTCAAGGGGCACGAGAGGTCCTCCTTCAGGGTCAGGGGCCGGATGAGGGCCCCGCACACCATCAGGTTGAAGGACATGCCGGCCACGATCATGAGGGCCCCTCGCCAGGCATAGGTGTCCACCAGGAGTTGGAAGAGCGGCGAGAAGGCGAAGGAGGAGAGGCCCACGCCAGTCAGGGCCATGCTGGTGGCCAGTGTCCGGCGCTTCTTGAAGTAGCGGGACACTGAGGCCAAGGAGGGCGTGAAGACCAAGGCCCAGCCGAAACCTGACCACAGATGGAGGGACAACTCAGGGATGGAACCATGTACAACCACAGTGACCCATTGTAGCTCTCCAAGATGGTGGTTTTGGTGCTATACATTCCCAAAAGTTGAGATGCTTCCTATATAGGGAGCATCAGCAGAACGTCTCCTCAGTGGTCTTGCCCCAAGCAAGTTCTCCAGATCTGTGGAGTAAAAAACTCACCACCAGAAGTAGTATAGTCCATACTGTATTTGTGATGGAGAGACTGAGGATCTGTAAAATGTGAGGAAGCGTGGATTTGTGCCAAGCGCTATGCTCGGGTTTCCATCATGTTCCTCAGTCTCTCACCATCTTTGGAAATACAGGACATTGTACACTGTTGGTGTTGTGTATTATGGAGGTGTTGTGTATTATCGAGACAGGATATGTGAAATGGTGGACATCTACGTGTATTGCTTAGTACGAATCCATATCTCCTGCCAAGAGGAGATGCCACCTACATCTCCCACTCAATCATCCAATATAGTGGGCCCTCTCTGTCCACAAGCTTCAGATCCATGGATCCAACCAACCATGGGAGTCAAAAATACACCATACAATACACAATAGAAGTAGTGTAATTCATACTGTATTTGTGAAGCTGGAGAGAGACTGAGGATCTGTTGAATGGGAGGAAGCATGGATTTGTGCTTGAATTTCCACTATTTCACAGGTCCTCAGTTTCTCATCAGCTTTGGAAATACAGTAGAGTCTCACTTATCCAAGCCTTGGTTATCCAAGCCTCTGGATTATCCAAGCCATTTTTATAGTCAATGTTTTCAATATATCGTGATATTTTGGTGCTAAATTCGTAAATACAGTAATTACAACATAACGTTACTGCGTATTGAACTACTTTTTCTGTCAAATTTGTTGTATAACACGATGTTTTGGTGCTTAATTTGTAAAGTCATAACCTAATTTGATGTTTAATAGGCTTTTCCTTAATCCCTCCTTATTATCCAACATATTTGCTTATCCAATGTTCTGCTGGCCCGTTTATGTTGGATAAGTGAGACTCTACTGTACTGATGTATGCAGATGATTTAGTGCTTTTATCCCTTTCTCGCCTGGGTCTTTAAAATCTTCTGGAGGCAGCCATTCTGAAAGTGATTTTGCCATTCCCTTTCGGCAGCCAGAGTTAATCTTCAATGAAAAACCTGTTTTTCTTGCTATCCCGTTTGTAACTCAACTTTAGTCACTGAACTTTAATCAATTTCCTATTCGGATTGGCTTTGCTCCCTTTTTTTGAAGCTCCTGGATGCAAAATAAATGATGCAATTGCATTTTAAAAAAGAAAGTAATCTTCATTACATCATGCTGACTCCACTTAGTGGAGACTTTCCCAATCTCAGGTCCTTTCAGTTGTGCTGGACTACACTTCCCATGATCCCCAGTCACTGTGGCCGGGGATGATGGGAGGTGTAGTCATGGGCTGGAGGAAAAGCAGATTTAGCCGAACACATTCCAGGTGCAAAATTAGGCTCCCTTCTTCTATTTTGTGGATTGTGTTAGCATAAAGGGCATCTGGCCTTACCTGAGAGGAGTCCGATGGAGAGGTACAGGTGAGCCAGGCAGGTGGCAAAGGAGGCCAAAAGGAAGCCCAAGCCGGAGAAAAACCCGCCGGCCAAAATAACCGGACGTGCTCCATAGCGAGAGCTCAAGGCGCTGCCCACCGGACCTGCCAGGGAGGACAAACACATTTTACTGCCGTTCCGTTACCCCAAAGGTGGTTCCTTAAATGTTGCTGGACTGCAACTCCCAGCATTCCTCAGCACTAGCTATGCTAGGATTGATGGGAATTGTTTTTATGTGTACCGTTTCTATGCAGACCGCCAAAGAGTGCCACATGCCGCAGTCTCTATGGTTTGCCAGGACCGGAGGTGAGGCAGGTAAGAAATAACACAATAACAACAACAACAACAATAACACACTGTATTTCTGCAATTTTTAGACAAACTTTTTTCCCTGTATAAACATTTCTAAAAAGGGAGTGAGTTTTAGAATCACAGGTGCACCTTATGCATTTTTGTTAGTGGGGGTGGTATTGAAATTGGGGTGCGTCTTACAATTTAATAATAATAATAATAATAATAATAATAATAATAATAATAATAATATTAACGCTAAGCCAAATCAACCACCTTTTGTAGTTACTAACTTGAGACCTTTGTCTAATAATAATAAATTGATACGAAGCCAAATCTACCACCTTCTGCGACTGCTAGACTTATTTCTAATAACAATAACAATAATAAATACAAAGCCAAATCTTCTACCTTCTGTGATTGCCACATTGAGACCTGCTTCTAATAATAATAATAATAACAATAATAATAATAATAAATTTTCCAGGGAGACTCATTGTCCCCTCTACTTTTCATTATTGCCATGATCCCTCTGACAACAATCTTACAAAAAATAAATCTCGGCTATCAAACATCTAAGAAATCTCACAAAATTTCGCATCTGATGTACATGGATGACCTGAAGCTGTATGGGAAAACGGAAACTGAAATCCAGTCTCTGACTAACACTGTCCAAATTTTTAGCACTTTAGGAAATGACATTTATAATGCAGGAACAAAAATGGTAATAATAATAATGATGATAATGATGATGATGAATGGTCATTATGAATGACCATTCATCATTCACTGCACTCTCGCAGTGATGTTGACCAGCTATATCTGGCTAGAAGATCAGGGGGCAGAGCACTCTTACAAGTCAAACAAGCCGTCAAAGAAGAAGAACATGCCCTGGCAGAAGATGTAAAGCAAAGTGAAGAACCTGCTTTGATTGAAGTCAAAAATCAGAAGCTCCTCAAAGCACAGCAGACAAAAAACCAGTACAAGAAAACCACACTACAAACTAGAGCTGACAGCTGGCACAACAAAACACTGCATGGAAAGTTCCTTGACAAAATTGAAGGAAAAGCTGATAAGGAGAAGATCTGGCTCTGGCTCACGAATGGGACCCTGAAGAAGGAGACAGAAGGCCTGATCCTTGCAGCCCAGGAGCAAGACATCAGGACAAAGGCTATTAAGGCCAAGATTGAAAAATCAGCTGATGACCCAAAATGCAGACTCTGCAAGGAAACCGACGAAACCATTGATCATATCCTCAGCTGCTGTAAGAAAATCGCACAGACAGACTACAAACAGAGGCACAACTATGTGGCCCAAATGATTCATTGGAACTTATGCCTCAAGTACCACCTGCCAACAGCAAAGCACTGGTGGGATCACAAACCTGCAAAAGTATTGGAAAATGAGCACGCAAAGATACTGTGGGACTTCCAAATCCAGACTGACAAAGTTCTGGAACACAACACACCAGACATCACAGTTGTAGAAAAGAAAAAGGGTTGGATCATTGATGTCGCCATCCCAGGTGACAGTCGCATTGACGAAAAACAACAGGAAAAACTCAGCCGCTATCAGGACCTCAAGACTGAACTTGAAAGACTCTGGCAGAAACCAGTGCAGGTGGTCCCGGTGGTGATGGGCACACTGGGTGCCGTGCCAAAAGATCTCAGCCAGCATTTGGAAACAATAGACATTGACAAAATTACGATATGCCAACTGCAAAAGGCCACCTTACTGGAATCTGCACGCATCATCCGAAAATACATCACACAGTCCTAAACATGTGGGAAGTGTTCGACTTGTGATTTTGTGATACGAAATTTTGTGATATTTATCTTGTTTGTTGTGTCATAAAACATTGTGTCAATAATAATAATAATATAACCACCGTCATTATCATTTAATACAAAGCCAAATCTACCAATTTTTGTGATGGCTACCTCGAATCCTATTTTCATGATGGAAAGATAAGTTACAAACGTGAAGACGTCCCTGACATCACAGCAGGACAGCCAACAGAAAAGGTGATTTTTCAGGGTTGGCCTCTCCCCAGTACACTCATTAACATTCCACCAATTTTTTATTCTTTTTGGATTGCAGCTCCCAGCATCCCTGAGCTAGCGTTACTCACTTGCAAACTGTTGCACGGCGATCCCGATGGACGTGATCCAGGAGATGCGGCCCGAGAGCTCCTCGAAGTAGGTCACGAACTCCACGAAGAAGACCCCGAAAGAGCGGATCACGCCGAAGACCAAAGCGGACTGCAGGAATGCTGCCAGGACAATCATCCACCCCCAGCCGCCATCCGGGGGTTCGGCATGGACGTGGACCCCTCCCTGCAGAGGCATGGATCCTGCGGAGAGATGTAACATAGGCATGGGCAAACTATGGCTTTCCCTCCAGGTGTTTTGGACTGCAACTCCCACCATTCCTAACAGCCTCAGGCCCTTTCCTTTTGCCCCTCGGCCGCTTAAGCGGCCGAGGGGCAAAAGGAAAGGGCCTGAGGCTGTTAGGAATGGTGGGAGTTGCAGTCCAAAACACCTGGAGGGAAAGCCATAGTTGTTGTTGTTGTTGTTATTATTATTATTATTATTATTATTATTATTATTATTATTATTATTATTAGAAAATTCAACCATGTCACTCACCCCTCTATCAGCTGCAGCAGGCTCTGCTTTCTCTGCTTGCCATTATGGCCATCAGAAATCCCAAGGTCTATGTTCCAAAATCTTTCAAGCTCGGAGGATGAAGAAAAACGAGTGTATATCTATAAGGGTTTGAAAATTATAATAAAAGAAATTAGCTTGGAAAATAGGGAACCCATACCAGAAACTCAAGAGTCACAAAATAAATTAAAATAGATATATTTTGAGATTGTAATGCAATACGGGATTTGCATGCATTGGTGAAATAAATATAATAAAAGACAAAAAAATTAGCTTGAAAAATAGGCCCATAGCCCCATACCAGAAACTCAAGAGTTACAAAATAAATTAAAATAGATATATTTTGAGATTGTAATGCAATACGAGATTTGCATGCCTTTGTGAAATAAATGTAAATATATGTAAATGAAGATTGTAATGTGATCTCCCACCCGCTCCATTTTTCAGCAAACCTACATGATCTTGCAATATATATATACATACATACATACAAATACACACAAACAGTGTATGTGTATATATATATATATATACACACACACACACACACACAGTATGTAGATATATATATATATATGTGTGTGTGTGTGTATGTTTGTGTGTGTGTGTATATACTGTATATACTCGAGTATAAGCCTAGTTTTTCAGCCCTTTTTTAAAGACTGAAAAAGCCCCCCTCGGCTTATACTCGGGTGAGGGTCCTGGTTGGCTTATATTTGGGTCACCTTATACTGGAGAATATATGGTACAATTATTATTTTTCTCTATTATTATTGATATTATTACATTTATTTTTTTTCCTATTATTGTTGCTACTATTACATTTATTTTACTCTATTTTATTATTATTATTAATACATTTATTATTTCACTCTGATCTTATTATTATTATTACATTTATTATTTTATTATTATTATTATTATTATATTATTATTATTAAAAGGCTACATAAGCACATTTACCTTGAAGATGAGAATAATAATTTGATCAGAGTTGGACAATCTTATCTTAAAATTGAGTTTTATGTAAATATTCAAAAACATGCCTCAATTAATGTAATTTTATTGCTATCTATTTTTATTTTTGAAATTTGCCACCCTCAGCTTATATTGGAGTCAATGTTTTCCCAGGTTTTTTGTGGAAAAATTAGGTGCCTCGGCTTATATTCGGGTCGGCTTATACTCGAGTATATACGGGTATATGTAAATGAAGATTGTAATGTGATCTCCAACCCTCCCCGGGTTTCAGCAAACCTACCTAATCTTACAATACACACACACACACACACACACACACAATGTTTTCAATATATCGTGATATTTTGGTGCTAAATTTGTAAATACAGTAATTACAACATAACATTACTGCATATTGAATAATATAATAATAATAACTTTATTTTTATACCCCGCCCCATCTCCCCAGTGGGGACTCGGAGCGGCTTACATGGGGACCGAGCCCGAAACGTACAGCAATACAACGAAAAAACTACCTTGTCTGTCAAATTTGTTGTATAACATGATGTTTTGGTGCTTAATTTGTAAAATCATAACCTAATTTGATGTTTAATAGGCTTCTCCTTAATTATCCAAGATATTTACTTATCCAAGCTTCTGCTGGCCCATTTAGCTTGGATAAGTGAAACTCTACTGTAATAATAATAATAATAATAAATATTATAATGCAATGCCCAAATCTTTCAGTTACTTACCTGCATTTGAAATATACATTTACATATATGTAAATTAATATTATTATAGCATTATGCAACACTTTCCATCTTTGAACTACCTTTCAGCCTATATTTGCTAAATACATGCAAATATATGTAAAATACATGTAAATTAAGGTCCTCATGCTAGTCTGTAGGATAATGGGCATCACAGGCTATGGAAAGGTAACTTTTGGCATTGAAAGGCCTTGCAATGATAGCAAAATAAACAAAACCCTCTATGCTCCCCCCTCCCCATTTAAAATCCTTGCTGGAAAATATCTCTTGACCTCAAATGACCCGCCATGCAGAAGCCCCTTTGCATTGACTCCCGAGGAGACCCATTTACCCTCTGCTGAAAGCCTCTCTCTGCCTCCGGAGGAAGGAAAACTGGATCAATGGCTCCCTTCCAATTGGGAGCAACGCACGATGGAGCAGCGCCGAAAGCAAGGTTGCAAGATGCGAAGGGGGCGGGGCGTGCCGGGCCAAGCCACGCCCACTACCTCTCAGCGGCGATTCAGGCAGCGGCAAGTCAGCTGCAAGATTCGAAGGGGGCGGAGCGTGCTGGGACAAGCCACGCCCACTACCTCTAGCTTCAATTCAGTCACCCACGAGTCAGCATTGCAAGATTCGAAGGGGGCGGGGCGTACCGGCACAAGCCACGCCCACTACCTCTCAGCGGCGAGCCATTGTTGCAAAATTCGAGGGGGCGGGACGTGACGGGTCAAGCCACGCCCACTACCCCACACGCGGCGATTCAGTGCGCAAGATTCAAAGGGGGCGGGTCGTTCCAGGCCAAGCCACGCCCACTGCCTCTCAATGAAGGGGCGGGGCGTGTCGGCCCAAGCCACGCCCACTACCCCCGCGGCGATTCAGTGCTCAAGATTCAAAGGGGACGGGGCGTTCCAGGCCAAGCCACGCCCACTGCCTCTCAATGAAGGGGCGGGGCGTGTCGGCCCAAGCCACGCCCACTACCCCCGCGGCGATTCAGTGCTCAAGATTCAAAGGGGACGGGGCGTTCCAGGCCAAGCCACGCCCACTGCCTCTCAACGAAGGAGGCGGGGCGTGTCGGCCCAAGCCACGCCCACTATCTCCGCGGCGATTCAGTGCTCAAGATTCAAAGGGGACGGGGCGTTCCAGGCCAAGCCACGCCCATTGCCTCTCAACGAAGGAGGCGGGGCGTGTCGGGCCAAGCCACGCCCACTACTCCTAGCGGCGATTCAGTGCGCAACATTCAAAGGGAGCGGGGCGTTCCAGGCCAAGCCACGCCCACTACCACTCAACGGCGAGTCTGATGCAAGATTCAAAGGGGGCGGGGCGTGCCGAGCCAAGCCACGCCCATTAATTCTCAGCGGCGAGAATTCCCAGGGGGCGGGGCGTTTCAGGCCAAGCCACGCCCACTACCTCCTGGCGGCTCTTTCCTCGGCTTCCAAACAGATCAAGAGAGGATAGGTGACATCCGCGCATGCGCAGAAGTTTTCTGAAAGATTCAAGGAAGGTGTCGAGCAGGATATTTATTGTAAGACTCTGCTTGGGGAAGTTACTTTTCCTAACGCTACCAAGCCTCCCCAGAAAGGAACAGCCTATTAAACATCAAATTAGGTTATGATTTTATAAATTAAGCATCCAAGCATAATGTTATACAACAAATTTGACAGAAAAAGTAGTTTAATACGCAGTAATGTTATGTTGTAATTACTGCATTTACTAATTTAGCACCAAAATATCACGATATATTGAAAACATTGACTACAAAAATGCGTTGGACAATCCAGAACGTTGGATAAGCGAGTGTTGGATAAGTGAGACTCTACTGTATTGTTATTATTTTATTGTATGACACAGCAAACAAGATAGGTATGCTGGATATCGTTTCACAAAATCACAAGTCGAACACTTCCCAAGTGTCTAGGACTGTGTGATGTATTTTTGGATGATGCGCGCAAATCCCAGTTGGGTGGCCTTTTGCAGTTGGCAGATCGTAATTTTGTCAATGTCTATTGTTTCCAAATGCCGGCTGAGATCTTTTGGCGCGGCACCCAGTGTGCCCATCACCACTGGGACCACCTGCACTGGTTTCTGCCAGAGTCTTTGGAGTTCAGTCTTGAGGTCCTGATAGCGGCTGAGTTTTTCCTGTTGTTTTTCGTCAATGCGACTGTCCCCTGGGATGGCGACATCAATGATCCAAACCTTTTTCTTTTCCACAACTGTGATGTCTGGTGTGTTGTGTTCCAGAACTTTGTCAGTCTGGATTTGGAAGTCCCACAGTATCTTTGCGTGCTCATTTTCCACAACCTTTTACAGGTTTGTGATCCCACCAGTTTTTTACTACTGGCAGGTGGTACTTGAGGCATAAGTTCCAATGGATCATTTGGGCCACATAGTTGTGCCTCTGTTTGTAGTCTGTCTGTGCGATTTTCTTACAGCAGCTGAGGATATGATCCATGGTTTCGTCAGTTTCCTTGCACAGTCTGCGTTTTGGGTCATCAGCTGATTTTTCGATCTTGGCCTTAATTGCATTTGTTCTTCTTCTTCTTATTATTATTATTAGTATTATTATGAACTCATTGAATTATGATTCAACGAGGAGTCACACTGAAAGCACATCAGGCTTAGCAACAAGGGCAACTCGATTTGCAAATCTTATCTCTTTTGCAAGGGCGAAGTATCGGTGTCATATCACCGCTTATCGAAAAGAGGTCGGCGAAGATCTGCTTCTGATGAAATAGACCAGCTCCCAGAATTCCTGGCATAGTTGGCTGGGGATCCTGGGAGATGGAGTCCCAAAAAACAGACAGGATCCATGGGGAATTCTGCCCTGGAGTGACATCATACTGATACTACTAGCACTTTTATGGCCCAGTTCTTTTTAGGAGCCAACCCAGGATTTTATCAAGCATGGTTGTTTTATATGATTTTATTTGTTTTATGGCTTGCTTTATTGTTGATTGATTTTTTTTTATTGTTGTGTTTTATATTGTCTGTTTTGCCTGGGCTTGGCCCCATGTAAGCCGTCCCGAGTCCCTGTCATGATCTCCAATCCTTGACATCTCTGGTTGGCTGACAAGGAACAGATGCCAGCCATAAAACAGGCCGGCCATAAAACATCAATTACCCTCTGGTATGTGGGAGCCCCTATATATGTGGGCCAAAAGAAGGTTCTGGCATTCAGTACAATAAAAAATCTGTTGGAATCTACCAGCGTGTCTTGGTGCTTTTTCCTTCGGAAGACGGACCCACAGCACAACTGAGAGAATCCGACAGTCCCCTTAGGAAGATGGGGCGGGGTATAAAAATAAAATTATTATTATATTATTATTATTATTATTATCATCTGTGGGATCGTGGCCTTTGCACCTGTTTCCTGCAGGAGCCTCCGAGGGGAAGTCCTCTGTTTGCAGGAGTTTGTGATGTTTGGCCACGATCCTGCCTCCGTTTGCCGCCTCCTAGAATCATAGAATCATAGAATAGTAGAGTTGGAAGAGACCACATGGGCCATCCAGTCCAACCCCCTGCTAAGAAGCAGGAAATCGCATTCAAAGCACCCCCGACAGATGGCCATCCAGCCTCTGTTTAAAAGCCTCCAAGGAAGGAGCCTCCACCACGGCCCCGGGGAGAGAGTTCCACTGTCGAACAGCCCTCACAGTGAGGAAGTTCTTCCTGATGTTCAAGTGGAATCTCCTTCCTTTCCTGTAGTTTGAAGCCATTGTTCCCTTGTGTCCTAGTCTGCAGGGCAGCAGAAAGGAAGCTTGCTCCCTCCTCCCTATGACTTCCCTTCACATATTTGTACATGGCTATCATGTCTCCTCTCAGCCTTCTCTTCTGCAGGCTAAACATGCCCAGCTCTTTAAGCCGCTCCTCATAGGGCTTGTTCTCCAGACCCTTAATCATTTTAGTCGCCCTCCTCTGTTCCAGCTTGTCAACATCTCCCTTCAACTGTGGTGCCCAAAATTGGATGCAGTATTCCAGGTGTGGTCTGACCAAGGCAGAATAGAAAGAGGGGGAGCATAACTTCCCTGGATCTAGACGCTATTCCCCTCTTGATGCAGGCCAGAATCCCGTTGGCTTTTTTAGCAGCCGCATCACATTGTTGGCTCATGTTTAACTTCTTCCCCACGAGGACTCCAAGGTCTTTTTCGCACACACTGCTGTCAAGCCAGGCATCGTCCCCCATTCTGTATCTTTGATTTCCATTTTTTCTGCCGAAGTGAAGTATCTTGCATTTGTTCCTGTTGAACTTCCTTTTGTTAGTTTTGGCCCATCTCTCTAGTCTGTCAAGATCGTTTTGAATTCTGCTCCTGTCTTCTGGAGTGTTAGCTATCCCTCCCAGTTTGGTGTCGTCTGCAAACTTGATGATCGTGCCTTCTAACCCTTCGTCTAAGTCGTTAATAAAGATGTTGAACAGAACCGGGCCCAGGACGGAGCCCTGCGGATGGCACTCCACTTGTCACTTCTTTCCATGATGAAGACGACGCATTGGTGAGCACCCTTTGGGTTCGTTCGCTTAGCCAATTACAGATCCACCTAACCGTAGTTTTGTCTAGCCCACATTTTACTAGTTTGTTTGCCAGAAGGTCGTGGGGGACTTTGTCGAAGGCCTTACTGAAATCCAGGTACGCTACATCCACAGCATTCCCTGTATCAACCCAACTCGTAACTCTATCGAAAACTCCCGTTCTCATCTCTGGCAGGAAACCCAAAGGAACTGGACTTTTGCCAAACGCACCTCCAAAGGAGACCCAAATGACCTTTTCCTTGAATCGAGGACTAAAAATCCAGACATACGAACAGGAATTGAGAGGTGAAAGGGCTAGAAAAGCAGCCCAATTCACCTTTTGCAAGAAGGGACAGGGTGCAAAATTATTTATTTATTTATTTATTTATTTATTTATTTATAAATTATAAATTTATTTATTTATTCTTTCTCGCCCCGAAGGGGACTCAGGGTGGATTACAATGCATTGCACACATATACTTGGCAAGCATTCAATGCCGTTAGACGTACGACATATATAGACAGACACAGAGGCAATTTAACTTTTTTCCAGCTTCCGGCGTCATGAGGTAGTCAGGCTCGATTCCAGCCACAGGGGGAGCTGCCGCTTTTACGTCCACTTGTGACACCGAGTCCTTGATGGAGTACTTCCTCATTCTTTCCGCACACTGCTGGGGGCTTTATGGTGTGGTAAATTAGTTAAATTAGCCTCCCCACATAAAGTGGTACCTAGAGAGCGAAGAAGGGCAGCTAGGAATACCGTTCCACCTCGTCTCCTGTGCCATCAGTTGGGGGCCCTTCTCCCCAGCAATATGCTATGCTGATAATATAATATGAATAATATATACCCGTATATACTCGAGTATAAGCCGACCTGAACATAAGCCAAGGCACATAATTTTACCACAAAAACTGGGAAAACTTATTGACTCGAGTATAAGACGAGGGTGGGAAATGCAGCAGCTACAGGTCAATTTCAAAAATAAAATCTATATTAATAAAATTGCATTACTTGAGGCATCAGTAGGTTAAATGTTTTTGAATATTTATATAAAACTGTAATTTAAGATAATAATAAGACTTTAATAAGATAAGACTGTCCAACTCTGAATATCTATATACTCAAGTATAAGCCGACCTGATTAGAAGCCAGCCAGGACCCTCACTCGAGTATAAGACAAGGGGAACTTTTTCAGCCCTAAAAAAGGGCTGAAAAACTAGGCTTATACTCGAGTATATACAATG
This sequence comes from Anolis carolinensis, assembly GCF_035594765.1. Taxonomy (NCBI): domain Eukaryota; kingdom Metazoa; phylum Chordata; class Lepidosauria; order Squamata; family Anolidae; genus Anolis; species Anolis carolinensis. Next base: position 5,258,507 of record NC_085846.1, read on the forward strand.
TAATATACAATAATATATAATAACTAGCTGTGCCCAGCCACGTGTTGCTGTGGCGAAGTATGGTGGTATGGGAAATAAAGTATTGAGGAATTGGTGGTAGTTAAGGTAAAGGGTAAAAGATTTCCCCAGACATTAAGTCTAATCGTGTCTGACTCTGCGGGTTGGGGCTCATCTCCATTTCTAAGCCGATTTGCTGGCGTTGTCCGTAGACGAGTCTACACTGCCATATAATCCAGTTAAAATCTGACAATCTGTATTTTATAGGCAGTGGGGAAGAGGCCTAAGTGAGGCCTAACTCTGCCTGTCCCCTGGGCTGAGTAGGTTGCTAGGAGACCAAGTGGGCGGAGCTTAGCCTTCTAACTGGCAGCAATTGGATAAAAACAATTATTCCTCTCTCTCTAATTAGGACTTTATTTTTCTTTTCTTTTTGTTGTATGAACGTAGAGGCATGGATGAGGGGTTGTGCTGCCAAGTTTAGTGTTTCTGGGATGTGTAGTTTTGTTGTTTTGTCCTAGGCCGAAATTTCATTACCCTTTTATATATATAGAATGTCATATATTGTATGTGCATATGATGTTGATGATATTGTTGTAATGTGATACAGTGTGGTCATAATAATACAGTTTAGTAGAATTATATGTTATATATTACATGTAATGTTATTGGTAGTGTTGCGGTGTGGTGGTGTAGTACAGTATAGTGATGTATAGTGCTGGGGTTGTGCTATGCTGGTAATATAACTTATTGTGTGTACATATGATTTGTAAGCTGCTCTGAGTCCCCTTTGGGGTGAGAAGGGTGGGATATAAATGAAGTAAAACATAAATAAATAAATAATTTTCTACTCGACAGATGCAACCGTCTTTCAAGCTGCATAGGTCAACAGCAAGCTAGGCTATTAATGGTCAGGAGCTCAATCCGACCCGGGCTGGCTTCGAACTCATGACCTCTTGGTCAGTAGTGATTTATTGCAGCCTGGCCCTTTATTGCACTTCTAATTTAATTTTAAGGCATTCAAATAAAGGAAGGATTGGCAAAACGGGCCAGAAGAAGTCGCAGAATACTAAACAATAGCTGCAGTGCAACGTTGGGTTTGCATTGCTGAATTCTCCATCTGTGGGATCACATGTTGGTGGCATTCAATGGCCCTTGCATTGAATGAATTATTGCGCCAAATTGCTATGTGTGTGTGTGTGTAAAGAAATCCTTGCAAAGTTGCTTGCAAAAGATCTCTGCAAAAAGGGAGCTGAGCTTTTGCAGAGGCAAGCCACGCCTCAAACAATGTTTCGGTTTGCTGGCAGATGGCTGGGTTTTTGTCAGTTGGGAATCTGGGCTTGCAGGGAGAGCACAGAAAAGACAGGCTCTCTAGCTACGGTCAAGTAGCAGTTTAAATATGCTTTGCTGGGTATATTGAATGCTGATGGATTAGTTATTGATCCTATGCAACTACAAGGACATTGTACGATTGCTGAACTGTTTATTTGACTTCAACTCAACAAGTAAAGTTTTCTTTGTTCTTTTAATTCCTCTGCCTGGTCTGAGTCTTTTGCACATGGTGTTAACTGGACGCTGCTGGTTCCGCTATACACACTCGCTAATATGAATCTCATGGGCATATGGATGTCATGCGTGCTTATAGTGCATGTGAAGGGCTGGCTAATGTTATTTTAACAATATGTAACAATATGTAAAACTAAGGTAAGTATAAACAGGAAAAGAATATAAAATATATACAAAGAGAAATATGCAAATTGTAAAATATACAAAAAAAAATAAGAACATAGTATGAAATATAATGTATACAAATATAACATATACAAATGAAGTAAAATAAAATGCAGAATATTAAATGAAACACAAGGATTAAATAGAAACCATAGATGAAGCGTAAAATAAAAAATATGCAGTGAAAAAACACTTTGCATCTTAAATTATGGGAATTCCACCTTGCTTGCTCTTGACCATGGATGCAGGCATTCCCCTTTTAGTGGTCAATGGTCAGTTTGGAAGATGCTGTCAAGGAAAGAAACTGGCTCAATCCAAAATGTTTAAAAACTTAGCCGGTATTTATGTTTGTAATCTAGAAAAATACTCTTTTGGGCAGCAAAAATAATCTAAGACCTTTGTAGTGTGTCTCTTTGGCCACTAGTTGGCGCCAAAGTACATGCTGGTCTGCATTGTAGAATGAATGCAACTTGACCCAACTTTTAATTTAATTTGCATATTTCTATTTGTATATATTTTATATTCTTTTCCTGTTTATACTTACCTTAGTTTTACATACTGTTACATATTGTTAAAATAACATTAGTCAGCCCTTCACATGCACTAGAAGCATGCATGACATCCATGTGCCCATAAGATTCATTCAATGCGAAGGCCATTGAATGGCTTAGTGCTATGGAACCCTGGGAGTTGTAGCTTGGTAAGGCCCCAGCATTATTTGCCAGAGAAGGCTCAAGACCTTATAAAACTACAGCTCCTAGGACCCCATCTCATGGAGCCAAGACAGTTCAGGCATTCATTCAACCAATGTTCTGGTGTTTGGTGAAAGCACCAGCCTCTTAGAGAAGGCTCAAGACCGTCCACAGTGTAGAATGAGTCACTGTAGGAAAATAATCCTCTTTTATTTTTAGTAATGCAATCATTGGATTCTAGAGTTGGAAGGGAACTCCAAGGGTCATCTAGTCCAGGCCCAAACCCACACTGAAGGTCCAGGTTTGAAGTTCTGCAATGCTAGATATCTGGGGAATGAGTGAAAATATTAACAGTAGTCAGAGTTCTAATTGTAGAGGGCAATGTTGTCATATTTTTCCAGGCAACTATCCATAGCACTGCCCCAGTTTGCAATCTCAGCCGTGAGATGTTGGTCTGGACACAGCGAGCCGGACGCAGCTGCCGAGGAGACCTTTTGTTTGGAGAGGAAATCCCTGTCCGTCAAGGCCTGGGTTTTTGGAGAAAGTACTATACAACCCTCAGGAAGCCTTTGAGGTGGGCAGAAAGTTGTATGCACCGCAGCTGTGTAGCTCATTGTGAGTCATTTGGCAACCGGCGTTCTATGACTTATTGTAATCCATTTCCCCTTGGACTTTTCATTGCATCCACACTGTCAAATTAATTCAGTTTGATCCCACTTCAGTGGCTCGATGCTGTGGAATCCTGGAGGCTGCATTTTTGTAAGGCACCGGCGTTCTTGGACAGAGGAAAAAACCTTGTCAAACTATAACTCCCATTATTCCATAGCACTGAGCATTAATTTGACAGTGTAAATGCATTAATGATTAATCATTAATCGATGATTAATCATTATAGGTTCGATTTATCTGCCCACTCAACAATAGGATGCTCTGCCATTATTACCTTGCAGTTTATTGACTATTTTAGCTGTGAAACTACCTCTCTCATTTTGAAATACTCTGCACTTTGGCCTAGATCCGTGTTTTTAGTCTCCCGTTTTTAACATTTTATGCTGTATGTTGATTTTTATGACTGTTTTATTGATGCTGATGTTTTATTGTTGGGATGTTTGTATCGTTGTTTTATTGCTGTTATTATATTGTTGTGTCTGGCAAGGCCCCATGTAAGCCGCTCTGAGTCCCTCCGGGGAGATGGGGCGGTGTCACGACCCAGGCTGCAGAGCACCAATAACCATACACCGAGGCCAGATTCTATCTAATATCTTTATTGAAGGAATATATAAAGTTAATGAAAGCAAGTGTATGAAATAGTCCAGAAATAGACCTTTCAGGAAAGGTCGAAATTAGTCCAAAGAAACAATGTCCAATATGAAATATTAAGGTCCAAAGTTGTAATCCAATAACCGAAACACTCACTTTGCCAGGCAAAGTGAGGGGAGATGACAAGGTCCTTTAGTCCATGGAACTTGAGCGAGGCTAGGGAGTAACTTGAAACAGGGCTTGAAACAAGGCAACAAGGATGAGGAGCAAGAACAAGATCCGTGGAATACTTGGCAAAATCCGGAAAACAAGGCAAGGCAGGGTCCTGGAAAACAAGGCTGAGTCCTAGGAAGCAAGGCAAGGTCCGCGGAGGTAAACAAGGCTGGAACGGGAACGTAGGCTTGGAAACAGGGACGAAGGCTTAGAAGCGGAGTAGCGCTGTCCACACACAACCTACTCCAGTTGCTGACGAATTGACTCCGCAAGATCCCCTTGTGGGCAAAGCACCTAAATAGGATCTAGTTTTCCCACCAAAGAGCAGTTCCCTGGAGAACCAGAAACGAAAGCTATTCTCTGAGTCCAGATGCATGACTCCTTAAAGTTTCCCATGGAAAGCAGGCTTAATCAGCTGAATGCTTAGCAGCTATCCTAGCACTCCTGCGAGACGCCTGTTGAACTCCCCTCTGTTGTTTACAAAAAGCATGGCGAGAAAACGTAGGAGATTGTGGCTCGGGGCTTGTTTGACAGACTTCTGGAAGACAAATCTCTTGCAGGTGCAAGGTTTCCAAATCTGGCTGGGAAAGTTCCAATTCTGGCTGGAACGGTGAAAAACCCAAGTTTTCCTCTTCATCTGGCACCACAGTGCCAGGAATGGGACTACATTGCCCATGGGTCATCACACTATCCCCCCCCCTCAAGCCCCCTCTCAAAAATGGGCTCTCTCCCCGAAGTGCGGGACCGCGGCTTAGCAGGGTAGTTCTGATGGAAGCGGCGGGCTAAATCGGGGGCATGGACTGCGGAAGCGTCTACCCAAGAGCGTTCTTCGGGGCCAAAACCCGCCCAGTCAATGAGATATTGCAGGCGGCGGCGGTGAAAGCGAGAATCCAAAATGTCTTGAACCTCGAATTCTTCCTCCCCATCCACTAAAACAGGAGTGGGGGCCGGCCGGTCTGCATCAGGGCGCACACCATCCGCCGGAAGGAGCAGGGAGCGATGAAACACTGGATGAATGCGCATAGAGCACGGCAGTTGGAGTTTGAAAGTCACGGGGTTAAGTTGCGCCACCACTGGATAGGGGCCAATGAAACGGGCATCTAACTTCCGGCAAGGGCGATGGGAGGGCAAAAAGCGAGTGGACAGAAGAACCCGATCTCCTACCTTGATTTCGGGGCCCGACTGGCGATGTTTGTCCGCGTGGCGTTTATAGTCCTCCTTGGCTTGGTCTAGTTGCTGGAGCAAAAGTTGTTGCACCGCTGTGAGTTCTTGCAGCCAGTCCTCTGCTGCGGGAACCTCTGAGGTTTCAATAACAGGAGGGAAGAAACGTGGATGGAAGCCGTAGTTTGCAAAGAACGGGGTTTCTTTAGTTGAAGCCTGGACACCATTGTTATAGGCAAACTCTGACAGCGGTAACAGGGAAGCCCAATTGTCCTGTTGATAGTTTACATAGCAGCGAAGATATTGTTCCAGAGTGGCATTGGTGCGCTCTGTCTGCCCATCCGTTTGTGGATGGTGAGCCGAAGATAAACGAGAGTCTATGCCCAATAGTTTTTGTAGTGCTCTCCAGAAACGAGAGGTGAATTGGGACCCACGGTCTGTGACCAAACTCTTGGGCAACCCATGCAATCTGAAAACGTGCTGAAGGAATAAATCTGCAGTCTCTTTGGCCGTGGGAAGGCCATCGCAGGGAATGAAATGGGCTAACTTGGTAAAAAGGTCCACCACCACTAGGATCGTGGTGAATCCGCAGGAAGGTGGTAGATCAGTGATAAAATCCGCAGAGATTATTTCCCATGGGCGAGATGGAGTAGGAAGGGGATGCAGAAGCCCTGAGGGCTTCTCCCGTCTTGTCTTGGAGCGCTGACATATTGGGCAGGTATTGACATATTTTTCCACATCCTTGCGGATCTTAGGCCACCAGAAATCTCTTAGGATCAAATGCATGGTTTTAAATAGTCCGAAATGCCTTGCTGGCTTGCAGTCATGACACAGACGAAGTGCCTTTTCTCTGCCCGGTCCTGGGGGAATGTAGACATGATTTCTATAGCAAAGTAACCCATCCTTAAGCGAGAAGGGGAAATGTAGTCCTTGGCGAAGTTGATCCTGAGCCCAGGCATCTGTTTGTTGACTGGCCCTGATTTCCTGAGCACAAAGGGGCCCTGGAGTTGAGGGAGTAGATTCAATTGGGGTGGATTTAGTGTTTCCCACTGTGAGCGTGGCAAAGTTCTCGGGCTGCAGCAATTGGGACTCAAAGGTCTCCTTGCGCCCTGCAGCATATTCCGGTTTTCGTGACAAAGCATCTGCCTGTTTGGTCTGGGCTGGGGTTACATAATGGATTTGGAAGTCAAAACGCTCAAAGAATAAAGCCCAGCGTTGTTGTCTCTGATTTAGTTTGCGAGCAGTTCTTAGATGTTCTAGATTCCGATGATCAGTGTGGACCTCAATGGGAAATTTGGCCCCTTCTAACCAATGTCTCCAAGTTTCAAAGGCTGCCTTTATGGCCAAAAGTTCCTTTTCCCAAATAGTGTAGTTTCTCTCTGGGGCAGTCAGTTGACGAGAGTAAAAGGCACAAGGGTGAAGATGTTCTCCCACTGGTTGCAAGAGTACCGCTCCAATTGCCACATCGGAGGCGTCCGCCTGTACGACAAAAGGGGTTTCAGGATCTGGGTGCTGAAGGATTGGCTGTGACGTGAATAATTTCTTTAGTTGTTGGAATCCTTTCTCAGCTTGCTCTGTCCAGCGGAAAGGCTGTTTCCCTCGGATGCAGCTGGTGATTGGATCAGACCATCGGGCAAAGTCTGGAATGAACTTGCGGTAGTAGTTCGCGAACCCCAAGAAGCGTTGCACCTCTTTCTTGTTGGTTGGCGCCCGCCATTCCAATACTGCTGTTACCTTGGCCGGGTCCATGGTGAGCCCTAGTGGCGAGACACGATAACCCAGGAAATCTACCTCTTGTAGATCAAAAGCGCATTTTTCCAGCTTGGCATAAAGTCCATGATCCCGCAATCGTTGTAACACCATTCTGACGTGGTTCTCATGTTCTGATTGCGATCTAGAAAACACCAAAAAATCGTCCAGGTAGATGATCAAGAACCGGTCTAGATAATCCTGAAAGATATCGTTGACAAAATGTTGAAACGTTGCGGGAGCTCCACATAAACCGAAATTCATGACCAGGGTTTCGAATAAACCGAATTTAGTCTGGAAGGCAGTCTTCCACTCGTCCCCTTCCCTGATGCGAACTAGATTATAAGCTCCTCGAAGATCCAGCTTGGTGTAAACCTTAGCCCCTCGAAGCCGGTCTAAGAGGTCCGAGATCAAAGGCAGGGGATACCGGTTTCGCTTAGTGATATTGTTCAATGCTCTATAGTCCACCACCAAGCGTAGGTCCCCTGACTTCTTTTTCACGAACATCACTGGGGAAGCGGCTGGGGATTGAGAGGGTCTAATAAACCCCTTGCGGAGGTTTGTCTCTAAGAACTCCCTGAGAGCTTCTTGCTCTGGTTCAGTCAGGGAGTAGAGGTGTCCTCGCGGGATCGGGGCCCCCTCCACCAAGTCAATGGCACAGTCATAAGGTCTATGTGGGGGTAGTCTCTCGGCTTCTTTTTCATTGAATACATCCCAATATTCTGAGTACTTCTTGGGCAAGGTGATAATGGGTTCAGCGTCTGTGGCATGGCAGACCTTGGCTACTAGGCAATGGTTTTGGCAATATTTTGAAGCAAACTGCAGTTCTCTGTTGGACCAGGAGATGCTTGGGTCGTGGAGTGTCAGCCATGGAATTCCCAAAATCACAGGGAAGTGGGGAACCTCGGTAACAAAGAAGGAAATCTCTTCCATGTGTTACCTTATCCACATTCTGGTGGGTTCCGACCACTGGCTTACTGGACCTGTCTTGAGGGGGTGGCCATCGATGGCTTGCACCACCCGGGCGTTCTCGAAGTCATGATATTGTAATCCCAGAGAGTCGGCATACTCTCTATCAATGAAATTGTTTGTGGCTCCTGAGTCTATCATGGCATGGACCATGACGGGTCCTTTTTTCACTGACCACAAGGTGACCACTAGGAGAAATAGGACCCCGGTTGGCGGCTCTTGAGTGGGGTTTTTGACCGGGCTGGCGAGCCTCTCTACGCCCGGTCGCCGGCTTCCCCCGCCGGCTGCGCGCCAGCCGCCTCAGATGTCTTCGTCTCCATGGAGGACGCCGCCGCCAGACGAGCGGCGGGCTTCCCTTTGGCTGGACACTCTCTGGCAAAGTGGCCCCCATTTCCGCAGTACCAACAAAGATTTAGGCGTTGGCGGCGGGCCTTCTCGGCGGCATCTAGTCTGGGTCGCACGTTGCCCAACTGCATTGGCACCTCCTCGCTTCCTCGGGGGTATGGGGCTGGTGGCGGGGGTCTCCACACAGGACGCGGCTGGACGCCGGTGGGAGCGGGAGGTTTCGCTCCAGCCCTACCGCTCTGGCCTCGAATCCATTGCTTTCTGTTGGCAAGCATGACTTCAGCTCGTAAACATTGATCAATGAGTGCTTCAAGAGAGTGTGGAGGATCCACCTTGGAGATTTCCTCCAGCATCTCGATGTTGAGACCCTCCCGAAATTGTCCTCTGAGGGCTACATCGTTCCAGCCGGTGTTATGGGCCAGCACTCGGAACTCGGCTATGTACTGGGACAAGGGTCTGTCTCCTTGGGAGAGGCACCGGAGTTTGTGGCCGGCTGCCTCCAAATTGTCCTCGATCCCCCAAGTCGCCTTAAGGTGGTCCAAGAAGTGTTGCGCTGATCTTAGATGTGGGGAGACTTGGTCGAACAGTGCCGTCGCCCAGTTGGCCGCTGGCCCGTCTAGGAGACTGTAAATCCACGCCACCTTGATGTCTTCTTGGGGAAACTCGGCAGCACGGGCCTCTAGATAAGCCTGGCATTGGCGACGGAAAACATGAACCTTAGAAGCTTCTCCGGAGAACTTGGTTGGCAACGCCATGGCCGGGAGACGGATTCCGCGCTCCTTCAAACCCCTAATTTCCCCATCCTGCGCATTGAGCTTGTCACGGATGCGGTCCACTTCGTCCTTGTCGATGGTGTAGCTGAGTGGCTGGCCACCCGGCACGGTTCCGGTAGACATTCTGGCCTAGGTTAATTGGTGCTTAGGGTGGCGGAGTCAAACTGTCGCGACCCAGGCTGCAGAGCACCAATAACCATACACCGAGGCCAGATTCTATCTAATATCTTTATTGAAGGAATATATAAAGTTAATGAAAGCAAGTGTATGAAATAGTCCAGAAATAGACCTTTCAGGAAAGGTCGAAATTAGTCCAAAGAAACAATGTCCAATATGAAATATTAAGGTCCAAAGTTGTAATCCAATAACCGAAACACTCACTTTGCCAGGCAAAGTGAGGGGAGATGACAAGGTCCTTTAGTCCATGGAACTTGAGCGAGGCTAGGGAGTAACTTGAAACAGGGCTTGAAACAAGGCAACAAGGACGAGGAGCAAGAACAAGATCCGTGGAATACTTGGCAAAATCCGGAAAACAAGGCAAGGCAGGGTCCTGGAAAACAAGGCTGAGTCCTAGGAAGCAAGGCAAGGTCCGCGGAGGTAAACAAGGCTGGAACGGGAACGTAGGCTTGGAAACAGGGACGAAGGCTTAGAAGCGGAGTAGCGCTGTCCACACACAACCTACTCCAGTTGCTGACGAATTGACTCCGCAAGATCCCCTTGTGGGCAAAGCACCTAAATAGGATCTAGTTTTCCCACCAAAGAGCAGTTCCCTGGAGAACCAGAAACGAAAGCTATTCTCTGAGTCCAGATGCATGACTCCTTAAAGTTTCCCATGGAAAGCAGGCTTAATCAGCTGAATGCTTAGCAGCTATCCTAGCACTCCTGCGAGACGCCTGTTGAACTCCCCTCTGTTGTTTACAAAAAGCATGGCGAGAAAACGTAGGAGATTGTGGCTCGGGGCTTGTTTGACAGACTTCTGGAAGACAAATCTCTTGCAGGTGCAAGGTTTCCAAATCTGGCTGGGAAAGTTCCAATTCTGGCTGGAACGGTGAAAAACCCAAGTTTTCCTCTTCATCTGGCACCACAGTGCCAGGAATGGGACTACATTGCCCATGGGTCATCACAGGCGGGGTATAAAAATAAAGTTGTTGTTGTTATTATTATTATTATTATTATTATTATTATTATTATTATTATTGTCAAAGGCTTTCGTGGCCAGAATCACTGCGTTGCTGTGAGTTTTCTGGGCTGTCTGGCCATGTTCCAGAAGCAATCTCTCCTGGTGTTTCGCCCACATCTATGGCAGACATCCTCACAACCTCTGAGAAGGCCTGCCATAGATGTGGGCGAAACGTCAGGAGAGAATGCTTCTGGAACATGGCCATACGGCCCGGAAAACCCATAGCAACCCAGTGAAGATGCAGCCTGAGTCTTCCTTGCCTATATTTTGGGAGTTGTAGTTTCACAGGGTCTTTATCCTGAGACCTTGCCAAACTACAACTCCCAGGATTCCATAGCAGTTAAAGTGGCATCAGACTTATACATTCTGCAGTGTAGATGCCTCCTTTGTTATTGTAAAACCAACCAAGACCTTTAAGGACCAAAAGTGTTTTTAAATGTTACCTTTGAGTCTTCTTTGGGAGAGAAATGGGGGGGGGGGGGTGTAATAATAATAATAATAATAATAATAATAATAATAATAATAATAATAATAAATAATTTTGGTATATTTGCATATGTTCTACTGTACCATCAGCTGGAGGCCCCTCCCACCAGTAACATGCTATGCTAATAATATAATATGTAAATTTTATATATATATATATATATATATATATATATATATATATATATATATAGAGTATATTTATATATATATAAATGAGTGATGGCATCACGGCGACCCACAAAACAACAAAACTACAGGCCCCCCAACTTCTAAATTTGACAACACAACCCATCATCCACGCCTCTAGGTTGATACAACAAAAAGAAAAGAAAAATAAAGTCCTAATTAGAGGGAGAGCAATAATTGTTTTTATCCAATTGCTGCCAGTTTAGAGGGCTAATCTCTGCCCACTTCGTCTCCTAGCAACCAACTCAGCCAAGGGACAGCCAGGGTTCAGTTAGAGGACAGGCAGATTTAGGCCTCACTTAAGCCTCTTCCACAGATTATCTAATTTGCACTGGATTATATGGCAGTGTAGACTCAAGGCCCTTCCACCATACTTCGCCATAGCAACGCGTGGCCGGGCACAGCTAGTACAATATAAAATACAGTAATATATCATAATATAATATATATACATATAATATTGATAATAATATTATAATGTAATACAATATAATTATACAAGATAACAATTATACAAGATAACAATATTAATTATATATTATATATTACATGTAATATTACTAATAATATTACAATATAGTGGTATAGTAGAATATAGTATAATGCTAATATTGTGCTATGCTAATAATATAATATATTGTATATACATATAATATTAACAATAATATTATAATGTAATACAATATAATACTGACAATTATACAAGATAATAATATTAATTATATATTATATATTACATGTAATATTACTAATAATATTACAATATAGTTTATAGTATAATATAGTATAATGCTAATATTGTGCTATGCTAATAATATATTATACTGTATATGTACATAAAATTTGTAAGCTGCTCTGAGTCCCCTTTGGGGTGAGAAGGGCGGGATATAAATGTAGTAAATAAATGCATAAATATAGGCATATTTGCATATTTTGGTATATTTGCAATTAGATACTTTGGAGATGGGCTCATGTTTAAATGTTAGTTGTTTTGAGTCCCCTTTGGCAGAGAAAAAGTGGGGATACATATACATTTATTATTATTATTATTATTATTATTATTATCATTATTATTATTATTATGGTATATTTACATATACCTCATGAGATACTTTGAAAGCAGGCACAAGTCTAAACAGAAAATTCATTGATGTTTTATACACATAGGCCATTTTATACAATATTGTTTTAATAACAGTTATGCATGAAACACAGTTTGTGTACATTGAATCATTAGAAAGGCTCACTCTCTCAGCCGCAAATGGGAACAAGTAGTGTTGGGCCCTATATGCTTCAAAGGCTACGCTGTGCCCAGTGAACACATCCACATTGTAGAATTAATGCAGTTTGGCGCCACTTGAACTGCTTTGGCTCAATGCTATGGAATTGTGGGCGTTGTAGTTCGGTGAGGACTCTTTGGCCAGGAAGGCGAAAAACCTTGCAAAATTGCAACTCCAGGCATCCCATAACATTGCACCATTCAAGGGTTGAATGAAAAGTAATGCCTCCACCTTCGTTACTTGGGTTTGGATGGGAATATGTTAATAAATCAAACGCAGAAATAATCCTTAGAATGTGCTCTTTAACGACCACTATTCACTTTTCCACATCATCACCAGACAATTGGATGCATTTCTGCCAACGATGAACAAGTTTTCTGAAGCTGTCAAGGAAGAAGTCGACACTCTGTTTCTGCGACCGGCGTCTCACAGGACCCATCGTGCACAGATCTTCCAATAGCCAAGCAAAGCAATAATATGACCCACACATTTTTGTGAAATGCCGATTACGTTTCACATTTCTCTCTGAGTGATACTACGATCGTCCTGAATCAATTCGTCAACCTTTTGCTTGTGAAACCTGGTGGTTGCTGTCACAGGACGTCCAACTATTTGTTTGTCACGCAAGTCAACATCTTTAGACTTACTCACCCAACGATGCACAGGACTCACATCAACACAATCCCCATAAACAGCTTGTGTTCTCTGATGGATCTCCTTTGGGTTGACACCTTCTGCTGTCAAGAATTCAATGACTGCACGTTGCTTAAGTCGCATTGACCGACCGTCTGCACAGGGTTCCGTACTTCACATTTTGACAACACAACCATTCAATGCTAAGGTTTCCTCGTCTGCGCAGGGTTCCATACTTGGCACATTAACAACACAACCGTTCAATGCTAAGGCTTCCCGCCAAATGGGATTAACTGTGGAGGAGAGTCTCCTGAAGAAGACAGTACCTGTCGCAGACCAGGACTGCCATCTGTTGAGCTACGAAGGTGGAGGCATTACTTTTCATTCAACCCTCGTACATTACAGTGTAAATGCACCCTCAGTGGCTGGCCTTGCTTATACATACATCCATTTCATTCCTTTCTTCTTTCCAGATACAGAAAAGAGGTTCCAGACCTCTTCTAAAGTATTATTTCTTTAAGGTTCCAGACCTCTCTTTTCACAAACTCAGTGTCAAACTTCCCAATACTTTTCCTGAAAGATGAGCAAAATTGCCACGTCTCTTTGGTGCAAAGAGGCAGAAATAAGAAAGTGGCAATGCCTTGGCAAAGAAATTATACGAGAAACATATAAGAAAGAATTTGGCCAGCAAAATAACATGTGTTTTTCCTTAAGTATATTTTATATATAACAACATTTGAAAGGATTTCTGTTTCTATTTTGAAAGTCTTATTTCCTGTTTAAGTGTGTGGTCCTCACTTTGAAAGTACAGTAGTCTCACTTATCCAAGCTTAGCTTATCCAAGCTTCCGGATTATCCAAGCCATTTTTGTAGTCAATGTTTTCAATACATCGTGATATTTTGGTGCTAAATTTGTAAATACAGTAATTACTACATAGCATTAATGCATATTGAACTACTTTATCTGTCAAATTTGTTGTATAACATGATGCTTTGGTGCTTAATTTGTAAAATCATAACCTAATTTGATGTTTAAAAGGCTTTTCCTTAATCCCTCCTTATTATCCAACATATTCGCTTATCCAAGCTTCTGCTGGCCTGTTTAGCTTGGATAAGTGAGACTCTACTGTAATACTATGTAACAACATTTGAAAAGATTTCTGTTTCTATTTTGAAAGTCTTATTTCCTGTTTAAGTGTGTGGTCCTCACTTTGAAAGTACAGTAGAGTCTCACTTATCCAACGTTCTGGTTTATCCAATGCATTTTTGTAGTCAATGTTTTCAATACATCATGATATTTTGGTACTAAATTCGTAAATACAGTAATTACTACATAGCATTACCATGAATTGAACTACTTTTTCTGTTTTGGTGCTTAATTTGTAAAATCATAACCTAATTTGATGTTTAATAGGCTTTTCCTTAATCCCTCCTTATTATCCAACATATTCGCTTATCCAACGTTCTGCCGGCCTGTTTATGTTGGATAAGTGAGACTCTACTGTATCTCCTAAACATCACAATGTATTGAAAACATTGACTACAAAAATGCGTTGGATAATCCAGAATGTTGGATAAGCGAGTATTGGATAAGTGAGACTCTACTGTAATACAGTAGAGTCTCACTTATCCAACAAAAGCGGGCCAGCAGAACGTTGGATAAGCGAATATGTTGGATAATAAGGAGGGATTAAGGAAAAGCCTATTAAACATCAAATTAGATTATGATTTTACAAATTAAGCACCAAAACATCATGTTATACAACAAATTTGACAGAAAAGTAGTTCAATACGCAGTAATGCTATGTAGTAATTACTGTATTTACGAATTCAGCACCAAAATATCACAATGTATTGAAAACATTGACTACAAAAATGCGTTGGATAATCCATTACGTTGGATAAGTGAGACTCTACTGTAGTTGTTATACTCTGGAAACTTCGTTTTTGTGGCACCAACTATGCTGAATTGGTTGAGAAATTTTAGCAATATGTAATAAACTTATTCCGTGTTTTTACGACGGAACCAATTAGGAACAAAAATCATAGTGTTACATAGTGTTGCTTGTACAGAACAAAACAAAACATAAACAACGATGATAAAACAACAACAATCCCCATTCATTTAGGCTTCTCTCGCCTGGCATGCTCCAGGCCGGTTGGACTACAACCCATCATCCCCAGCAGTTACATAGAGGTGCATTATAGAGTATAGGTCAGGAATGGGCCAACTTGGGCCCTTGAGGTGTTTTGGACTGCAACTCCCATCATTCCTAACAGCCTCAGGCCCTTTCCTTTTGCCCCTCCGCCACTTAAGCGGCGGAGGGGCAAAAGGAAGGGGCCTGAGGCTGTTAGGAATGATGGGAGTTGCAGTCCAAAACACTCAGAGGACCCAAGTTCCACACTGACCATATAATGTTCTTGAAGTTTGTTAAGCTTTACAGAGTTTTGATCCATCAGCTCTGCCAGCAGAGCTCTGCAGGTGCAATGGAACCATGGGAGTTGTAGTTTGGTAAGGCCAAAAGACCTTGCGAAACTATAACTCCCAGCATTCCGCTCAGCAAAGGGTGGCGTACGGGCCGTCCAGGACTTTGTAGCGCACCTTGGTGTTGGTGACGGCGCCGTGCTTCTGCCGCAGGTGAAGCCGGAGCTGGCTCTTGTGACGGAAGCGGATGTTGCATTTCTCGCACTGTCGGAAGAAAAGATTGCTGTCAAAGCAGTTCAGGAAAAAACTAGGGGTGCATCTACACTGCAGACTTAATGAGGTTTGGCACCGCATGGGCTCCCATCGCTCAATGCCATGGATTCCTGGGGGAATGTAGTTTCGCAAGGTTACAATCCCCTCTAGAGGGTTTTCCGGCTGGCCATCTCTTTTGGGTGATTTGATTGTGTCTTCTTGCATAGCAGGAGGGGATAAGACTGGGGGGTCTCTTCTAACTCTATGAGTCTATGATTCTAAACTCTTTAGTCTTCTTTGCAAACTAGAAATCCCATGATTTCACAGCATTTGGCCTTGGCAGTCAAAGTGGTATCAAACTGCATTCATTCCACAGTGTAGATGCACCTGCTGCTCCGAAGACCCAGGTGTTGTGGTCTCCAGTCTTTCAAGCTGTTTAAGCAGGACAGTTGGCCCTTTTTATTATTATAGTAGCTTGGGTACCTTAAAGTTTGTTATGTTGGGCAAGTTTGCTCTGGATGGATCATCAGTGGGGTTCAGTGTGCTTTCTGGCTGTAGGGTAAACTACAACTCCCACTATGATGAGTAATTCTCCTCAAACCCCTCCAGTAGTTTGAGTTAGCCATGGTGTTGTGACTCAGCCACAGTATAGCCAGAGTGAGGATGAAGAAGGGGATTCTGGGTTTCAGATACAAGAGCCAGTTGGGCCAGAAGATGGGCTGCAAGAAGATGGCATGGGAATACAGGCTGATTCAGAGGCTCGAGAATTGCAGTTTGAGCAGAATGAACTGTTGACCCCAGAAGCCATAGATAACAGCCAGGATGACATTCCCATGGGAATTAATGAGCAAGTGAGCTCTCAAGTCCCGGTTCAGGTGCAAGATAACGAAGACCTTGAATTATCTAGGGCTGACTGGTTGTTATGGAGAGGATTTCAGGTCCGTAGGAGTGAGAGGCTCGCAAGAAAGAAAGAGGCCACTTCTGGGAAAAGAAATGCCTTCCTGGGGTGCTTTTAAAAGTGTGTGTTTGCAGATAGCTCTTCGTCAAAGCAAATCCTTGCTAAATCTGTGTGGATGTTCTTCTTTTCATGCCTTTCATGCCGGCCCAGTTCTATTGTGTTTTAGCGTATTGTTATTGCTTGTGGTTTATACTGTTTTAATTCTTTTAATTTGCCTTTGTTTTGTATTGTTATATTGTGTGTTGAGGCCTTGGCCTTTGTAAGCCGCATCAAGTCCTTCGGGAGATGCTAGCGGGGTACAAATAAAGTTTAATAATAATAATAATAATAATAATAATAATAGAAGTTTCCTGGATCTTTGTACCTTTGGGACTTTGTTTTTGGGATAAACTGTCTACTGCCTTGACTTATGGATTATTAGATTGCTATGGTTTATGGACTAATTGATTTTTATAGCTTATGAACTAATTGGATTCCTATTGACTCTTTTACTGCAACTTTGAAAGACCTTTCAACTGCCTGCTTTGATTTATATATTTGCTTTTGCTCAATAAAACTTCAAAAGACTTTCTTGTGTGTCTGACTGAGTGTCTATAGCAAGGTGAACTATTCTGACGTGCGACACATGGGGTTCTGTGTGCCAAGTGTGGTCCAGGTCTATCATTAGTGGAGGTCACCGGTTCTCTGGTTGTGGGTGAACTACAGCTCCCAGAAAGGAAGGTCAGTTCCCCCTAAACCCCTCAAGTAATCAAATTTTGGCCTATCAGGTATGTGTGCCGAATTTGGTCCAGACCATCCATGTTTGGGTTCACAGTGCTCTCTGGATGTAGGTGAACTACAACTCCCCTAAATCAATGTGAATTTTCCCCAAAGACCTCCAGTATTTTTTGCTGGTCATGGGGGCTCTGTGTGCCAAGTTTGACCCAATTCCATCTTTGGTGGTGTTCAGAGTGCTTATTGATTGCAGGTGAACTATACATCCCAGTATCTACAACTCCAAAATGTGCAAGCCAATTCCCCTCAAAACCCACCAGTATTCAAATGTGGGCGTATCAGGTTTGCATGATAAGTGTGGTCCAGATCCATCATTGTTTGGGTTCATAGTGCTCTCTGGATGTAGGTGAACTACAACTTCCACAAAACAAGGTGAATTATGTTGGGAATCATCCTGGACTACTCAAGTCTAAATGTAATTAGATAGATGATAGAGTTAGATTGAGGGAATCCTTTCCCTGTTTCCAAAGTATGCCTAGACAGGTTTTACTGTGTTTCACTCTATCCTGTGTTTGTCACATCCCTTACTTTGAAGTTAGTAGAAATGTGAATCTTTAGGGACACTAACTTCTCATTGGTCAGAATGTCTTTTATGGCCCAATAAACCGGACCATGAGGTTGGAACCATTTTGGTTCAGTCTCTTCTCCCTTTGTTTTTCTAGCTAACAAGAAGCATCTTGCTGTCTCTCCTGGCAAAATGTAACTATTTAGATGTTTGTTATTTCTCCTTTCTTATTTTTCCTTAGAAACCAGTCTAGAGTAACTAGACAGCTCCCAAGCCTTTCTATCTACAATGGAGTTCTTTTTACCTGAATAAATACTTTTTGAACTTTTATTGAGACTCTGCACTCCATTGCAATCCTAAATAGACAAAGGCCTCTCTTTGCTCACCCCGTGTAAGTAACTGCTGCATTTGAAAGCTTTGTTTTTGCTACTCTGCTGATTTTGGTGGAATCTCCCCCAGAGAGGGTTAAATTGAGTCTAACCGCTCAGAGTTTCCACAACAAATTATTCCCAAAGACCGCCAGTATTTTTTCTTGGTCGTGGGAGTTCTGTGTGCCAAGTTAATTCCAGTTCCATCGTTGGTGGAGTTCAGGGTGCTCTTAGATTGCAGGTGAACTATACATCCAAGTACCCACAACTGCTATAAATTATGATGGTTTCTCCCCAAACCTGTCTAGTATGTTCAGTTGCTGATCTATTTCTCTGTTTGCTGTGTGCCACAAAAAAGGAATAGGAAAGGGTTGTGGGAGAGGCAGTGGGCGGGGTCATGCAAATTCCACATCAATGGAGAGAATCAGAAACACTGGGATGTCTGTGGTGGAGGACAAACAGAAAATCTAGGAGGAACTTGTCCCCGTATGAAAGCCTTCACTTGGGTGGTGAGTAGGATGGTGTTTGTGGAGGACATTGGCAGGGCTCTTGGACATGTTTACACCGCTCACTATAACCTGCAATGTCATTGAGGATTCTGGATGAATGGATTCTAATCTTGGACATGCTTAAAATTTGATATAATGTGATTTTATTTTCTAATGGTATCTGTTTTATATGAATTGTTGTTTTTACATTGTTTTTAGGCATTGAATTTTTGCCTATTTATTGTAAGCCGCTTTGAATCCCCTTGGGGAGAAAGGCGGGGTAAAAGTGATGTAAATAAAATAATAAATAAATAAATTGGAGGGAGGGCCATTAGTGGCTCCTGAATAGTGAGAGTTATAGCTATATGTGGAAGTGGGAGCTTGGCTGTGGAAGTAGACACCCCAGCCACATGCACACACATATTTTCACATTTATTATGTGTATAGATTGTTATGATGTTTATTTATACCCCGCTTCTTCTCTCCACAAAGGAGGCTCAAATCAGCTTTATTTGAGGGTTGATTGGATCAATTAGGTCTCTTTAAGAATCGAGGCGCTCCAATGCGATGCCGTGATCCATTTGCGCCAGAATGGCTAACAGAGTCATCCTGGAGGAGCTTGAGATTCCTATCTGGTCCCTACCCAACTTTAGGGTTCATTTGATACCCCCAAATGGGACTCACCTGGTAGGGCTTCTCTCCGGTGTGGATGCGGATGTGGCTCTTGAGGGTCTGGAGGTGCCGGAAGCGCGTCCCGCACGTCCCGCATGGGTACGGCTTCTCTCCAGTGTGGATCAGCACGTGGGCCCGCAGGTGGGCCACCTGCAAGCAAGCCATGCAGTAAGCGTGGAGGCCTCCTCAACAGCGCCCCTAGTGGATTTTGTGCCACCTGCAGTTGCTTACCTGGCTTATAGCTTCAGCCGCCCCTGTATGTACATATAACTTGTAAGGCGCCCTGAGTCCCCTTCGGGGTGAGAAGGGCGGGATATAAATGTCGCAAATAAATAAATAAATAAGCAACCAGGCTGTTCCAAGGTGAGAATGTCACATGTCATTCCCCACCTGCCCAGTAGGTGTCGCTGTTGCGGAATGTGTCAAGTTTCAATAGACTGAGGATGAAGCATGCGCAAAGTGAACTTCTAAGCATTGCTTGATTTATTTATTGATTTAATTATTAATTAGCGACATTTATACCCCGCCCTTCTCACCTCAAAAGGGACTCAGGGCAACTTACAAGTTATAGGTACATACAATATATTATATTATTGGTATAGCACAATATAAGCATTATATATTACTATATTGTACTATACCGCTATGCTGCAATATTATTAGTAATATTAAATGTAATATATAATATACAATTATAATAGTGTATTATTATTATTATTATTGTATTGCATTATAATATTATCAATATTACAAATATATATTTATATATATACACACACAATATATTATATTATTAGTATAGCATAATATTAGTATTATATATCAGGGTGGCTTACAAGTTATAGACACATACAATATATTATATTTTTGGTATAGCACAATATAAGCATTATATACAGTAGAGTCTCACTTATCCAACATAAACAGGCTGGCAGAACATTGGATAAGTGAATATGTTGGATAATAAGGAGGGATTAAGGAAAAGCCTATTAAACATCAAAATAGGTTATGATTTTACAAATTAAGCACCCAAACATCATGTTATACAACAAATTAGACAGAAAAAGTAGTTCATTACACATTAATGCTATGTAATATATAATATACAATTATAATAGTGTATTATTATTATTACAGAATATTGTATTGTATTATAATATTATTATTGATATTATATGTATATACACTATATTGTATTATTAGTATAGCATAATATTAGTATTATATCTCAGGGCGGCTTACAAATTATAGGTACAGTAGAGTCTCACTTATCCAAGACTTGCTTATCCAACGTTCTGGATTATCCAATGCATTTTTGTAGTCAATTTTTTCAATATATCGTGATATTTTGGTGCTAAATTTGTAAATACAGTAATTACAATATTACTGTGTACCGAACTACTTTTTCTGTCAAATTTGTTGTATAACATGATGTTTTGGTGCTTAATTTGTAAAATCATAACCTAATTTGATGTTTAATAGGCTTTTCCGTAATCCCACCTTATTATCCAACATATTCGCTTATCCAACATTCTGCCGGCCCGTTTATGTTGAATACGTGAGACTCTACTGTATAAGCATTATATATTACTATATTGCACTATACCGCTATGCTGCAATATTATTAGTAATATTACATGTAACATATAACATACAATTCATTATAATATTATTATTGATATTACTATATGTATATACACTATATTATATTATTAGTATAGCATAATATTAGTATTACTGTATATCTCAGGGTGGCTTACAAATTATAGGTACATAGAATGTATTATATTATTGCTTTAGCACAACATAAGCATTATACATTATTGTATTGTACTATACTGCTATGCTGTAATATTATTAGTAATATTACGTGTAATATATAATATACAATTATAATAGTGTATTATTATTACTATTATTTATTTATTTACAGTATTTATATTCCGCCCTTCTTTCTCACCCCGAAGGTGACTCAGGGCGGATCACATTATATACATATAGGGCAAACATTTAATGCCCATATACACATAGAACCGAGACAGAGACAGACGCAGAGGCAATTTAACCTTCTCCTGAGGGGATGTTCGATTCTGGCCACAGGGGGGAGCAGCTGCTTTATCATCCACTGTGATGGTACTTCCTCATTCCAACGTCGTAAATTAGTTAAATTTGCCTCCCCACTTTTATAAGTGGTACCTTTTTCCTACTTGATAGATGCAACTATCTATCAAGTAGGGCTGTGGCGCAGGCTGATAAAGCAGTCAGCTGCAACAAATCACTCTGACCAAGAGGTCATGAGTTCGAGGCCAGCTCGGAGCTGCATTTGTCTCTGTCTTTGTTCTATGTCAAGGCATTGAATGTTTGCCTCTATGTGTGCAATGTGATCCGCCTTGAGTCCCCTTCGGGGTGAGAAGTGCGGAATATAAATACTGCAAATAAATAAACTATCTTTCAGCTTGCTAGGTCAGCAACGAGCAGGGGCTATTTTTTATTTTTTAATTGACGGGTGGTCACCCCACCACGGGCTGGCCTCGAACTCATGACCTCATGGTCAGAGTGATTTATTGCAGCAGGCTGCTCACCAGCCTGCGCCACAGCTAATACTATTGCAGCATAGCGGTATAGTACAATATAGTAACGTATAATGCTTATATTGTGCTATACCAATAATATAATATATTGTATGGACCTATAACTTGTAAGCCGCTCTGAGTCCCGTTCAGGAAGAAAAGGGCGGGATATAAATGTCGCTAATATATAAATAATTCATCCCAAATTGCACATTATTGTGCCCTTACTTCACACCTGTCTCTATTCTTTGGGCCTTGCTTTCTCCATCTCTGTGCATTGCCCAGTATGCCAGGCTCCTTTCTAACTCTCCACCTATAAGTACAACCTTTACCTGTACAAATCGGGATCCGCAGGTTTCGCACTTGTAGGGTTTTTCGCCGGAATGGATGCGCAGGTGGGTCTTGAGGTTGGCCGGCCGGTTGAACTGCGCTCCGCAAATGCCACAGTGGTACGGCTTGTCTCCTAAATGGGAACGGAAAGTGGGACATGGTAAAGGAATGGGAAATAGTGCGCAAAAACATGATTTGAGGGTGCAAATCCCCCCCCCCCCCATTTTGGAGGGTTATGCTCCTAAAGGAAAGAGCCCTGTGCAATTATCCAGCTTCTATTTGCAAGCATTAACTGATTTGCAACTTGCAAGGACTCTCTAAGGAACCCTACAGAGCTTCTCCCTTTCCTCTTAATGTTTTTTGGGGTGGTGCCAGGGCTCACCCTCTACTCTGCTCTAAATCAAACTTCTGGCTAAAAACAAATAGACTAGGACCCCATCTACCGTGACATATAATGCACTTGCAAATGGCATTATATGATCAGTGTAATAATAATAATAATAATAATCATCATCATCATCATCAGCATTCTTGCCCACCTCTTCTTGTGGTTCAAGGTGGGTTACAACACAGTTAAATCACACAGACATTGCAAAATGCAGTGCACTTGCAAGCAGCATTATATGATCAGAATAATAATAATAATAATAATAATAATAATAATAATAATAATTCTTGCCCGCCTCTTCTTGTGGCTCAAGATGGGTTACAATACAGTTAAAACACACAAACATTGCAAAATACAATGCACTTGCAAATGGCAATATATGATTAGTGTAATTATTATTATTATTATTTTATTTCTTACCTGCCTCTTCTCATGGCTTGAAATGGGTCACAACACAGTTAAAACACACAATGTACTTGCAAACAGCAATATATAATAAGTGTTGTTGTTGTTGTTGTTGTTATTATTATTATTATTATTATTATTATTATTATTATTTTATTTCTTACCTGCTTCCACTCATTGCTTGAGGTGGGTCACAACACAGTTAAAACACATAAGCATTGCAAAATAAAATTCACTTGCAAACAGCAAAATATGATTATGATGATGATGATTATTATTATATTTCTTACCTGCCTCTGCTCATGGCTTGAGGTGGGTCACAGCCCAGTTAAAACACACAAACATTGCAAAATTCTATAAACACACATGTTAAAATGTCCTATAAAAGACATATTAAAACCTTCCGGAACCAGTGGGAATCCCATCAGCCGGCCAGTGATTTGAAGGCACACCTGTGCAAAATGACACACCTGTATGCAGCGTCCGATGGCTTGCCAGGTTTCCTTTGTAGCGGACGCCTGAGCTGCAGAAGTGACACTTGTAGGGCTTCTCTGGGGGGCTGTCAGAGGCTGTTGGTGGACTGGGCCCTCCAATATCTTCCTGAAGTATTGGCAGATCAAACCCCCCACAGTGGTACGATCCTCGGCCTACTAGAAGAAGGTAAGATTCAGGTTGTCATTTCCCCCCAAAAAATCAAAACTACTTTCTGTTTACACTGTGGAATTAATGCAATTTGGCCCCACTTGGTTTCATACTTGGGCATCCTGGGAGTTGTGGTTTGGTGATGCACCAGAAGAAGCTGTAGACCCAGTTATTTACTATTCAGAAATGGAGTTATTATTTTTGTAAATACACCTTTTGCAATGTTAAAGACAGAACTCTGCACGTCTGTTTCCTAAGCTCTAAATTCTCTACAGCCACGTGACACTTCACGCTCTGCTTGTTGTGAGCTGAATGCTTAACAATAAGTATATCCAGTGTTTGTACATTTTTGGATGCTCTGCTGACCTAATTGTTTACTATTTGGAAATGTAGTTATTATTTTTGCTAATATACCTTTTGCAATGTTAAAGACAGAACTCTGCATGTCTGTTTCCTAAGCTCTAAATTCTCTACAGCCACATGACACTTCACACTCTGCTTGCTGTGAGCTGAATGCTCAACAATAAGTGTATATCCAGTGTTTGCATATTTTTGGATGCTCTGCTGACCCAGTTGTTTACTATTAAGAAATGTAGTTATTCTTTTTGTTAATATACCTTTTGCAATTTTAAAGACAAAACCCTGCATGTCTGTTTCCTAAGGTATAAATTCTTTACAGCCACGTGAGACTTCACACTCTGCCTGCTGTGAGCTGAATGCTCAACAATAAGTATATCCAGTGTTTGCATATTTTTGGATGCTCTGCTGACCCAGTTGTTTACTATTAAGTAATGTAGGTTTTTTTTGTAAATACACCTTTTGCAATGTTAAAGACAGAACTCTGCACGTCTGTTTCCTAAGCTCTAAATTCTCTACAGCCACGTGACACTTCACGCTCTGCTTGTTGTGAGCTGAATGCTTAACAATAAGTATATCCAGTGTTTGTACATTTTTGGATGCTCTGCTGACCTAATTGTTTACTATTTAGAAATGTAGTTATTATTTTTGCTAATATACCTTTTGCAATGTTAAAGACAGAACTCTGCATGTCTGTTTCCTAAGCTCTAAATTCTCTACAGCCATGTGACACTTCACACTCTGCTTGCTGTGAGCTGAATGCTCAACAATAAGTACGGTATATCCAGTGTTTGCACATTTTTGGATTCTCTGCTGATTCAGTTGTTTACTATTAGGAAATGTAGTTATTCTTTTTGTAAGTACGCCTTTTGCAATTTTAAAGACAGAATTTTGCATGTCTGTTTCCTAAGCTCTAAATTCTCTACAGCCACGTGACACTTCACGCTCTGCTTGCTATGAGCTGAATGCTCAACAATAAGTACGGGATATCCAATGTTTGCAGATTTTTGGATGCTCTGCTGTTGGACCCAACTTTAGTTTAGTTTAGAGGCTTGTCCATCCTCAACTTATGAGAGTCAAGGTGACAACGACCCCCAACCCATCATTCACTAAACAGCCCATCATCCACTTCTCTTCTGGGACTCACCAACCCCAAAGGAGTCTCGGTTGCAGACAGAACAGCGGGGCAGAGCCGGGGAAGTCCTAAAGAAAGAGGGAAAAGATATTTATAATCCAGGAACAAAAAGTATAATTCAACTTGGGCCTACTGTGCAGTTGTTTTGGACTGCAACTCCCATCATTCCTAATAGCCTCAGGCCCCTTCCTTTTGCCCCTCCGCCGCTTAAGCGGCGGAGGGGCATAAGGAAAGGGCCTGAGGCTGTTAGGAATGGTGGGAGTTGCAGTCCAAAACACCTGGACGGATGACATTTGCCCATGCCTGGGTTAGATATTAAATTTATATTTTTTCCAACCTGCGAAAGATGCTTTGTCCCGTTCCCGAGTTGTTTCTATCCGTATCCATGTGGTCAGGGGATTTTGGGGTGTCCAGTCGTCCTTCCTCCTCCTCCTCGTTGTCTTCGTGCATCCTGGAGTTCAGGATGATGAATTTGTACTTCTTCCAGTTGCAAGCCTTGGGGTCCGGGGTGCTGGACCCCCGAGGCGAGGCCGGCCAGCCAGGAGGAGACTGACTCCCATTTCCAGGAGAGAAAAAAGACCCATATGGCTTGTCTTTGGGACTGTAGGATACGGCGGGCAAGGCAGCGGTCACTGCGGCCGGAATGGGACTATCGGGTGTCCGTCTTTGCAAATGGTCAGCGGATGGGTCTTCTACAGTCTGGAAATGATGGTGGAGGAAGTCCGCCGTTGGAGGAGTCAATAAAGAGCTGACGCGGTCATAGCTGCAAGAATTGGAAAGAAATCAACTGCATTGTTATCTCTAGATGTTGGCACTATCACACCACAAAGTTCCCAGCATCTCCAAGCAATGTCCGCTCCAGTTTTTAGTCAGAACTCCGAAGAAGCTGTTCAATGTGCTGAACCAGCCATGGCTATGTTTGGGGGGTGTTAACTCACACTTGATAGGGTTGCTGTGAGTTTTCAGGGCTGTCTGGCCATGTTCCGGAAGCATTCTCTCCAGACGTTTCACCCACATCTATGGCAGGCATCCTCCTTCTGCTGAAAACTAGGCAAGTGGGGTTTATATATCTGTGGAATAATGTCCAGGGTGGGAGAAAGTGGGTTGCTGTGAGGTTTTTTTGGGGGGCTGTATGGCCATGTTCCAGGAGCATTCTCTCCTGATGTTTCGCCCACATCTATGGCAGGCATCCTTAGAGGTTGTGAGGTCCGTTGGAAACTAGGCAAGTGGGGTTTATCTATCTGTGGAATAATGTCCAGGGTGGGAGAAAGTGGGTTGCTGTGAGGTTTTTTTTGGGGCTGTATGGCCATGTTCCAGGAGCATTCTCTCCTGATGTTTCGCCCACATCTATGGCAGGCATCCTTAGAGGTTGTGAGGTCCGTTGGAAACTAGGCAAGTGGGGTTTATCTATCTGTGGAATAATGTCCAGGGTGGGAGAAAGTGGGTTGCTGTGAGTTTTTTTGGGCTGTATGGCCATGTTCCAGGAGCATTCTCTCCTGATGTTTCGCCCACACCTATGGCAGGCATCCTCAGAGGTGGTGAGGTCCGTTGGAAACTAGGCAAGTGGGGTTTATCTATCTGTGGAATAATGTCCAGGGTGGGAGAAAGTGGGTTGCTGTGAGTTTTTTTGGGCTGTATGGCCATGTTCCAGAAGCATTCTCTCCTGATGTTTTGCCCACATCTGTGGCAGGCATCCTCAGAGGTTGTGAGGTCTGTTGGAAACTAGGCAAGTGGGGTTTATCTATCTGTGGAACAATGTCCAGGGTGGGAGAAAGTGGGTTGCTGTGAGTTTTTTTGGGCTGTATGGCCATGTTCCAGGAGCATTCTCTCCTGATGTTTCGCCCACACCTATGGCAGGCATCCTCAGAGGTGGTGAGGTCCGTTGGAAACTAGGCAAGTGGGGTTTATCTATCTGTGGAATAATGTCCAGGGTGGGAGAAAGTGGGTTGCTGTGAGTTTTTTTGGGCTGTATGGCCATGTTCCAGGAGCATTCTCTCCTGATGTTTCGCCCACACCTATGGCAGGCATCCTCAGAGGTGGTGAGGTCCGTTGGAAACTAGGCAAGTGGGGTTTATCTATCTGTGAAATAATGTCCAGGGTGGGAGAAAGTGGGTTGCTGTGAGTTTTTTTGGGCTGTATGGCCATGTTCCAGAAGCATTCTCTCCTGATGTTTTGCCCACATCTGTGGCAGGCATCCTCAGAGGTTGTGAGGTCTGTTGGAAACTAGGCAAGTGGGGTTTATCTATCTGTGGAATAATGTCCAGGGTGGGAGAAAGTGGGTTGCTGTGAGTTTTTTGGGCTGTATGGTCATGTTCCAGAAGCATTCTCTCCTGATGTTTTGCCTGCATCTGTGGCTGGCATCTTCAGAGGTCTGTCTGTTGGAGGTGAGGCAAGTGGAGTGTATATATAATAATAATAATAATAATAATTATTATTATTATTATTATTATTATTATTATTATTATCAACACAACGACGTTGTATGGCACACCAAACAAGATAGATATGCTGGATTTCGTTTTGCAAAACCACAAGTCGAACACTTCCCAAGTGTCTAGGACTGTGTGATGTATTTTCTGATGATGTGTGCAGATCCCAGTAGGGTGGCCTTTTGCAGTTGGCAGATGGTGATTTTGTCAATGTTATTATTATTATTATTATTATTATTATTATTATTATTATTATTATTATTATTTATATACCGCCCTATCTCCCCAGGGGGACTCAGGGCAGTTTCCAACCATAAAACAACAACGTACACTAACACACAATATTAAAACAAGATAAAACTATATGATTAAAATAAACAATAAATAACAATTACAACAAGCCATGAACGAGGGGACAGGGATCATTAACCAAATATATTAACATAAAACGGCTCAAGCCAACCAAGGTCCTAAACTTTGCTCCTCCCGCCCCAACCCGAATGCCCGTACCTGGCTTGGATGAAGCGGTGGCAGCTTTCGGCCACGTGTTCCATCTGCAAGTAGGACGCGGCGGCCAGGACGGCCGGCACGGTGCCCGGCGTGAGAAGCAGGCGAGACGTGTACATGAAGTCCAGGATGGCCTGGAATCCGGCCGGCTCGATGGAGCTGGGGAGGGTCAGGACGCTCACTTGGTGGCCCCCTTGGCCCAGGAAGATGGAGTAAAAGAAGCCGCTGTTGGGGACGGACAGAAGGAAAGAAGCATTGGTCAAGGAGAGAGATCTAAGCCAAGGCCCTCTGACATTTTGCAGGTGCAAACCAGGACATGATGGCAAAAAGGTATGAATATGGAAGAGCCAACAAATTAGGAGACGTTGCCGCAGTCTGCTTTGGACTGAGTCAACTGTTCTCTGGTCCTGCAGTGGGCAAAGATTTCCTTTGCAGCAGTTGAAGCAAGCTGAGGACCAAAGGGGAGGGCGGAGCGAGAAACCGGGACATTTTACAGCAGATGCAAAAAGTAGGATGGCAAGGGATTATTTCTCGCATTTATATCCCGCCCTTCTCACCCGAAGGGACTCAGGGCGGCTTACAACAGTGGCAACAATTAGATGCCCATACAAACCAATATAAAACAGCACATAAAACAGTTAAAACTATTAAAATCTATATATATAAAAGAGTGATGGCCTCACGGCGACCGACAAAACAACAAAACTACAGCCCCCCCCAACCTCGAAATTTGACAACACAACCCATCATCCACGCCTCTAAGTTGATACAACAAAAAGAAAAGAAAATTAAAGTCATAATTAGAGGGAGAGGAATAATTGCTTTTATCCAATTGCTACCAGTTAGAAGGCTAAGCTCCTCCAACTTGGTCTCCAAGCAACCCAATCAAAAATAATAAAAAACACAAAAAAAATAATTAAAAACACGAAAAAATTAATACAATAAAATACTATAATAACAGAAAATAACTAAAAATAATACAAGAAAATAATAAAATAGAATAAATAAAAAGATAACTTACAATAAAATTAATTAAATAATACAAATAACGTCAAATAAAAATTACACAACAATTTTTAACCAATACCACCACCACTTTGCCACAGCAACGCGTGGCCGGGCACAGCTAGTACATTATGAATTAAAAATATACATTTCAAACATAAAATCAGATCCGTTCTTCCTCATGCATTGTCTATGGTTCAGTCCGTGTCATTTTCACCATTTATTGATTAAAAGCCTGGGCACACAGCCATGTTTTTAAGGCTTTTCTGAAGCCCAACAGGGTTGGAATTTGACGCATCTCTCTTGGGAGGGAGTTCCACAGCCGGGGAGCCTCCACCGAGAAGGCCCTGTCCCTCGTTCCCACCAGCCGCGCATCCGAGGCAGGTGGGACTGAGAGCAGGGCCTCTCCAGATGATCTCCAGATGAACATGCAGATTACATTATGCTGTGCTTTACAACTACTAAACAAGATTATTCACATTACAATAATATTGGGGCAACTGCAGGGTTTCTAAGTCCCAGGGAGGACCACCCTTCCCAGCATGCTCTGGGAAGAAAACCACAATTCCCAGCATGTTTTGTCACGCTAAGCCAGGAGTTCTCAAACCTTTAAAGCAGTGGAGTCCTTTCTGAAGGAAACGTTTCTCGTGGAGCCCCAAGAAACTTTTGGATACAGAAGACACATCACATTTTAAAATTTGAGACTATTTCAGTGGAAAACCCCAGGCGTCATCCAGCCTTTGCAATAACAGCAGCAGCAACAACAACAACAACAACAACAACAACCCCAGGAGGCACCCAGTCCAACCTGTATCTGCCATGCAGTAAAAGCACAAAAATCAAAGCACCCCCAAACATCTCCATCCAGCCTTTGAAATAGCAATAACAATAAGAGGAGGAGGAGAAGGAGGAGTAACCTAGGGGTCACCCAATCCAGCCTGCTTCTGCCTTGCAGGAAAAACACAGTCAAAGCATCCCCACCAGATGACCAGCCAGATTTTGAAATAAACATAATAATCATAGTAATAAAAGTGATGATGATGACAGACTGTTGGAGCATAATACTCTTGACCTCATGATCGTGGTAAAAAAGTATGGATCGTTGATGTTGTGATCCGATGTGACAGCAGAATCAACAACAAGCAACTGGAAAAGCTTACGTGATATAAAGATTTAAAGATCGAACTGCAAAGATTCTGGCACGAACCAGTCAAGGTGGTCCCAGTGGTGATCGGCACACTGGACGCAGTACTTAAAGACCTTGGCCAGCACTTAAACACAATCAGTTCTGAAAAAATTATCAGCTGCAAAAGGCCACCCTACTCGGATCTGCATGCCTTATTCGTAGATATATCACATTGTCCTAAACACTTGGGAAGTGTCCGACGTGTGATCCAATACAACAGCCAACAGAGTAATCTTGTTTGCTGTGTGCTAGTCTTGTTGTGTATCTCATAATAATAACAATAACAACAATAATAGGAATGACCCCAGGGGCCACCCAATCCAATCGTCTTCTGCCTTGCACACACACATATTCAATCTTCTCCTAAGGCTAAGTTCATAGCAAGGAACTAAAATACATCAGTAATTTTGGCCTTGCTTTATCTCTTGTAGCAAACAAGCGAACTTTTTCTCATGTCAGAAGCAACTTGAGAACATACTGCAAGTTGCTTCTGGTGTGAGAGAATTGGCAGTCTACAGAGACATTGCCCAGGAGATGCATCCTGCTGGGAGGCTTCTTTCATGTCCCTGCAAGCTAGAGCTGACAGATGGGAGCTCACCAAACCGCAAGCCTTTAGGTCAGCAAACCAACCCTCAGGTCAGCAGTTCAGCAGGCACAATTTTTATATATATATATAATGTTTATTTATTTTCATTCATTCAAATATACATACATTGCAAGTGTTTGCTGCATACAGTGCAATACTTTCATCTATTAGTCTTTCATAATCATTTCTCAGACAATATATTTTCAATAAGGGGTCACAGGCTTCTATTTGTATAGTACATATAATAATATAATAATATCCAAATTTATATCCGTTTCCTCCTTGCCTTCAGTCTATTAGCTTCCTCTATGTACATTTTTAGATTAATTTTACATTGAAATGTTGGATCATTGGTTGCCATTCATTAGCAAAGTTCTCTAACGGTTCTCCTCTTAAGTGCATCCTTATTTTGTCCACCATCAGCAACTCTATAATATATTGTTCCAGTTCTGCTAAGGGAGGTACCACTGAGGTTTTCCAATATCTAGCGTATACTATCTGAGCTGCCACTGTCATGTAAAACAAAATTCTTCCATATTTCCTTTCCAATAGCTGTCTACTTTGTTGCATGACTACCACAGGTGGTAAAATGTGCCTTTTTCTTTCCCACATTTCCAGCATTTATCGGTGCAATGGTACATCTTCGCTAATCTCTCTGGAGGGAGATACCACCGCAAATGTATTTTGTAAATATTTTCTTTTAGGTTTTGACATGCCATATACTTCATTCTTCTATTCCATGTTTTTTTCCCCATTGGACCATTTTTATCTCTTGGCTGATGTTTTGAGCCAAAACCCAGTGTGCCACTGCGGAAGGCCACAGATCTGATGTGTTCCCCTAGCCACCAGCCATATGGGCTCACTTGCCCCATGAAACCACCACTTAGGAGGTTCGCATGCCCATCCGGAACAACTGTCATGCCAAAACAACATTACAAGGTTGGCGAAATGTCCCGCTGTCTTACCTGCAGGCGGTCAGGACGGCTTTGTGGGCATGCAGTGGGCACCCTCCTACTCGCAAGGTGACATCGGTCAGGATGC
This sequence comes from Anolis carolinensis, assembly GCF_035594765.1. Lineage (NCBI taxonomy): Eukaryota > Metazoa > Chordata > Lepidosauria > Squamata > Anolidae > Anolis > Anolis carolinensis. The sequence goes on from NC_085846.1 coordinate 5,290,185, forward strand.
ATCGCTTGCGCAGCTCGTTCAGGTTCATGAGGACGTCACTGGCGTGGCGGGTGAACTCCCGGACGTAGCTTTGCTCTCCCGGCCCAGCCATGTCACCTGCCTGCTGAACCACCGTGGGCCCCTCTGGCCCCCGTCCCCTGCCCGCAGGGGGATGAGGGGGTCCCAAGCCCAGCTGGACCCCCTCCCCGTGTCCCTTGAGAAGCCCCGACGCCCTGAGAACCAGCCTCAAAAGCCAGGCGGGCCAGGGAGGGTCTTTTATAAGGTCGGGCACAAAAACCGTAAAGGAAATGGTGTAAGTCACATCCTTCCTATCTTCCTTTGAGCTCCGCCGTCAAGGGAAGGATGGAGGGGGCAGCCCAGGGGTGGGTTTAATTATAGAAAGAACGGTCACTCACTTCGGAACCAGGAACCTTTCCAGCTTGGCAACCTTGCAAGTCGAAACAGCGTTAAGAAGGGACCCTAAAGGACATCCAGCCCAACCCCTTTCTGCCTTGTCACTGATTCTGAAATTCCTCCTGCCTCTGCTTTTAATATCCTTGGATGTAGTTCACTTGGCCCCAGAGACCTGACTTTATTTAGATTAGGCACAAACTCTTGTTTTGCCTCTTTACCTATTCCGTGTGACCTTTCCTGTAATGCATCTTCTACTACTCAGTTATCTCTTGAATTTATTTGGAGTAGCCAGATATTCCTGTGTTCTTCTGTACCTATTCTGTGCTGCATTCCCCTACAATATCTATTATCTCCTGAATAATAGATACAAGGGTTATCCAGAAAGTAGATTATGTTTTGGAATTAATAATGAACAAAGTACAGTAGAGTCTCACTTATCCAAGCCTCGCTTATCCAAGCTTCTGGATTATCCAAGCCATTTTTGTAGTCAATGTTTTCAATATATCATGATATTTTGGTGCTAAATTCGTAAATACAGTAATTACAACATAACATTACTGCGTATTGAACTACTTTTTCTGTCAAATTTGTTGTATAACATGATGTTTTGGTGCTTAATTTGTAAAATCATAACCTAATTTGATGTTTAATAGGCTTTTCCTTAATCCCTCCTTATTATCCAAGATATTCGCTTATCCAAGCTTCTGCCGGCCCGTTTAGCTTGGATAAGTGAGACTCTACTGTATAGGAGAAAACATTTACCATATGCAGTTGAAGGCCACACCCAAATGCCACTTCTCAACATAGTCGCCATTCAAATCTAGGCACTTACCATAGCGAGGAATGAGCTTGGCAACTCCTTCCAAACAAAACTCTGCTGATTCCAGCCGGTCACCCCTTCCCGCAACTGCCAAAATGCTGCGTAGAGGACACAAGTGGCAGAGTTTTGTAGGGAAGGAGTTCCCAAGCAAATTCATCGCTATGATAAGTGCCTAGATTTGAATGGCGACTATGTTGAGAAGTGGTATTTGGGTGTGGCTTTCAACTGCATATGGTAAATGTTTTCTCCTATACGTTTTGAGAGCGCAAGTGGCAGAGTTTTGTGGGGAAGGAGTTGCCAAGCTCATTCCTCGCCATGATAAGTGCCTAGATTTGAATGGCGACTATGTTGAGAAGTGGTATTTGGGTGTGGCTTTCAACTGCATATGGTAAATGTTTTCTCCTATACGTTTTGAGAGCGCAAGTGGCAGAGTTTTGTGGGGAAGGAGTTTCCAAGCTCATTCCTCGCTATGATAAGTGCCTAGATTTGAATGGCGACTATGTTGAGAAGTGGTATTTGGGTGTGGCTTTCAACTGCATATGGTAAATGTTTTCTCCTATACGTTTTGAGAGCGCAAGTGGCAGAGTTTTGTGGGGAAGGAGTTGCCAAGCTCATTCATCTCTAAGATAAGTGTCTAGATTTGAATGGCGACTATGTTGAGAAGTGGTATTTGGGTGTGGCTTTCAACTGCATATGGTAAATATTTCCTCCTATACTTTGTTCATTATTAATTCCAAAACATAATCTACTTTCTGGATAACCCTCATAGATTAGCCAGATATCTCCATACCTGTTCTATGCTGCATTACCCTGCTGCATCCTCAGCTCCATCATCCCCAAATGAGCATTATTAATTATTTATCACAGTGCCTTGCACAATACTTCAGTGTGGTCACCCTGCACCGTTCTTTTTGCTAAAGCTACTCAAACACACGCTTCTTCCTGCTCCGAAACACCCGATTGGTGACGATCCGCTCTCCGTTGACCATTGTTCTGTCCCGCACTTCCTTGCATTGTCACCTCCCGTGGGTAGCAGTGTGTGTGTGTGTATTTTTGTGTGTGTGTATGGAGGGAAGTGTGTGGGTGGCAGAAGGAAGCACCTGCTCGCATGAGGCCATATCCTCCTCTTCTGCTCCCAACCCTCTCCTTCCAGATCCTTTGGCAACACAATGGGACTGAGCCAAAGGAGGAGGCTTGGGGGCGCATCTACACTGTGGAGTCAATACAGTTTGACATCACTTTGATTTCCATGGCTTAGTGTTATGGGATCTCAAGAGATGTAGCTTGGTGACGCAACCAACCCCCTCTGGCTAAAGTCCTTGCCAAACTATATATCTGAAAAGTGCCATGGCATGTGTGAAAAAATGTATGAGGGTTGAATGAAAAGTAATGCCTCCACCTTCGTAACTCCTCGACAGATGGCAGTCCTGGTCTGAAGCAGGTCCTGGCTTGTTCGGTAGACTCCCCTCTACAGTGAGTTCCATTTGGCAGGAAGCCTTAGCACTGAACGGTTGTGTTGTTAAAGTGCGAAGTATGGAACCCTGCGCAGACAGGGAAGCCTTAGCCTTGAACGGTTGTGTTGTTGAAGTGCAAAGTATGGAACCCTGCGCAGACGGGGAAGCCTTAGCCTTGAACGGTTGTGTTGTTGAAGTGCGAAGTATGGAACCCTGCGCAGACGGGGAAGCCTTAGCATTGAACGGTTGTGTTGTTGAAGTGCGAAGTATGGAACCCTGCGCAGACGGGGAAGCCTTAGCATTGAACGGTTGTGTTGTTGAAGTGCGAAGTATGGAACCCTGCGCAGACGGGGAAGCCTTAGCATTGAACGGTTGTGTTGTTAAAGTGCGAAGTATGGAACCCTGCGCAGACGGGGAAGCCTTAGCCTTGAACGGTTGTGTTGTTGAAGTGCGAAGTATGGAACCCTGCGCAGACGGGGAAGCCTTAGCCTTGAACGGTTGTGTTGTTGAAGTGCGAAGTATGGAACCCTGCGCAGACGGGGAAGCCTTAGCATTGAACGGTTGTGTTGTTAAAGTGCGAAGTATGGAACCCTGCGCAGACGGGGAAGCCTTAGCATTGAACGGTTGTGTTGTTGAAGTGCGAAGTATGGAACCCTGCGCAGACGGGGAAGCCTTAGCATTGAACGGTTGTGTTGTTAAAGTGCGAAGTATGGAACCCTGCGCAGACGGAGAAGCCTTAGCATTGAACGGTTGTGTTGTTAAAGTGCGAAGTATGGAACCCTGGCAGACAGTCGGTCAATGCGACTTAAGCAACATGCAGTCATTGAAGGTGTCACCCCAAAGGAGATTCATCAGAGAATGCAAGCTGTTTATGGGGATTGTGTTGATGTGAGTACTGTGCGTCGTTGGGCGAGTAAGTTTAAAGATGTTGAGGTGGGAACATCTGACTTGCGTGACAAACAAAGAGTTGGATGTCCTGTGACAGCAACCACCGAGTTTCACAAGCAAAAGGTTGACAGATTGATTCAGGACGATCATCGTATCGCTCAGAGAGAAATTTCAAGCATAATTGGCATTTCACAAGAACGTGTGGGTCACATGATTGCTTTGCTTGGCTATCGGAAGATCTGTGCACAATGGGTCCTGTGAGACGTCGGTTGTGGAAACAGAGTGTCGACTTCTTCTGTGACGGCTTCAGAACACTCGTTCATCGTTGGCAGAAATGTATCCAATTGTCTGCTGATGATGTGGAAAAGTGAATAGTGGTCGTTAAAGAGCACATTCTAAGGATTTTTTCTGCATTTGATTTATTAAAATATTCCCATCCAAACCCAAGTCACGAAGGCGGAGGCATTACTTTTCATTCAACCCTCGTACACTGTGGAATCAATACAGCTTGACATCACTTCAATTTCCATGGCTAATGTTATGCGATCTCAAGAGATGTAGCTTGGCGACGCAACCAACCCCTTTTGGCTAAAGTCCTTGTCAAACTATATATCTGAAAAGTGTCATGACGTGTGTTTCTGTTGTAGGCCATTCTCATATGAAAAAATGTAGTAATTGTTAATTGCTAGGTTCCATGTGGAGGACAGGGGCATTATTATTTCAGCAGAATTTATGTGAGATTAGGAGTATCACGAGGTGCTTCGTCAGCATGATTTGGACAAATGTCTCCATCTGACCAAATCTGAATTTTGAAATCTGTGCTAGATCTCTCTCGCCAATCCCGCAACAACAAACCAGGGATGTGCTTGCAGCACTGCTTAGTTTGAAGGAAGTCAGCAAAGCCATCAGCCAACTAAAAAATTGTGGATGCTGAATAGGAGGGATAATTAAGGACTATGGCAAGGATGTGAATCACGCCACACTCCAGATATCCTTGGACTGCATCTCCCAGCATTCCTCACCATGGGGCTGATGGGAGGTGCAATCCAACAGCATCATCATGCAACGGGTCTGATCATTCTTTTCTAACCTTTTGGTCTATGGCTCAGTTCAGCTTCCACCCACCCAATTTCGAAATTCACCTGACTACATATCCCATCATCCCCAAACCACGTGATGGTATCTATAGTCACAAATACATTTGATGGCGGGTGCATAATTCAAAGTTTTAATTCAGGCAAACTTGGGCCCTCCAGGTGTTTTGGACTACAACTCCCACAATTCCTAACAGCCAGTAGGCTGTTAGGAATTGTGGGAGTTGTAGTCCAAAACACCTGGAGGGCCCAAGTTTAAGCCCACCGTGCCAAGAAAGGGTCGATCTGGGATTTGTAGTTCAGAGAAAGGGCATTTGGAACCCTCAACCAAGAGGTTTCTTACGGTGCTTTGCCAAACTACAAATCCCAGTATTCCTTATAGTATTGTAATTAATATTACGCTTCAATCCTGCCCTATATTTCCTAGCTTCCAGCTACTACGATGTTTGCTTATTTTATTTTTAGTGTCTGTTATACATTTTCTGAGTTGGCTGCCAAGACTGATAAGGAAGGCTGATAACAAAAAAAAGCTTGGGAAGGAGCCAAAGGCAATGGCTTCGTAGTTTATTATGGAAGTTTATGCCAAACTACAACTTCCAGGATTCCATACATTTGATGCTATTTTAATCGTTGCAGCTCAACGCCATGGAGTTCTGGGAGTTGTAGTTTGGCTAAGGTGACTGGACTCTTTGGCAAAGAAAACCGAAGTCCTTGCAAAACCACAGCTCCCAGGATTCCATATCATTTGATGCCATTTTTATAATTGCAACTCAATGTCATGGAATTCTGGGAGTTGTAGTTTGGGAAAGGCCCCAGCACTCTTTGGCAAAGACAACCAAAGTCCTTGCAAAACTACAACTTCCAGGATTCCATACATTTGGTGGTATTTTAATCACCGTAGCTCTACGCTATGGCATTCTGGGAGTTGTAGTTTGGCAAAGGCTCCAGCACTCTTTGGCAAAGAAAACCGAAGTCCTTGCCAAACTACAACTCCCAGGATTCCATACATTTGATGTCATTTTAATCACCTTGGCTCAATGCTATGGAGTTCTGGGAATTGTAGTTTAGCAAAGGTGACTGGACTCCTTGGCAAAGAAAATTGAAGTCTTTGCAAAACTACAACTCCCGGAATTCCATAGTATTTGATTCCAATTTAATCACCATAGCTCAATGCTATGGAGTTCTGGGAGTTGTAGTTTAGCAAAGGCGACTGGATTCTTTGGCAAAGAAAACTGAAGTCCTTGCAAAACTACAACTCCCAGGATTCCATATCATTTGATGCCACTTTATTCATCAATGTCATGGAATCTTGGAAGTTGTAGTTTGGCAAAGGTGGCCCCAGCACCCATTGGCAAAGAAAACCAAAATCCTTGCAAAACTACAACTCCCAGGATTCCATATCATTTGATGCCATTTTTATAACTGCAACTCAATGTCATGGAATTCTGGGAGTTGTAGTTTGGGAAAGGCCCCAGCACTCATTGGCAAAGAAAATCAAAGTCCTTGCAAAACTACAGCTTCCAGGATTCCATACATTTGATCCCATTTTAATCACCGTAGCTCAATGCCATGGAGTTCTGGAAGTTGTAGTTTGGCAAAGGCGACTGGACTCTTTGGCAAAGAAAACTGAAGTCCTTACAAAACTACAACTCTCGGAATTCCATAGTATTTGATTCCATTTTAATCACCGTAACTCAACGCCATGGAGTTCTGGGAGTTGTAGTTTAGCAAAGGTGACTGGACTCTTTGGCAAAGAAAACCGAAGTCTTTGCAAAACTACAACTCCCAGGATTCCATATCATTTGATGCCATTTTATTCATCGCAGTTCAATGTCACGGGATATTGGAAGTTGTAGTTTGGGAAAGGCACCAGCACCCATTGGCAAAGAAAACCAAACTCCTTGCAAAACAACAACTTCCAGGATTCCATACATTTGATGCCATTTTAATCACCATAGTGCAACACCATGGAGTTCTGGGAGTTGTAGTTTGGCAAAGGCAACTGGACTCTTTGGCAAAGAAAACTGAAGTCCTTGAAAAACTACAACTCCCGGGATTCCATAGTACAGTAGAGGCTCACTTATCCAACTCTCGCTTATCCAACATTCTGGATTATCCAACGCATTTTTGTAGTCAATGTTTTCAATATATCGTGATATTTTGGTGCTCAATTCATAAATACAGCAATTACTACATAGCATTACTGCGTATTGAACTACTTTTTCTGCCAAATTTGTTGTCTAACATGATGTTTTGGTGCTTCATTTGTAAAATCATAACCTAATTTGATGTTTAATAGGCTTTTCCTTAATCCCTCCTTATTATCCAACATATTCGCCTATCCAACATTCTGCTGGCCCGTTTATGTTGGATAAGTGAGATTCTACTGTATTTGATTCCATTTTAATCACCGTAGCTCAATGCCATGGAGTTCTGGGAGTTGTAGTTTGGCAAAGGCCCCAGCACGCTTTGGCAAAGAAAACCGAAGTCCTTGCAAAACTGCAACTCTCAGGTTTCCATAGTATTTGAGACATTGGCTGTGAAAGTTTGGGAAGCACTGGTTCTGAGATATATAGCAATTCCAGGGACTTTTGCACTCTGCACATGCTCTTCCATACCTGACATGGTTCTTTAGAGCCTGGAAAAGTTACTTTTTTTTTTTTGGACTGGAATGTCCAGAATCCACCCAGATTCTAGGAATTCGATGCAAAGTATAATGACGGATAAGAAAGAGGTATTTTGGAAGGTCCTGTTTGGGGAGGATAAGTTACTTTTTCCTACTTGATCTGACACTGGATCTAGACAGCTTCAGGATGCACTGAACTGGATTATACGGCAAGTGTAGACTCATGTAATCCAGTTCGGTGCAGCTCATTTGCATTCTGAAGCTGCATTAAATGTCAGGGTAGACTCAACCTCATTCTTTCTTTTCAAAGCCCACATGATGCAGTTTCAACACGCATTGAACTGGGTCATATGGCAAGTGTAGACACATATAATTCAGCTCAATGCAGGGACAGGTCCGGACATGTCAATACGAATCTCAGAATTGGGGGAAATGCGGCCTCCGTCCCATCCCTGTCCGGCAGGCATCGACTTGCCTAAAACAAAGCACAAAAAGCCTGGCTCTTAATGGTTTTGCTGGCATAGAAGCCAAGAGAGCAGTTGGGTGTTTTGGACTACAACTCCCACAATTCCGAACAGCCTACCGGCTCTTGTCGAAGGCTTTCATGGCCATGTTCCAGAAGCATTCTCTCCTGACATTTCGCCCGCATCTGTGGCATGTATTCTTAGAGGCTGCGAGGTCTGTTGTAAACAAGGCAAGTGGGGTTTATATAATTATAATTATTATTATATTATATAATAAAATTCAGCATATCTATCTTGTTTGCTGTGTCATACAATAAATAATAATAATAATAATGGCTTTTTGTGTGTTTTTTGGGCCATGTTCCAGAAGCAGCATTCTCTCCTGACATTTTGCCCACATCTGTGTGGCATGTATTCTTAGAGGCTGCAAGGTCTGTTGTAAACTAGGCAAGTGGGGTTTATATAATAATAATAACAATAATAATAATAATGGCTTGCTGTGTGTTTTTGGGGCCATGTTCCAGAAGCATTCTTTCCTGACGTTTGCCCACATCTATGGCAGGCATCCTCACAGGTGTGACAACACAATAATAATAATAATAATTTATTATTTATTTATTAGCAACATTTATATCCCGCCCTTCTCACCCCGAAGGGGACTCAGGGTGGTTTACAAGTATATATACATACAATATATTATATTATGTGACTATATTGCAATATTATTAGTAATATTGCATGTAATATAAATATACAATTATAATAGTGAATTATAATTATTATTACTTTGTATTACATCATAATATTATTATTAATATTACATGTGTAATAATAATCTTATTTTTGTATCCCGCCTCCATCTCCCTGAAGGGACTTGAGGTGGCTCGCATGGGGATAAGCCCGAACAACATAAATTAAAAACATGTTTTTATAGTTTTAATGGTTTAATCTACAGTTGTATGTAGTTTATTTAGATATGTGATATATTTTTATATATTTGTAAGGCATTGAATTTTGCCATTTATTATGTTGTAAACCGCTTTGAGTCCCCCCAGGGGTGAGAAAAGCGGTATAGAAATGCAGTTAATAATAATAATAATAATAATAATAATAAATCAGCCACTTTGATTAGCATTGAATGGCCTTGCAGATTCAAAGCCTGGCTGCTTCCTGCCTAGGGGAATCCTTTTTTGGGAGGTGTTAGCTGGCCCCGATTCCAGTGATATATATTAACCCCACTTGCCTCGTTTCCAACAGACCTCACAACCTTTGAGGATGCCTGGCATAGGTGTGGGCGAAACGTCAGGAGAGAGTGCTTCTGGAACATGGCCATGCAGCCTGGAAACAAACCTCACAGCAACTCAGCCTCCATGATAGAGTCATGCATTCATAGAGTGGCATGGATATCCAACCTCATCCTGCCAGAGATAGGAAGGCACACTCCAATCCCTCCCAACAGATGGCCATCCAGCTGTAGCTTCAGAAAACTCCAGACTCTTCCACTATTAAACTTTTAGGCTGCCCATTCGTTCGTTCATTCATTCATTCTTTCCTCCCTCTTTCCTTTCTTCCTCCTCCCCATTCACCCCCCCCCGCCCACCGGAAGTGGCAGGAATTCCCAGGCTCCACGTGACGCTTTGGAATGCGGTGGTGACGTCATCCCCGGGGGTGGGGGTCTCTCTGTCTCTCTCTCTCTTTGCAAGAAAAAAAATACAAATAAAGTTTGGAAAGGAAGCAGGAGCAGAAGCGGCGGACCCAGGTGAGAGCAGGTAGGAAAAGACGCCAGGTCTTGGGAAAAGTTACTTTTTGCAACCCACAGCATGGCTAGGAGCGAAAGCTTCTCAAAGAGAGTGTGGAAAAGTTACTTTCCCCCCACCCTCCCTAGGTTCTAGGAGCTTTCGGCCACCCAAAAAGTAACTTTTCTTAAGTTCTCTTTGATCTGATAGGAAACCCCCCTCTTCCTAATCATTCCTCCTACAATCTCTCCATCAAAAGAAAAGTAACTTTTACAAATCTCTTTTTTTTCTCTTCCTCCCACCTTTTGGTGCTTTTGGGGTCCCAAAAAAGTAACTTTTCCAAGGCCTGATAGATTCTGAATGATTCTGGGAAGTGTCAAGCAAGAAGGTAACTTTTTGAAAAGTCTGAAATCTTTTTTCTCCTTCCTCCTACTTTTTGTTGATTTGGGGGTCCCCCCCAAAAAGTAACTTTTCCAAGTCCTGATTCTGGGAAATGTCAGGCAAGAAAGTAACTTTTGCAAAGTCTGATAAGAAATCTCCCTACTTTTTGCTCCTTCCTCCCACTTTTTGGTGGTTTTGGGGTCCCAAAAAGTAACTTCTCCAAGGCCTGATAGACTGGCTAAATGATTCTGGGAAGTGTCAGGCACGAAAGTAACTTTTGCAAAGTCTGATGAGAAATCTCCTAAGTAACTTTTGCAAAGTCTGATAATAAATCTTTTTTTGCTCCTTCCTCTTACTTTTTGGTGGTTTTGCGGTCCCAAAAAGTAACTTTTCCAAGTCCTGATAGATTGGCTGAATGATTCTGTGAAGTATCAAGCAAGAAAGTAACTTTTGCAAAGTCTGATAAGACACCTCCTTTTTTGCTCCTTCCTCCTACCCTTTCGTCGTTTTTGGGGTCCCAAAAAGTAACTTTTCCAAGTCCTGATAGATTGCCTGAATGTGTCTGGGAAGTGTCAAGCAAAAAAGTAACTTTTGCAAAGTCTGATAATATATCTCCTTTTGGCTCCTTCCTCTTACTTTTTGGTGGTTTGGGGTCCCCAAAAAAGTAACTTCTCCAAGCCCTGATAGATTGGCTGAATGATTCTGGGAAGTGTCAGGCAAGAAAGTAACTTTTGCAAAGTCTGATAAATCTTTTTTTCTCCTACTTTTTGATGGTTTTGGGGTCCCAAAAAGTAACTTTCCCCAAAAGTAACTTGAAAAGTAACTCAGATTCTGAATGATTCTGTGAAGTGTCAAGCAAGAAAGTAACTTTTCCAAAGTCTGATGAGAAATCTCCTAAGTAACTTTTGCAAAGTCGGATGAGAAATCTCCTAAGTAACTTTTGCAAAGTCGGATGAGAAATCTCCTAAGTAACTTTTGCAAAGTCTGATGAGAAATCTCCTAAGTAACTTTTGCAAAGTCTGATGAGAAATCTCCTAAGTAACTTTTGCAAAGTCTGGTAATAAATCTCTTTTCTCCTTCCTAGTTTTCGATGGTTTTGGGGTCCCAAAAAGTAACTTTTCCACGTCCTGATAGATTCTGAATGTTTCCGGGAAGTGTCAGGCAAGAAAGTAACTTTTCTCCAACATTCTGGTTCCTTCCCATTTCCTCCCAAGCCATGGTTGAGGAAAGTAACTTGGTTGAACATTTCCTTTGCCTTTTTTTTGCATGCTGATTCAAGAGAACCATGAACATAAAAAAGTAACTTTTCCAAGCATCCCTGGGGGCTGGAGGCCAAAAAAGTAACTTTTCCAAGCTCTGAGATTTCCAAGACCCCAACATTTTGAAAGAATATTTTGAAGTATATTTTAATTGCTTTTTATTTCTTTGTAAACCAGGTATGGGCAAACTTGGGCCCTCCGGGTGTTTTGGACTCCAACTCCCACAATTCCTAGCAGCCGGTAGGCTGCTAGGAATTGTGGGAGTTGGAGTCCAAAACACCCGGAGGGCCCAAGTTTGCCCATACCTGTTGTAGACTGAACGGTGATGCAGAAAATATAATGTATTATTATTATTATTATTATTATTATTATTATTATGAAATACACATTGTTTATTTGAACCTGGGTGGCTGGGAAAGGATTGTACGCAGAACTTGTTTTCCGTGCAAAATGATTTTTTAAAAATATATTATAATATTACCTCCAGGCTACGTCTAGAAGGCAATTTCATGTCTCGACTTGTACCTGAATTTGTTTATTATGCACATGCAAATGTTCCAAAACACATTGGCTCCAAAACACATTTCGGATAGGCTCATGCTTGACTACACTATAAAACTAATGCAGTTTAATACCACTTTAACTGCCATTGAATGATCCTAGGTCATCAAGGGAGTTGTAGTTTTGCAAGGCCTTTGAAAGGACAGACGAGGAAGGGGAGAAATCTCCATTTTCTTTCTATGTTTCTCCTAAAATGGATATGGAGATATATATATATATATATATATATATATATATATATATATATATAAACACACAAACACATGAGATGAGATATATAATTTGCTAGCTTTGCGGCTTTCAGGGTGTGTCAAAAGAGCTTCTGCTTCTTTGTTTAGCGGGACTAAAGTTAGATTTTTTCTTGAGTCAGCCGGCCTCCAGATGTCCAGGGTGGGAGAAAAAACTCTTGAGGCAGGAAGCAGCCAGGCTTTGAAGCTGCATGGCCATTCGGTGCGAACCAAGATGGCCAGTTGCAACATTCACACTTGCAGACAACAGGCAAAAGTTCTTTCTCCCACCTTGGACATCATTCCACAGATATATAAACCCCACTTGCATAGACCTCACAACCTCTGAAGATGCCTGCCATAGATGTGGGTGAAATGTCAGGAGAGAATGCTACTAGAACATGGCCATACAGCCTGGGAAACTCACAGCAACCCAGTGATTCCGGCCATGAAAGCCTTCGACAACACTTTAATATAGATTTTTATATGTTTATCTCCTGATTGAGAGGCAAAGCGGATGTATGTCAGGAGAGAATGCCACTGGAATATGGCCATACAGCCCGGAAAACTCACAGCAAACCGTTATATATAGATATAGATATATAGATATGAGGTTTTTAGACAAATGGATCTGATTTACATATGTTTTAATTTTATAATGTATTTTAATGATGTATTTTTATAGTTTTAATTGATTATATGTACTTTTTTGTTTTATTATTATGTTCTTGGCATTAAATGTTGCCAACTGTGTAAGCCGCCCTGAGTCCCCCCGGGCGAGAAGGGCGGGGTATAAATCCTGGAAATTAAATAAATAAATAAATAAATAAAGATATAGATATAGAAATAGCTAGCTAGCTAGATAATATATTATACATATATATATTTGTGTGTGTGTGTATGTACAGACAGATAGATAGATAGATAGATAGATAGATAGATAGATAGATAGAGAATATATTATACATATATACCCTGTTTCCCCTAAAATAAGACATCCCCATAAAATAAGACCTAGTAGAGGTTTTGCTGAATTGCTAAATATAAGGCCTCCCCCGAAAGTAAGACCTAGCACAGTTTTTGTTTGGAAGCATGTCCGCCAAACAGAAGATGGAAATATTGGTAATAACAAGAAATTCTTGATAGGATTCAGAGTTTGTCTGATTATGCTGGTTTATGATGACAACTACTGTACAGTATATAGTAAATGATTATTTTTTTGTTCAACAATAAATGTGAATTCTTTTTCATGGAAAAATAAGACATCCCCTGAAAATAAGACCTAGAGCAAAAATTAATATAAGACACTGTCTTATACTGGGGAAACATGGTATATAATATTAGATACCGTGTTTCCCCGAAAATAAGACAGTGTCTTATATTAATTTTTTCTCCCAAAGATGCTCTAGGTCTTATTTTCAGGGCATGTCTTATTTTTCCATGAAGAAGAATTTACATTTATTGTTGAACAAAAAAATGAACATTTATTATATATTTCCATCATTTCTATCCCGCCCTTCTCACCCGAAGGGACTCAGGGCGGCTTACAAAACTGGCAGAATTCGATGCCAATACACAACAATACAAAAGAATAAAACATAAGCAATTAAATACAGATTATATATTATAATATTATATATTACTGTATTGAACTATACCACTCTACTGTAATATTATTAGTAATATTATGTTGGATAAGTGAGACTCTACTGTATTATTATTATTATTATTATTATTATTCACCTGACATTAAGTCTAGTTGTGTCCATCTTTGGGGGTTGGTGCTCATCTCCATCTCCAAGCCGAAGAGCTGGCGTTGTCTGTAGATGCCTCCAAGGTCATGTGGCCATGACCGAAAGGAGCGGGGTGAGCTCCTGCTGTTAGCCCCAGCTTCTGCCAACCTAGCACTTCAAAAACATGCAAATGTGAGTAGATCAATAAGTACTACAATGGCAGGAAGATAACAGCGTTCCATGCAGTCATGCCTATGGCCACATGACCTTGGAGGTGTCTATGGACAATGCTGGCTCTTGATCTTAGAAATGGAGATGCAATATATTATATTATTATATATTATTGTATATTATATTATATTCTGTATACTGTACAGTAGTTGTCATCACAAACCAGCATAACCAGATAAACTGTGAATCCTATCAAGAATTTCTTGTTACTACCAATATTTCCATGTACAACACTTTATGGTACGTACATTTACCGATCCTGCATGCTCTGGTGTTCTGTTTGGCGGGCATGCTTCCAAACGAAAACTTTGCTAGGTCTTACTTTCGGGGGAGGCCTTATATTTAACAATTCAGCAAAACCTCTACTAGGTCTTATTTTCTGGGGATGTCTTATTTTAGGGGAAACAGGGTAGCTAGAGAATATATTATACTATACATATACATACATATATAATATATAATATATATTAGATAATATATTATGCATATATATATATATATAATATTAGGTAGATAGATAATAGATTTTATATATATATATATACACACACACACATATAATATTAGATAGATAGATAATATATTATGCATATAAATTTTTATATATAATATTAGATAGATAGAGAATATATTATACATATAGGTATATAGTCTTCCAGGGAAGCAAACTTTGCTACATCTGCCATCAAAGAATGGAAATTTACAGCCTTGGAGGGTCTCTATTTCCCGCCCCCCGCCCCCAATTTATTTAGGGAAAGCAGAAACTATTTTTACGATCCTGGATCATCGTCTGTCCTGCGATTGCCTAAGAGAAATTCCTCGCCCTTATCTCTCCCTGGGTCCAAATTCAAGCCGGCTTTGCAAAGAAAAAGAGGGAAAAGGTGAGGCGAGTTTGGGCCTTCCGTCCAGGTGTTTTGGACTGCAACTCCCATCATTCCTAACAGGCTCAGACCCCTTCCTTTTGCCCCTGAGGCTGTTAGGAATAGAGGGAGTTGCAGTCCAAAACACCATGGTTTACACCAGGAAATATAATCCGATAATGGGACACACTTTACAAATGTCCATGGGAGTTGCAGTCCAAAACTCCTTAAGCGGCTGAGGGGCAAAAGGAAGGGGCCTGAGGCTGTTAGGAATGATGGGAGTTGCAGTCCAAAACACCTGGAGGGTCCAAGTTGGCCCATACCTGGTGTGGATGGACACCTTCCACTTTGTCCGTCTCGTTCTTGAATTGCAGTGTCCATAATAGGACACATGTATGATGCTGACCTTCTCCCCGCAGCCTCTCTCGTGATGTCCGGCCCCACCTGGCTCCCTCCCAAACAGGTGGGCACCCCGGACATCACCGCCTCCGCTCCGGCCACCTGCAGACCCCAAAAGAGCTTTGTCTCGGTCCCGGTCTTGCCCAAACCGTACGGGTTTCCGGAGGCGAACGGGACCATGAACGCGGCCGGACTCTCTCCTCGCTACCAGCCACCTGTGCCAGGTAAGTCGGGTAGGTACCGCTTTATGCGGGGAGGCTAATTTAACTTATTAACATAGCCTAACTCGTTGTTGACCTAAGCAACTCAAAAGATAGTTGCATCTATCAAGTAGGAAATTTAGGTACCGCTTTATGTGGGGAGGCTAATTTAACTAATTTAATTATCCTAGCTCGTTGTTGGCCTAAGCAACCCGAAAGATAGTTGCATCTATCAAGTAGGAAATTTAGGTACCGCTTTATGTGGGGAGGCTAATTTAACTAATTTAATTATCCTAGCTCGTTGTTGGCCTAAGCAACCCGAAAGATAGTTGCATCTATCAAGTAGGAAATTTAGGTACCGCTTTATGTGGGGAGGTAATTTAACTAATTTAATTACCTAGCTTGTTGTTAACCTAAGCAACCTGAAAGATAGTTGCATCTATCAAGTAGGAAATTTAGGTACCGCTTTATGTGGGGAGGCTAATTTAACTAATTAAAATAGCCAAGCTCGGTGTTGACCTAAGCAACCTGAAAGATAGTTGCATCTCTCAAGTAGGAAATTTAGGTACCACTTTATGCGGAGAGAATAATTTAATTAATTAAAGTAGCCTAGCTCGTTGTTGACCTTAGCAATCCGAAAGATAGTTGCATTTATCAAGTAGGGAATTTAGTTACCACTTTATGCGGGGAGGCTAATTTAACTAATTAAAATAACCTAGCTCGTTGTTGACCTAAGCAACCCAAAAGATAGTTGCATCTATCAAGTAGGAAATTTAGATACCGCTTTATGCGGGGAGGCTAATTGAACTAATTAACATAGCCTAACTCGGTGTTGACCTAAGCAACCCAAAAGATAGTTGCATCTATCATGTAGGAAATTTAGGTACCACTTTATGTGGGGAGACTAATTGAACTAATTAAAATAGCCTAGCTCATTGTTGACCTAAGCAAACCGAAAGATAGTTGCATCTATCAAGTAGGAAATTTAGGTACTGCTTTTAAGCGGGGAGGCGAATTTAACTAATTTACGACACCATAAAAAAATCGTCCAGCAGCGTGTGGAAGAATGAGGAAGTAATCCATCAAGGACTCGGTGTCACAGTGGATGATGAAGCGGCAGCTCCCCCTGTGGCCGGAATTGAGCAGACCCTCATGAAGCCGGAAGCTGGAAAATTGTTAAATTGCCTCTATGTCTGTGTCTGTATGTTGTATGTCTAATGGCATTGAATGTTTGCCATGTATATGTGCATTGTGATCCACCTTGAGTCTTCTTCGGAGTGAGAAAGAAGGGCGGAATACAAATAGTGTAAATAAATAAATAATAATAATAAATAATAACCTTCTCGTCTTCCGTTGTTCTTCGGCATTGCCAGGGCCTCCTCCTCCTCCTCTTCTCCGGGATTCCTCACCTGAACATCGTTACTCACCTGCAGACGAGCGCGGACCGGGAGGATCCTGGGCGGGCATCTCCCACTCCGCCTATGCCTTGCAGGTCAGTGGAGTATTTCGGTTTCCAAAGGGCCGAGAAGCAAATTCCTAACAACCACATCCTAGAACACTGTGCCTGGTCACTATGTCTTGAAGTTTTGTCATTGGTTTTAAACCTTTGTTACATGACTATATCTCTTATTTATTTATATTTATGTGGTATTGGGTTTTAATTGCTGTATGGTTTTCGCTTGTTGTATGATTTCTGTTGTATTGCAAACCTCGAGGAGAGAGGGTGGTATATAAATAAAGTATTGTTATTATTATTATTATTGACACAAAGACATAGTATGACACAACAAACGAGATATATATGCTGGATTTATTCAGGCACAAGCTTAATGGTTACAGTAACTTCTCTTTAGAGGCACTTGGACTAACCATTGCAAAGCTATATTGAGGTGTTTCAAATTCGTTAAAATATCACTTCCTTCTCTACTGCTTTCAACTGCAGTCACCCTGTGAATTTCAATCACAGACTATCTGTTCCTTATCTGGAAACAGACTACCTTAAAATAAGCCACCAAACTTATTTCAAACTGTCTCAAATAAGCACTTGAGTCTCCCTGATTCTCCAACTGAGAATCAGTCTTAACTGTACCTCAGCAGGGCACAGACTAACTGCAGGAAAATCGCATTCAAAACACCCCCGATAGATGGCCATCCAGCCTCTGCTTAAAAGCCTCCAAAGAAGAAGCTTCCACCATGCTTTCTCCAGGGCAGAGAGTTCCACTGCTGAACAGCTCTAACAGTTAGGAGATTCTTCGTAATGTTCAGGTTGAATCTCCTTTCCTACAGTTTGACTTCCCCTCATATCTTGATCCATGGCTCCTCTCAGCCTTCTCCTCTGCAGGCTCAACATGCCCAGCTCTTCAAACCGCTCCTCATAGGGCTTGTTCTCCAGATCCTTGAGTCGCCCTCCTCTGGACATTTTCCAGTTTGTCAACA
Source organism: Anolis carolinensis (assembly GCF_035594765.1). Lineage (NCBI taxonomy): Eukaryota > Metazoa > Chordata > Lepidosauria > Squamata > Anolidae > Anolis > Anolis carolinensis. The sequence goes on from NC_085846.1 coordinate 5,307,947, forward strand.
TCTCCCTTCGGTTGTGGTGCCCAGAATTGGACACAGTGTGATTCCAGGTGTGGTCTGACCATGCTGCTGATAAATCAATTTAAACATTGCATTTCTGATTATTCAATGGCTAAAGCACCTGGTTTGCATCATGTCATATTTGCATTGTGTCATGTTTGTTGTTAGCTGCCTTGAGTCCCTATATTGCAGGCATGGGCCAACTTCGTCCCTCCCTCCAGGTATTTTGGACTTCAACTCCCACAATCCCGAACAGCCTGCCGGCTGTTCGGGATTGTGGGAGTTGAAGTCCAAAACCCCTGGAAGGAGGGACGAAGTTGGCCCATGCCTGCTGTAGAATGAACACAGTTCGATTATCATTCCAATCCTGGGAGTTGTAGTTTGGCGAGGTCCTAGCCCTTGCAAAACCGCACATCCCAGGGTCCTCTTTCTTCCTCTCCTCCTCCTCCAGCAGGGGGCGCCCTCGCTGGACCAGGGCCCGCCGCACTCCACCAGCATCGACCTCCAGATCGACTCGCTGACCAGCATGTTGGCCGACATGGAAGGCACCCGGCAGCAACAGCGGCGAGGAGAGAGGCCGGTAAGCAGCGGGCAGCAGGGATGAAATGTCCGGGGGGATTCCGGGAGTTTCACGTTTTGCCTGCATATGTGGCTGGCATCCTCAGAAGTTTGTTCAGTGGTCTGTTGGAGGTGAGGCAAGTGGAGTGTGTGATATATATATATAATATATCTATCTATCTATCTATCTATCTATCTATCTATCTATCTATCTGTGGACTGGCCAGTTTTGGATTGTATAGCCATATTCCGCTAGCATTCTCTCTTGACGTTTTGCCTGTATATGTGGCTGGCATCCTCAGAAGTTTGTTCAGAGGTCTGTTGAAGGTGAGGCAAGTGGAGTGTGTGTGTGTGTATATATATATATGTGTGTGTGTGTGTTTGTGCGCACTGGCCAGTTTCGGGTTGTATGGACATATTCTACTAGCATTCTCTCTTGGCGTTTTGCCTGCATATGTGGCTGGCATCTTCAGAGGTTTGTTCAGAGGTTTGTTGGAGGTGAGGCAAGTGGAGTGTGTGTGTGTGTGTATATATGTATATATGTGTGTGTGTGTTTGTGCGCACTGGCCAGTTTCGGGTTGTATGGACATATTCTACTAGCATTCTCTCTTGGCGTTTTGCCTGCATATGCGGCTGGCATCCTCAGAAGTTTGTTCAGAGGTCTGTTGGAGGTGAGGCAAGTGGTGTGTGTGTGTGTGTGTGTATATATATATATACAGTAGAGTCTCGCTTATCCAACATAAACAGGCCGGCAGAACGTTGGATAAGCGAATATGTTGGATAATAAGGAGAGATTAAGGAAAAGCCTATTAAACATCAAATTAGGTTATGATTTTACAAATTAAGCACCAAAACATCATGTTTTGCAACAAATTTGACAGAAAAAGTAGTTCAATACACAGTAATGCTATGTAGTAATTACTGTATTTACGAATTTAGCACCAAAATATCATGATGTATTGAAAACATTGACTACAAAAATGCATTGGATAATCCAGAACGTTGGATAAGCGAGTGTTGGATCTGTGGACTGGCCAGTTTCGGGTTGTATAGCCATATTCTGCTAGCATTCTAATCTAGGCACTTATCATAGCGATGAATGAGCTTGGCAACTCCTTCCCCACAAAACTCTGCTGCTTGCGTCCTCAACCAGCCGGTCACCCCTGCCCGCAGCTGCGCATCATCACCAAAATGCTGCGACTTTGTTGAGAAGTGGTATTTAGGTGTGGCTTTCAACTGCATATGGTAAATGTTTTCTCCTATACTTTGTTCGTTTTTAATTCCAGAACGTAATCTACTTTCTGGATAACCCTCGTATGTTCCTGATCCCGGCCATGAACGCCTTTGACGACACACTGAGCTCTTTTCCTTTCCTCTCCTGCAGAACCTGGACCCCTCCCCTTACTCTCCGGCCCTTCCGCAGCCCGGCGTCGCCAAACCGGTGCCAGTCTACAAGCCAGGACTTTCCGGAACCTTCCCTCCGGCCAGGCCTTCCGCCTTCATTGCCACCGACAGCGCCTTCACCAAGAGCGGATCCAACTACAGTGCTGTCCAGTCCTATCCGGCCGCCTCTCCTCTTCCGGGGGATTCCTACGGCTACCACCGGGCAACCGGGGTGCCCAGGCCGTTCCCGCAGCCCATCCCGGCCTCTTACACCACCACCTCGTCTGCCACGGGGCCGCCGGTCAACGTCCAGGTGAAGGTGGCCCAACCGGTGTTGGGGTACCACCAGCCCAGGCGCCGGCCGGAGCTCGCCTACGGGCCTCCATCTCCGCGGCCCAGCTACGGGGCCAGACCACCCCCGCAGTACGCCTCGGAGCCGGGGGTCCGGGCCCGGCCTCTGGAGGCGGGGGAGCCATGGTATCCAGAGCCCCCCTCCTACGGCCGGCGGGTGGCCGAGGGCGAGCTCTACCCCAAGGGGGGGGCACCACAGCCGGGCGTCGGGCCGTTTCTGGCCGGGATGGGCAAACCGGCCAAGGAGGATGCGGCCGTCGCCCCCCAGATGCCCTCGAGCGGCGGAGGGATGAGGTACCAGCACCAGGTAAATAATAACAACACTTTTAATAAGACTTGGTTTATATTCCGCCCTTCTTCCTATAGGGACTCAGAGTGGATTATAGTATAAACAGATACAGGCAAACATTCAGTGCTTTGTTAGAATACAATGAGACACGTATACACAAACAAAGGCAAAGGCTTCTCCTTTCATTTCTGGCTTTGGAGGCCGTGCTCATCTCTGGCTCTGGGGAGGAACTCGTCTCCATTTCCAAGCCAAGGAGCCAATGTTGTCACCTCCTGGTTGTGTGACAGGCATGATTGCTTCAAGCATCTTTATACCTTTCCCACCCAAGCAGTACCTATTTATCTACTCACATATGCACGTTTTTGAATTTTTTCGTGTTAGAAATTACTTGAGAAAATGCAAGTTGCTTATGGTGTGATAGAATTGGCCGTCTGCAAGGACGTTGCCCAGGGGACATTGCCCAGATGTTTGATGTTTTACCATCCTTGGAGGAAGTTGAGAATATGTCTTCACATGGGGAGCTGGAGCTGACAGAGGGAGCTCATTCACGCTCTCCTCAGGTTGGATTCGAACTGGCAACCTTCAGGTCGGCAACCCAGCCTTCAAGTCAGCAGTCTTCCGGCACCAAGGTTTAACCCAGTGCTTCACCGGGGGCTCCGTTTTTGAGCCGCTAGGTTGACAGGAGCTAGGGCTAACAGCAGGAGCTCACCTTGTCCTGCGCATTTGAACTGCCAACCTTCAAGTCAGCAGTTCACCAGCACAGGCATTTAACCCATTGCACTACTGTGGCCCCTAAATAGAATAATGGTTATCATTGTAGTAGTAATAATAACACCATGTAACAAAAATGATGCATATAACATATTACCAAATCTAATCATAATAATATGTAACAATGTAACACTATGTAACAAAATTTGAAAACAAAATTCTGTTTCTGTTTGTGTGACCCTTACTTTGAAAGTAGTTGTTCTAGTTGTTCTATTCCTGAAACTTTTGCTTTGTAGCTGCCACAATGTATGTATTTATTTATTTATTATTTACTACATTTGTATCCCACCCTTCTCACCCCGAAGGGGGCTCAGAGCGGCTTACAAGTAATATGTACATACAATATATTATATTATTAGGATAGCACAGTATTATCATTATATATACTGTATTACTATAGTGTACTATACCACTATACGTAATATTATTCGTAACATTACATGTAATATATAATTAATATTATTATATTGTATTATATTGTATTACATTATAATATTATTATCAATATTATATGTATACAAAAGGTAAAAGGTAAAGGTTTTCCCCTGACGTTAAGTCCAGTCATGTCTGACTCTGGGGGTTGGTGCTCATCTCCATTTCTAAGCCGAAGAGCCGGCGTTGTCCATAGACACCTCCAAGGTCATGTGGCCATAGGCATGACTGCATGGAGCGCCGTTACCTTCTCGCTGGAGCGGTACCTATTGACCTACTCACATTTGCATGTTTTCAAACTGCTAGGTTGGCATGAGCTGGGGCTAACAGCGGGCGCTCATTCCGCTCCCAGGATTTGAACCTGGGACCTTTTGGTCCGTAAATTCAGCAGCTCAGCGCTTTAATACAGTGTGCCACCAGGGGCCCCCTTATATGTATATGCAATATATTAATTATTATTTATTATTGTATATTATATTATATTATTAGCATAGTGTGTATATTGAAATGATTGAGACTCCCTTGAGATAGTCATTGAAAAACTATAGCAAAATATGCTGCAGGAGGTCCCTCCCACAAAAACAAAGTTTTCGCAGGGCCCTTCCACACAATCATATAAGCCAGAATATCAAATCCCACAATATCTGCTTTGAATACGGTTATCTGAATCCACACTGCCATATATCCCAGTTCAAAGCAGGGAACGTGGGATTTTATTGAGCTGTCTGGAAAGGGCTGCAGTTTGATAAACTTTGTCCATGTGTTTATGATAGAACCTTTAGGAAATGACATTTATAATGCAGGAACAAAAATGGTAATAATAATAATAATAATCATCATCATCATCATCATCAGCCCAGGAGCAAGCCATCAGAACAAATGCAATTAAGGCCAAGATAGAAAAATCAGCTGATGACCCAAAATGCAGACTGTGCAAGGAAACTGACGAAACCATTGATCATATCCTCAGCTGCTATAAGAAAATTGCACAGACAGACTACAAACAGAGGCACAACTATGTGGCCCAAATGATTCATTGGAACGTATGCCTCAAGTACCACCTCCCAGCAGCAAAGAACTGGTGGGATCACAAACCTGCAAAAGTATTGGAAAATGAGCACGCAAAGATACTGTGGGACTTCCGAATCCAGACTGACAAAGTTCTGGAACACAACACACCAGACCTCACAGTTGTGGAAAAGAAAAAGGTTTGGATCATTGATGTCGCCATCCCAGGTAACAGTCGCATTGACGAAAAACAACAGGAAAAACTCAGCCGCTCTCAGGACCTCAAGATTGAACTTCAAAGACACTGGCAGAAACCAATGCAGGTGGTCCCGGTGGTGATGGGCACACTGGGTGCCGTGCCAAAAGATCTCAGCCGGCATTTGGAAACAATAGACATTGACAAAATTATGATCTGCCAACTGCAAAAGGCCACCCGACTTGGATCTGTGCACATAATCTGAAAATACATCACACAGTCCTAGACACTTGGGAAGTGTTCGACTTGTGACTTTGTGACATGAAATCCAGCATGTCTATCTTGTTTGCTGTGTCATAATATAATAATAATAATAATAATAATAATAATAATAATAATAATAATAATAATAATAATAATGTTTTCAGCCTCTCCTCATACCTCAAGGCATGTTGGAATGCATAGACCGAACATATAATTGAGGATTTCTTTCCTTTCTTGTCCTTCTTTCCACACACACTCAACTCCAGGCCCCTCCAAGCCGCCCCGAAGAGGAGCTGGACCGACTGACGAAGAAGTTGGTCTATGACATGAATAACCCTCCATCGGGGGAATATTTTGGTAAGCTCGTCGGGAAATTTGCACCCTTGTCATAAAGTAGCTGCCAGCTTCGATGGGTGTATCTATGCTATGGAACAGGCATGGGCAAACTTCAGCCTCCAGGTGTTTTTGTTGTGACTCAGCCACAGCATAGCCAGAGTGAGGATGAAGAAGGCGATTCTGGGTTTCAGATACAAGAGCCAGATGATGGGATGCAGGATGAATTTCAGGATAATGGCATAGGAATGGGAATGATACAGGCTGATTCAGAGGCTCGAGAAATGCAGCTTGGACCCCACAGGCCATAGATAACAGCCAGGATGACATTCCCATGGGAATTAATGAGCAAGAGATGTCTCAAGCCCCGGTGTCTTTAGCCCCGGTTCAGGTGCAAGATAAAAAGGACCTTGAATTATCTAGGGCGGACCGGTTGTTATGGAAAGGAGTTCAGCCTCGTAGGAGTGTGAGATTGGCGGGGAAAAGAGAGGCCTTCACAGGAAAGAAAAATGCATTTCTGGGGTGCTTTTAAAAGTGTGTGTTTTGAGATAGATTTTTGTCAAAGCAAATTCTCGCTTCATCTGAGTGGATGCTCCTGCTTCATGACTAAGAGAAGATTCCTGTTCCTGGATCTTTGAAACCTTTGGGCCTTTGTTCTTTGGTATCTATCGTCTACTGTTTTGGCTTATGGACTTGTGGATTCTTATGGCTTACGAACTATTGGATTTCTGGGTTGTTGTATGTCTTTCGGGTTGTTGTATGTTGTGAGGTACCTCTGAGGATGCCTGCCATAGATGTGGGCGAAACGTCAGGAGAGAATGCTTCTGGAACATGGCCACACAGCCCGAAAGACATACAACAACCCTGTGATCTGGGCCATGAAAGCCTTTGACAACATATTTGATTTCTATTGACTATTACTGCCTGCTTTGATTTATATCTGCTTTTGCTCACTAAAACTACAAAAGACTTTCTCCTGTGTGTGACTGGGTGTCTATAGCAAGGTGAACTATTCTGAGGTGCGACAGTTTTGGACTTCAACTCCCAGCATTCCTAACCACCTACTGCGAGTCCTGCTCCATCGTAAGCACTGACCAAGCCTCTCTGCCTGTTGTAGGGCGGTGTTCCCGATGTGGGGAGAACGTGGTGGGGGACGGGACGGGCTGCGTGGCCATGGACCAGGTCTTCCACGTGGAGTGCTTCACCTGTGCCACCTGCCGGTGCCGCCTCCGGGGCCAGCCCTTCTACGCCATCGACCGGCGCTCCTACTGCGAGTCCTGCTACATCGTAAGTGCGGGAAACGTGCCATCAATACTTTTCAAACTTTGGGAAGCATTAAAATTATAACTTCATAATGTTAATTATATTATTACTTATGCATTATAAAATGTGTATATTCCATCTTACTCATTTTAACATTTACATATTCACTTATATTTCATAGTTAAGCAAGTTTCTTTCTGTGCTAAAAAGTTTCTGGAACTTAAGCGGCCCCTAGTGTTCGAATGTGGGTACTGCACCATACTTTGGAAAAGTTCCTCTTTCCAGGAATTCTCCTATCTGTATGGGCAGCAGTTGTTTAGGATTTTTTTTTATATCTATATCCAAAATTTGAACTAGAACTACCAAATGTGCTAAGGGATTCTGGGAGCTGCAGTCCAAAGACATCTCTTTCCAGAGTTCTAGGTTAATAGAATAATAATTATTATTATTATAACAATAATAACAACAACAATAACAATAATAATAATATCTTACCTGGTTCTCTTTGTGTTGGGTTTGGACATGTTTGTTTTAAAACTTTTTTTCTGGAGTATTGGTATGATGGGCCTTACCAGAGCAAAGCTTGGACAAGTATTATTATTATTGATTATTATTGATGATTGATTATTATTATTGATTCTGGGAGCAGCAATCCTGAAAGAGTTGCCTTTTCCAGACACTTGCTTCCATTCTCTGTCCTGGCAGGTGACCCTGGAGAAATGTTCAATGTGTTCTAATCAACAAGTTCTATTATTATTAATAGTATTATTGATTATTATTATTATTATTATTATTGATTATTATTGATTCTGGGAGCGGCAATCCCCAAAGGCTTGCCTTTTCCATTCTGTGGCTTACATTCTCTGTCCCAACAAGTGACCCTGGAGAAATGTTCAATGTGTTCTATTAAATAGTTCTATTATTATTAGTATTATTGGTTATTATTATTATTGATTATTATTGATTCTGGGAGTGGCAATCCCAAAAGCCTTACCTTTTCCATTCTCTGGCATCCATTCTCGGTCTCAACGGGTGACCCTGGAGAAATGTTCAATGTGTTCTATTCAACAAGTTCTATTACTATTATTGATTATTGATTATTATTGATTCTGGGAGCAGCAATCCCGATAGACTTGCCTTTTCCATTCTCTGTCTTTTGTTCTCCATCCCAATAGATGATCTTGGAGAAATGTTCAATGTGTTCTATTTGACAAGATCTATTATTATTATTGATTATTATTGATTCTGGGAGCGGCAATCCAGAAAGACTTGCCTTTTCCATTCTCTGGCTTCCGTTCTCGGTCCCGACAGGTGACCCTGGAGAAATGTTCGATGTGCTCCAAGCCGATCATGGACCGGATCCTGAGGGCGATGGGCAAGACCTACCACCCGCAGTGCTTCACGTGCGTCGTGTGCCACCGGTGCTTGGATGGCGTCCCTTTCACTGTCGACGCCACCAGCCAGATCCACTGCATCGAAGACTTCCATCGGTAAGGAAAAAAATAACAACACCTTTGTGCTGAACTGCATGGATTTTGTGGACGCTAAGCAGGGCCGACCCCGGTTAGGGTTTGGATGGGAGACCATAGGCGGCAAACTTCAGCCCTCCAGGTGTTTTGGACTTCAACTCCCACCATTCCTAACAGCCTACCGGCTGTTAGGAATGGTGGGAGTTGAAGTCCAAAACACCTGGAGGGCTCCTGGCTGCCCTCTGGTTCTGATGGACTACAGCTCCCATCATCCACAGCCTGTTTTCAAGCCTGTTTTGCTTTCTGGTTCCACAGGAAGTTTGCTCCCCGCTGCTCGGTGTGTGGCAATGCCATCATGCCAGAACCCGGGCAAGAAGAGACGGTGCGGATCGTGGCCCTGGACCGCAGCTTCCACATTGGATGCTACAAATGCGAGGTGAGGAATTGAGTGGGGGTCTCCTTGGGGAGGAGCTGAATCTGTGGATTGACCTAGGAGTGCATACCTTCTTTCCGAAAATGCCACAAGCTGGTTGGAAGTTGGAAGACTTATGGAAAATGTTTCTCCAAGTGTTGCACTAGGCGCCTGGAGCCTCTTTTCATCACAAACCACACACTGTCCAGATTAGGTATGAGCAAAACAATCATAAAAGTCGTTAATCGTAATAAATTTGTTAATCATATTAATATTGAACTGGGTGATCTTGGGCAAGTCACACACTCTCAGCCCCAGAAAACCCAATGTAACAGGAAATAACACTTTCAAACCAGGAACAGATTTTCTTATTCAGAGGCTGATGGCCATCTGTCAGGAGTGATTTGATGGTATACTATGATTTCTGTTCCTAGATGATAAATGTCATTTCTTAATTGGTTCTGTCATAGAAACATGGCACAACTTTACACTGCGAAAACTTTGTCTTTGCGCAAGGGACATGATGCTGTGATAGCATATTATGGTTTCCTGGGACACTGTCGACCAATTTGACAAAGTTTCAGCCACAAAAACAAAGTTTCTGAAGTACAACAATGACTTTCAAAGTAAAGACAACCCAATGAAACAGGAAATAACACTTTCAAACCAGGAACAGATTTTTGTTGTTATTAAAAAATGTTTTTTTATGAAAACTTTGAAACATTGCCAGAAATCTGAGGATAAGTCAAACGTTCTTAGATTTGGTGAGCTAACAGTGGTTTTTGTGTTCTACCACTGTTGTAAATTTCATCAGGATAGCTCAAAAAATGAGGAAAAGATAATCCAATGTGAGAGCTTATTAAAAAGCAGAGTATAATAAAAGCTGGATATATGAAAAGCAAGCAAATATTGAAAAGGAATCAAATGTCACACATATACAGCAGAGTCTCACTTATCCAAGCCTCGATTATCCAAGCCATTTTTGTAGTCAATGTTTTCAATATATCGTGATATTTTGGTGCTAAATTCGTAAATACAGTAATTACAACATAACATAACTGCGTATTGAACTACTTTTTCTGTCAAATTTATTGTATGACATGATGTTTTGGTGCTTAATTTGTAAAATCATAACCTAATTTGATGTTTAATAGTCTTTTCCTTAATCCCTCCTTATTATCCAACATATTCACTTATCCAAGCTTCTGCTGGCCCGTTTAGCTTGGATAAGTGAGACTCTACTGTATGTCCATAAAAGCCCAAAGTCCCAAAAATCCCTTCAGAGGAAGTCTCTAAAATAATTCCAGTGATATTTGCAAGAACAAGGTACATAGATCCCAAGCAGACAAAACTATGCTTCACAAGATCAGAGATAAGGAGAGCAAGTGTGAAAGAAACGATCTCATGGGAGGGATTTTTAGCTTTTAAAAGTGATTCATGTTGATACTGTCAGAGTATTTGCAGCGCAGCAGTAGTTGGATGGAAGCAGTGGAATGCAGAACGAAGAGACAGAGACGTTGGTAAAACTATTTACAAAGTTTTACTGTATGCAGCAATAATCAACACAAACAGACTTGCAGACGACCGACGAACACAGGACTGCTCTGTTCTCCAGCAGAACTTGACTCGAACTCTAGGCAGACAGAACTCAACTGATGCAATCGTTATGCACAAACACTTGTGTCTGGATACTCCCTAGTTCCAGCCACGCATCAAGGTCATCATATCTTCTTGGCAGTTAACTCTTTCCACATTATGGTACAATCTGGATGATGCAATCAGTTGCAATACAAGCATGGCACAAATTGCATTTAAACACTATCAATACACAAATCCCACATTAACAGATACAATCGTTGTGAGACCAACATTGCATTCAGGGATAGACCTCTCGGTGTCAAGAGCCATGAAATGCATGTAACCAAGTGTCACGGCCCTCAGATTTTGTGCCATCTGCAGTTGCTTACCTGGTTTATAGCTTCAGCTGCCCCTGCTCATAAGGTGCCACCACTGAGGAGACCCTGCTCAGTTACCTTCACATTGTTCCAAAGGGTGCGGTGCAATAAAAGCCCCCCATGGCTGATTGCAGTCCTCCGATATAGAGAGGGTGGATGGGTGATAGAGTGGGAAGGATGCTGGGAGGTGTTACTCCAAGGGATCCTCCCTATGCTGAACTGTGGTGCCGATCAGAACGAGGACCTCCCCTGCAGTACTACATTGCACCACGAGAGGGAGCTTGAAATGTCATTAGAAAACAAAGATTTGCACAGCCCTAGTGTTTATGGATGGCATTTCAAGCTCCCTCTTGTGGTGTAACGAGGTATTGCAAGGGAGGTCCTTGTTCTGATCGGAAGCACAGTTCTTTGCTTCCAGGACGCAGAGATGGCTGTGGTTTGGGTTTTCATTGTGCCCTTTCTCCCGCAATTCAGGAATGTGGGCTCCTGCTGTCCTCGGAAGGCGAAGGCCGGGGCTGCTACCCGCTGGACGGCCACATCCTCTGCAAGAGTTGCAGCGCCCAACGCATCCAGGAGCTCTCCTCCAAGATCACCACCGACTGCTGATGGGATCGCCATTACCTTCTGCCCTATATCCCTGCTCCTATAAAGATCAGTTCCTATTTTATTATTCCCTCTCTGCCAAATCCCCCAATCTTAACTTTTTGCAGTCCCCCCAGACCCATAAGCTGGGCTTAGCTGGATGGTTGGGGGCTTTCCGATGTTTCCCTTCCTTTAATTATAGTCTCAATCAGGCCTGGGCCAACTTGTGGCTTCCATCCATGTATTTTGGACTGCAACTCCCAGCATTCCTAACAGCCTCAGGCCCCTTCCTTTTGCCCCTCCTGTTAGGAATGGAGGGAGTTGCAGTCCAAAACACCATGGTTTACACCAGGAAATATAATCCGATAATGGGACACACTTTACAAATGTCCATGGGAGTTGCTGTCCAAAACTCCTTAAGCGGCGGAGGGGCAAAAGGAAGGGGCCTGAGGCTGTTAGGAATCCTGGGAGTTGCAGTCCAAAACAAAAGGAAGGAAGCCCCAAGTTGGCCCAGGCCTAGTCTGAATGACTGAAACTTCCATCACTCCTGGCTTGTTATTGCAGGGCTGTGTCACAATTTGAATTAAAGATGTGTCAAACTTCGTTTCGTCTGGAACTTCTTTTTCTATATACAATTCTAGTTCTTTGGCCTCTTATAGATTATAGCAGGTTCCATTCATCTTGCTTGCTGTGAGCAGAAGGTTGGACTAGATGGCCTTTAGGGACCCTTCTGCTTCTTTGGCAAGTGCTGTTGTTGTCTTCAAGTCAGTTTTTGGGTTTCTCGTCCAGGTTTATTTGACGAAAGCAGCCCAACATTGCCTAATCTTAACTTGTTTGCCCGTCAGTTCAACTTTTCCCTAAAGTGCACACCCCCCAGATTATGCAAAATATTATTTAAATAACATTTAAAATAATAATGTATATGATAGTACAAAAATGAATTTTGTACTTAGATTTTTGGTCTGAACTCCAGCCTTTCTTTCGTGTGTGAGTGTGTGTATGAGTGTGAGTGTGTGTGTGTGTGTATACAGTAGAGTCTCACTTATCCAAGCTAAACGGGCCGGCAGAAGCTTGGATAAGCAAATATCTTGGATAATAAGGAGGGATTAAGGAAAAGCCTGTTGAACGTCAAATTAGGTTATGATTTTACCAATTAATCACCAAAACATCATGTTTTACAACAAATTTGACAGAAAAAGCAGTTCAATACACAGTAATGTTTTGTTGTAATTACTGTATTTACAAATTTAGCACCAAAATATCACGATACATTGAAAGCATTGACTACAAAAATTCCTTGGATAATCCAGAACCTTGGATAAACGAGTCTTGGATAAGTGAGACTCTACTGTATATATACACACCTTATATCCATGTTTGTGTGTGTATATATATATATATATATATATATATATATACAGTAGAGTCTCACTTATCCAACGTTCTGGATTATCCAACGCATTTTTGTAGTCAATGTTTTCAAAACATCATGATATTTTGGTGCTAAATTCGTAAATACAGTAATTACTACATAGCATTACTACGTATTAAACTACTTTTTCTGTCAAATTTGTTGTATAACATGATGTTTTGGTGCTTAATTTGTAAAATCATAACCTAATTTGATGTTTAATAGGCTTTTCCTTAATCCCTCCTTATTATCCAACATATTCACTTATACAACGTTCTGCCGGCCCGTTTATGTTGGATAAGTGAGACTCTACTGTATATATATATATATGCATGTGTATGTGTGTATATGTGTGTGCATATGCCCACACACACACATATATGCATATGTATGCAAATATTCCAAAAATCTGTAGGACATCCACATAGGAGACAGATCTCTCTTTCTCTATGTATATCCCCATATGTGTGTGTGTGTGTGTATATATATATACATATGCATATATATGCCTATGTATGCAAATATTCCAAAAAATCTGGAAAAAAAATCCCAAACATTTCGGAGGAGGGATGCTGACCCCTTTGAATCCCTGTATATATTTATTTTCTTTTGCTCATGAGCTGCCAAGGCTAATAAGGCCTTTCGCTTCACCGGCTGCTCCAGGGGGTCCCCTCCACCCCCATGATCCACGCCCCCCCCCCCCACAAAAAAGCCCAGCATCCAGGGGTGGGGAGGGATGCTTCCTCCCATTGGCTGCCACCTTTCTCACCTGGAAAAAATACAGACAGGTTCGGAAACCGATCCATTCAGGTGTGACTCCTGGTCCGCACGGCAAGGATGGCGTCTCCCCACCTGTACCTGTGGCTGCTGCTCTTCCGGCTGGTCCTGGGCACCCCGATGCCGGCCGATCCGACGGAGCTCCACATCCCCAAAATGAAGGTGAGGGGTCCTTTTGGGGTGGTGGGTGCATGCTAGGGATCCCATTGAAACACACTCTTGATGTTATGGATTCCTGGGAGTTTTAGCTTATTGTGACTGAAGACCTTGCAAAAACTACAACTCCCGTTATCCCATCGCATTGTCATTATAGGCATTCAAGTCATTTCTAATGAATTTTTAGGGGAGTTTCTTCGGCCGAATTGGTTCAGCGGGGTTGCTTCTGAGGCCGAGAGAGTGTGACTAGCTTAAGGCATCCCAATGGGTTTCCATGGGCAAGAGGGGATTCGAACTCCGGTCTCGAGAGTCAAGAGTCCAATTCTGGCCCTTTTAGCCAAATTGTTGAAGGTACTACAACTCCCATCATCACGGCTAGGGGATGATGGGAATTGTAGCCCCTCCCAAGTCATGTTTCCACACTACTTGGGTGAGTGTGTGATGGGAGTTGTAGTCCTCCCAAAAGGCATTTTCCACACACTGGAGATGATGGGAATTGTGGTCCCCAAAAATATCATTCCACACTGGCTTCAGGATTATGGGACCCGCAGCCCTCAAAATAATTGATCCACGGTGACTGATGGATGATGGGAGCTGTAATCCCGTCAAAAGACATCTTGTGTGCTGCTTGGGGATTATGAGAATTGTAGCCCCCATCATTATTCCACACCACCTGAAGGATTATGGGAATTGTAATTCCCAAAAAGCATTATTCCACACTGGCTGCAGGATAATAGGAATTGTAATCCCCAGAAGGCAGTATTCCACGCTGGCTGCAGGATGATGGGATCCACAGTCCTCAAAAGTCATTATTCCACACCAGCTGCAATATGATGGGAATTGTAGTCCCCAAAGTCATCATTCCACACTGACTGCAGGGTGATGGGAATTGTAGTCCCCATTAGGCATTATTCAACAGCAGCTGCAGGATGATAGGATTTGCAGTCCCCCAAAGTCATCATTCCATGCTGGCTGGAATATGACGGGAATTGTATTCCCCAAAGTCATTATTCTACACTAGTTGCAGGGTGATGGAAAATATAGTCCTCAAAAATGCAATATTCCATGCTGTTTGCAGGATGATGGGAACTGCAACCCCCCCAAGACATTATTCCATAAGGTCTTCAAAACAATGGGAATTGCAGTCCCCTCAAATGTCATTTTGGATATATGTATGTACGAGAAGCAACCAGATGTATGTGTATGTTTCCTTGTTTGAACCCCCCAACAGGACTCCTCCGGGCGCCTCTTCCTGAGGGCCATTTCGAGGCTGCAGCACGTCCCATCGTCCACCCAGCGCCGCTCTCCCCAGCCTCTGGCCCCTTGGCAGCCCTCCCGGGAACGCAAGCCAGGCTGCAAGGCCTTCTTCTGGAAAACCCTGACCGTCTGCTAGTCCACCTCGAAGGGCTGGCGCTCACGCACCCAGACACAGGCATCGGACGAACCGGGTCTTTGGTGCAAAAGGCTCCCCTGTATTTCCTCTTCCTGCCCTTTCCTTCCCATTAAAGATTTCCCTTGACCTTCTTGGGACAATAAAACTCAATCTGTTTGCATTAACCAGTTGTGGATTCTTTTGGCAATGAGTAATCAATATGAGTAATTGCATATTGGTAAATGGATATTGCTCATTGATACAGGAATACTCTAATAAAGGAAAGGATTGATCATTGATTGGTAATTACATTAGTGAATTAATATTGGTCTTTAATACAGGTATACTCCCAGTTAGGGAAAAGATTGATTATTGGTAATTATAACTAGATATTGGTCATTAATATAGGAACACTGTAGTTCAGGAAAGGATTAATCATTGATTGGTAATTATATTCATAAATAGCTATTGCTCATTAATACAGGAATATTCTAATATAGGAAAGGGTTGATTATTGATTGGTAATTGTATTAGTGAATTCATATTGGTCTTTAATAAATATGGATTATTAATACAGCTATACTCCAGCTAGGGAAAGGATTGATTATTGATTGGTAATTATAACTAGATATTGCTCATTAATGTAGGAACACTCTAGTTCAGGAAAGGATTGATCATTGATTGGTAACTATATTAGTGAATTAATACTGGTCTTTAATACAGGTATACTCCCAATTAGGGAAAAGATTGATTATTGACTGGTAATTATAACTAGATATTGGTCATTAATATAGGAACACTCTATCTCAGGAAAGGATTGATCGCTAATTGGTAATTATATTCATAAATAGATATTGCTCATTAATATAGGAACACTCCAATTTGGGATTGCTCATTGATTGGCAATTATATTCGTAAATAGATATTGATCATTGATTGGTAATTATATTTGTAAATTCATATTGCTTATTAGTACAGGAACACTCTAGTTCAGGAAAAGATTAATAATTGATTGGTAATTATATTCATAAATAGATATTGATCAAAATTGACTAGTAACTATATTCGCAAATATTGATCACTGATTGGTAATTATATTCATAAATAGATATTGATCATTGACTGGTAATTATATTCATAAATTAATATTGCTCATTAGTACAGGAACACTCTAGTTTAGGAAAGGATTGATCATTGATTGGTAATTATATTCGTAAACAGATATCACTCATTATTACAGGAATACCCTAGTTTAGGAAAGGATTGATTATTGATTGGCGATTATATTAGTAAATAGCTATTGCTCACTACAGAAATACTCTCATATAGGAAAGGATTGATCATTACTTGGTGATTATATTTATGGACCGATATCACTCCTTAATACAGGAATACTCTAGTTTTGGAAAGGATTGATCATGGACAATTGGTCAAATGATTTGATCACTAATACAGGCATATTCCAATTAAACAATAACAGTAATAATAATAATAATAACAACATCACACAGTCCTAGACACTTGGGAAGTGTTCGACTTGTGATTTTGTGATACGAAATCCAGCATATCTATCTTGTTTGCTGTGCCATACAACATCGTGTCAATAATAATAATGATGATGATGCAATACTATATTGAGATGGGAATATTATGGGTTATTTTTCCATTGGGTTCTTATTGAAAGTCTAATAAAAAAAGTATTAAAAGAAAGATAGCAACAACTTGTTTCAGCAAACTTTTAATCCAAAATTTAAAAAACAAGCACACATGAAATGATATAGGTCAGCAAAGCATTGCGTAAAGGGGGAAAACAAAACAATGCTGGGCATAGTTTCTTGACAAGGTTGTAAAGCATATTGAAACTAGAGAGCGGATAATCCATCTAGACCAGGCATGGGCCAACTTGGGCCCTCCAGGTGTTTTGGACTCCAACTCCCACAATTCCTAACAGCCTACCGGCTGTTAGGAATTGTAGGAGTTGAAGTCCAAAACACCTGGAGGGACAAAGTTGGCTCATACCCAGTCTAAATACTCTAAAGATCATCCTGTCTGGTCTAAGTAGGGTCAACACTGGTTAGCATTTGGGTGGGAGACCCCCAATGAATACTGGACACGAAGTTGCAGAGGAAGGCACTGGCAAAACAATCTCTGAGCCTATAAGGTCTCTATACGTTCACAAACCGAAAGCACATGTACACACGTCTGCAAGGAGAGAAAGATTGGCCTGCAATGAAGTCCCAACGCATTAGGAAAATCATCCAAACTCATGAGAAACTTAAATTGCCTTCATGCTCAGGGGTTCAAACATACCGTCGTCCAGTAAAATAAGACCATAACGATGCAACCCATTGAGAACATGGGAACAGGGTTGTTGTGTGTTTTCCGGGCTGTCTGGCCATGATCCAGAAGCATTCTCTCCTGACGTTTCGCCCACATCTATGGCAGGCATCCTCAGAGGTTGTGAGGCATATACCTACCATAGATGTGGGCAAAACATCAGGAGAGAATGCTTCTGGAACATGGTCAGACAGCCTGGAAGACACACAACAACTCTGTGATTCCAGCCATGAAAGCCTTCGACAACAAAATGGGAACATCCTAGTACAGTAGAGTCTCTTTTATCCAACCTTCGCTTATCCAATGTTCTGCGTTATCCAACGCAGTCTGCCTTTTAGTAGTCAGTGTTTTGTAGTCAATGTTTTCAATAAATTGCAATGTTTTGGTGCTAAATTCGTAAATACAGTAATTACTACATGTTTCCATGTATTGAACTGCTGTTTCTGTTAATTTGTTGTAAAATATGATGTTTTGGTGCTTAATTTGTAAAATCATAACCTGATTTGATGTTTAATTGGCTTTTCCTTAATCCCTCCTTATTATCCAACATATTCGCTTATCCAACATTCTGCCGGCCCGTTTATGTTGGATAAGTGAGACTCTACTGTACTTTTAGAGACTAGGACACAATGGAGTAATAGATTCAAATTGCAGGGAAAGGAACGTTATAAGAACTTGACGGTGAAACTATGGACTGGGAATCCAGCGGAGTCTCCTTCTCTGGAGGTTGGATGGCTATCTGTCGGGAGGGATTGGGTTGTGTCTTCCTGAATGGCTGAATGGGGTTGGACTGGATAGTCAGTGAGGTCTCTCCCAGATTCTATGATTGTCACCTATCTACCTATATTGGGGGGTGGGGTGGACTAGATAGCCTTTGGGGGTCTCTTTCAACTCCTATCCTTTTCAGAATTGTGCTGAAATGGGAAGACTACCACTGTCTCTCTGGAGGTTGGATGGCCATCTGTCGGGAGGGATTGGGTTGTGTCTTCCTGAATGGCTGAATGGTGTTGGGACTGGATAGCCAGTGAGATCTCTCCCAGTTCTGCAATTCTATCATCTATCTACCTATATTGGGGGCGGGGTGGACTAGATAGCCTTTGGGGGTCTCTTTCAACTCCTATCCTTTTCAGAATTGTGCTGAAATGGGAAGACTTCCACCCTCTCTCTGGAGGTAGGATGTATTGCGCCAAATTGTTATGTGTGTGTGTGTGTGTGTAAAGAAATCCTTGCAAAGTTGCTTGCAAAAAGATCTCTGCAAAAAGGGAGCTAACCTTTTTGCAGAGGCAAGCCAGGCCTCAAACAATGTATCGGTTTGCTGGCAGATGGCTGGGTTTGTCAGTTGGTAATCTGAGCTTGCAGGGAGAGCACTGAAATGGAGAAGCTCTCTAGCTACGGTCAAGTAGCAGTTTAAATATGCTATGCTGGATATATTGAATGCTGATTGATTAGTTATTGATCCTATGCAACTACAAGGACATTGTACAATTGCTGAACTGTTTATTTAACTTCAACTCAACAAGTAAAGTTTCTTTGTTCTTTCAATTCCTCTGCCTGGTCTGAGTCCTTTGCACATGGTGTTAACTGGACGCTGCTGGTTCCGCTATACACACCTGCTAACAGGATGGCCATCTGTCGGGAGGGATTGGGTTGTGTCTTCCTGAATGGCTGAATGGGGTTGGACTGGATGGCCAGTGAGATCTCTCTCAGTTCTGCGATTCTACGATTGTCACCTATCTACTTATATTGGGGAGTGGGGTAGACTAGATAGCCTTTGGGGGTCTCTTTCAACTACCACCGCCTCCCTGTGTTCCAGTAACAATCTCGCCTGAAGTGGCCCATCTTCCCGCACAGGTAACAGGCCCCGTTCCTCCACCCTCCTCTTCCTCCCCTTCTTCTCCCTCCGCCCCGACCCCCTCGGTTCCCGTATACTTCCCGGACCACCGTCTTGACCATCTCGGCCATCCGCTCATCCTCTTTCTGCTTCTCCTTCTCCTTCTCCTCTTCCCAAGCGGAATGGGCCACCTCCAACAACGTCTCAGTGCTGTATGAACAATACCCGGGACAGTGTTCTTCGAAATATTCCCGGATGAACTCATGAGATTGATAGACAAAGCGGAATTTCAGCATAAACTGGTCATTAGGATCGTCTATGTCCACACAAGCCAACTTGGCCACTTGAAGAAACCGGCTCCAGAACTGTCCAGGAGACTCGTTATGCTCCGGCCGGCAAGCCATGACCTTGCTCCACTTTCCCTCTTTCCCCATCTTCCTCAAGTGCGACAACAACCGTTTCTGGTCCATCTCCATCCGGACCTGGTCCGCTTCTCCCCGAAGGCCGTCTCTCGCCAATCTCTTCCCTTCTCCCCACCAGCCTCCATCGTAGCACTTGCGCTCTTCTTCCCGGAGGCGATCGAGCTCTTTTCGGGTCAACATCCTGGCCAACAGTTGCTCCCAACCCTTGTAACTCAGCTTGTAAGAGGAGAACATTATTTCCAGTAAATTGATGACCGAGAGCGGATCGGTCTCGAAAGTTCCAGCCAATTTCTTGCACTCTTCCAAGTCCCACGACAACCAGATGTGCCTATTCAAGACCTCTTGCTGATGTGTCTCCAAGTCCTCCAATGAGGAGCTCATGGTGGTCTTTGAGGAATGGGAAACTTGAATGGCTTTGTTGGTGTCGAAAGTGGTGGTCACGTTTTGGAGAGGGCTTGGAGTAGCCAACTTCTCCGCTGGCCCCATGGAAGCTGGTGGTGATGGTGATGGTGGCAACGCAGCAGGAGCTGGAGATGTTTGCACCACATTGGGAGCTGGTGATGGTGATGAAAATGGAGCAGAAGCTGAAGATGGTGGAACCACATTGGGAGCTGGTGATGGTGATGAAAATGGAGCAGAAGCTGAAGATGGTGGAACCACATTGGGAGCTGGTGATGAAAATGGAGCAGAAGCTGAAGATGGTGGAACCACATTGGGAGCTGGTGATGGTGATGAAAATGGAGCAGAAGCTGAAGATGGTGGAACCACATTGGGAGCTGGTGATGAAAATGGAGCAGAAGCTGAAGATGGTGGAACCACATTGGGAGCTGGTGATGGTGATGAAAATGGAGCAGAAGCTGAAGATGGTGGAACCACATTGGGAGCTGGTGATGAAAATGGAGCAGAAGCTGAAGATGGTGGAACCACATTGGGAGCTGGTGATGGTGATGAAAATGGAGCAGAAGCTGAAGATGGTGGAACCACATTGGGAGCTGGTGATGGTGATGAAAATGGAGCAGAAGCTGAAAATGGTGGAACCACATTGGGAGCTGGTGATGGTGATGAAAATGGAGCAGAAGCTGGAGATGGTGGAACCACATTGGGAGCTAGTGATGGTGGTGGCAAAGCAACAGAAGCTGGAGATGGTGGCACCATATTGGGAGCTGGTGATGGTGGTGACAATTGAATAGAAGCTGGAGATGGTGGTGACAACACTACAGGAGCTGGAGATGGTGGCACCGCCCTAAAAGCTGATGGTGGTGGTGCCAATGCAAAAGGAGCTGGAGATGTTGGCACCAGATTGGGAGCTGGTGATGGACATGGCAATGCAGCAGGAGATGAAGATGTTGGCACTGCATTGGGAGCTGGTGATAGTGGTGGTGATGCAACAGGAGCTGGGGATGTTTTCACCACATTGGAAGCTCGCCTTGGACGTGGCAATGCAACAGGAGCTGGAGATGGTGGCATCACACTGGAAGCTGATGGTGGTGGTGCCAATGCAACAGGAGCTGGAGATGTTTGCACCGCATTGGGAGCCAGCGATGGACGTGGCAATGCAACAGGAGGTGGTGGCGGCGGCGCACGACGAGTTTTCGACCTCTCGTTGACACCCAAAACTGGGGAGTCTTCCTTATGGGTGTTCTTTGCCTCCGAAACATCCTGATGAAGGGCAGCCCTTTCCTTACTGACCGTTTCCCACAAAGCCAAGTACTCCAACTGGCTGAGGTGATGCTTTAGTAGTTGGCACCGGATCCCCCGGAGAGGCCCTGGTTCGAAGGATCCCGAGGGTCCCCAATGCTCCTCTGGGTTTTCGATCCATGCGTTGTATCCGGGCCACGTCTCGGTGCACAACTTGATCATCTTTCTCCGACGCAGACCGTGCCTCCGCCATCGCCCCGTGTCCCATAACCGGCACATGAGGTCCAAGGGGCTCCCCGGTGGGATGCTGGCGGCCTGGCCCATGTTGTTTGGAGCAGCTTTTTGCAGCGGACGACGACGTCGCTTGTGCAGTTTAAGTCACCCAAAGGAACGCAAGTCTGAGTCTTGAGGGTCCAAATAGTTGGCACGACTCAAATGTCCACTTTCCGCTGATGAAGAAACTCTGGATCTGCTCAGAAGAGAAACACATACGGAGATTGTTGTTGGATCCAAAGGGCTGCTCAGCCTGGGGCAGTTTCCAAAGCCAGCAAACTCCTGCGGTTTTTAGCAAACAACAGGATATAGGTTTTACAGCCACAACTGCGCATGTCTAGACAAGACATCTGGTTTCCTTTGTGCACTCAAACCAGTTTCAGGCTGTTCTTGGAGGTACATACTTCCCTTATCTGACTTCAGCACACAAAGAAAGGATACACAAGAAATGGCTGCGAGGCAGGAGAAATGGCTTCGCTTCAGAAATGGCTTCGCTCCTCTTCCTCCCTCCATGCATCTACACTGACCATTGAATCCAGTTCCTAACCAATTTGGCTATGCAACTGAATCCTGGAACTGTTTTGAGGACCGGATGTTGATGAGACAAAACTAGAGATTTCTGCACAGTTTTGTGGGAGTTCGTTGTCTGGTTGCCACAGTTTGAAGCTAACTTCAAACTGCATTGAATGATATTGTTGTTTATTTAGTGCTTTACGTCTTTCACATATGGGACAAACAAATAAATACAGTAGAGTCTCACTAATCCAAGCTAAACGGGCCGGCAGAAGCTTGGATAAGCGAATATCTTGGATAATAAGGAGAGATTAAGGAAAAGCCTATTAAACATCAAATTAGGTTATGATTTTACAAATTAAGCACGAAAACATGATGTTATACAACAAATTGGACAGAAAAGTAGTTCAATACGCAGTAATGCTATGTAATAATTACTGTATTTACAAATTTAGCACCAAAATATCACGATGTATTGAAAACATTGACTACAAAAATGCGTTGGATAATCCAGAACATTGGATAAGCGAGTGTTGGATAAGTGAGACTCTACTGTACATAAAAGACAGATTATTACATACAATAAGGGGCCTGAATTCACCAAGTGAATACTTTTTGAACCAATTTGCAGGAGTTGCTGTGAGTTTTCTGGGCTGCATGCCCATGTTCCAGAAACATTCTCTCCTGATGTTTCACCCACATCTATGGCATGCATCCTCAGAGGTTGTGAGGTCTGTTGCAAAACTATGCAAGTGGGGTTTATATACAGTAGAGTCTCACTTATCCAGCACTCACTTATCCAACGTTCTGGATTTGTAGTCAATGTTTTCAATATATTGTGATATTTTGGTGCTAAATTCATAAATACAGTCATTACTACATAGTATTACTGCGTATTGAACTACTTTTTCAGCCAAATTTGTTGTCTAACATGATGTTTTGGTGCTTAATTTGTAAAATCATTACCTAATTTGATGTTTAATAGGTTTTTCCTTAATCCCCCTTTATAATCCAACATATTCGCTTATCCAATGTTCTGCCGGCCCATTTATGTTGGATAAGTGAGACTCTACTGTATCTGTTGAATAATGTCCAGGGTGGGAGAAAGAAAGAACTCTTGTCTGCTTGAGGCAGGTGTGAATGTTGCAATTAGCCATCTTGATTAGCATTGAATAGCCTTGCAGCTTCAAAGCCTGGCTGCTTCCTGCCTAGGGGAATCCTTTGTTGGGAGGTGTTAGCTGGCCCTGATTGATTCCTGTCTGGAATTCCTCTGTTTCCTGAGTGTTGTTCTTTATGTACTGTCCTGATTTTAGAGTTTTTAAAATAGTGTTAGCCAGATTGTGTTCGTTTTCATGGTTTCCTCCCTTCTGTTGAAATTGTCCACATGCTTCTTGTGGATTTCAATAACTTCTCTGTGTAGCCTGAGGTGGTGGTTGTGAGAGTGGTTCAGCATTTGTGTGTTCTCAAAGCAGCCAAGGCCATTCAATGCCAATCAAGGTGGCCAATGGCAACATTCACACTTGCCTCCAACAGACAAGAGTTCTTTCTCCCACCCTGAGAGGATATATAAACCCCACTTGCCTAGTTCCTAACAGAAAGAAAGAAAGAAAGAGAAAGAAAGAAAGAAAGAAGAAAGAAGAAAGAAAGAAAGAAAGAAAGAAAGAAAGAAAGAAAGAAAGAAGGAAAGAAGGGAGGAAGTAAAGAAGGAAGGAAGGAAGGGAAGAAGGGAGGAAGTAAAGAAGGAAGAAAGGAAGGGAAGAAGGAAGGAAGGGAGGGAAGGAAGAAGGGAGGAAGGGAGGGAGGAAGGAAGGAAGGAAAGGAAGGAAGGAAGGAAGGAAGGAAGGAAGGAAGGAAGAGAGGAAGAGAGGAAGGAGGAGTAAAGGAAGAAAGGGCAGAAGAAAGAAAGAAAGAAAGAAAGAAAGAAAGAAAGAAAGAAAGAAAGAAAGAAAGAAAGAAAGAAAGAAAAGAAAGAAAGAAAGAAGGAAGGAAAGAAGGGAGGAAGTAAAGAAGGAAGGGAGGAAGGGAAGAAGGAAGGAAGGGAGGGAAGGAAGAAGGGAGGAAGGAAGGAAGGAAGGAAGGAAGGAAGGAAGGAAGGAAGGAAGGAAGGAAGGAAGGAAGGGAGGGAGGGAGGAAGAGAGGGAAGGAGGAGAAAGAGAAGAAAGGGAAGAAGAAAGAAAGAAAGATGGAAGGAAAAGAGGGAAGGAGAAAAGGAAAAAAGAAAGGAATGAAGAAGGAGGAAGAAAAAAGAGAGGAGAAAGGAAAAAAGGTAGGAAGGCAGGAGAAAAGGAAGGAAGGAAGGAAGGAAGGAAGGAAGGAAGGAAGGAAGGAAGGAAGGAAGGAAGGAAGGAAGGAAGGAGAGGGAGGGAAAAAAGTCGAAGGGGAAGGCGAGAGGGAGAAGGAAGGGCGGGATGGAGGTAGGAGGAAGAGAGGAAAAAGCGAGGGAAGAAAAGAGGGAGGAGGGGGAAATAAAGGAAGGGAAGGAGGGAAGGAGCCATTGCAGTGAAAGTAACTTAAAAACTGCATTTATTGTACAGTACAGATGCACCCCATCTGGTAGGGATTTTTTTTTCGTGTCAGGAGCAACCGGAGTTGCTTCTGGAGTGAGAGAATTGGCCATCTGCAAGGATGTTGCCCAGGAGACGCCTGGGTGTTTTGATGTTTTTACCATCCATGTGGGAAGCTTCTCTCATGTCCCCCGCATGGAGCTGGAGCTTACAGAGGGAGCTCACCTGTGCTCTCCCCGGGTGGGATTCGAACCTGGCAGCCTTCAGGTCAGCAACCCAACCTTCAAGTCATGAGTCTTTAGTCCACGACGCCATCGGGGGCTCATCTGGTCGGGATGGAGCCATGGGAGTTCTAGTCCACAGCTAGAAATATTGCAGTGTGACCAGGGAGATGGTTGCATGGATGGAGGCGGATGGGTTTTATAACTTTTTGTGTGTGCGTCAGGAGCGACTTGAGAAACTGCAAGTCGCTTCTGGTGTGAGAGGTTTGGCCATCTGCAAGGACCTTGCCCAGGACATTGCCCAGATGTTTGACCATCCTGTGGGAGGCTTCTCTCAAGTCCCCACATTGGGAGCTCCCCAGATTTATAATGGAAAGATTTACAATGGAGAGGGAAGGAAGGAAGGAAGGAAGGAAATAAAGAAGGGAAGGAGGGAGGGAAGAAGGAAGGAAGGAAGGGAAGAAGGAAGGAAAGAAAAGAAGAAGGAAGGAAGGAAATAAGAAAGAATCAAAGGGAAGAAGGAAGGAAAGAAGGGAGGGAGGAAAGAAGGGAGGGAGGAAGAAAATAAAGAAGGAAGTAAAGAAGGAAGGAAGGGAAGAAGGAAGGGAGGAAGCAAAGAAGGAAGAAAGGAAGAAAATAAGGAAGGAAGGAAGGAAGTAAAGGAAGGGAGGGAGGAAGTAAAGAAGGAAGGAAGAAAATAAAGAAGGAAGGGATGGAGGGAGGAAGTAAAGAAGGAAGGTAGAAAATAAAGAAGGAAGGGAGGGAGGGAAGAAGGAAGGAAGGGAAGAAGGAAGGGAGGAAGTAAAGAAGGAAGAAGGGAAGGGAAGAAATAAGGAAGGAAAGAAGTAAAGGAAGGGAGGGAGGGAGGAAAGAAGGAAGGAAGGAAGAAAAGAAGGAAGGAAGTAAAGGAAGGGAGGGAGGAGGTAAGTAAAGAAGGAAGGAGGGAAGGAAGGGAAGAAGGAAGGAAGTAAAGAAAGGAAGGAGGGAAGGAAGTAAAGAAGGAAGGAAGTAAAGAAGGAAGGAAGTAAAGGAAGGGAGGGAGGAAGAAAATAAAGAAGTGAGGGAGGGAGGATGGGAAGAAGGAAGGAAGTAAAGAAGGAAGAAAGGAAGGAGGGAAATAAGGAAGGAAGGAAGTAAAGGAAGGGAGGGAGGGAGGAAAGAAGGAAGGAAGGAAGAAAAGAAGGAAGGAAGTAAAGGAAGGGAGGGAGGAGGTAAGTAAAGAAGGAAGGAGGGAAGGAAGGGAAGAAGGAAGGAAGTAAAGAAAGGAAGGAGGGAAGGAAGTAAAGAAGGAAGGAAGTAAAGAAGGAAGGAAGTAAAGGAAGGGAGGGAGGAAGAAAATAAAGAAGTGAGGGAGGGAGGATGGGAAGAAGGAAGTAAAGAAGGAAGAAAGGAAGGAGGGAAATAAGGAAGGAAGGAAGTAAAGGAAGGGAGGGAGGGAGGAAGGAAGGAAGAAAATAAAGAAGGAAGGGAGGGAGGGAGGGAGGGAGGGAGGGAAGAAGGAAGGGAAGGAAGAAGGAAGGTTTCATTCCCCTCCCGGAGACCTTTTCCTGCTCATTAGCGGCTCCTGATTCCGGGGTGGGGGGGACCCCGGCTGGGGAGGCGACCTTGATGCCGGCCCCCCCCCCCCCCCGGTCCTTCTCACGCATCTCCTAACCTTTTCCTCCCTGTGATGGAAATTAAAACTGATGAGATTTTTTTTTCTCCCTCCAAGTTTTAATTACATCTTTGGAAGAAAGAAAAGTGCTTGGTGGAACAACAGGGGCGTCCATACTGCAGAAGTTAAGCCGTGTCAACTTTTTTTTGTTTGTTTCTATATATCTTTCTGGATCCAAAGTTGCATTGAATTGCATTTCATGCAAGCCACTTTGTGCCTCCTTTGTGGAGAGATATAAACAACAACAACAACAACAACAACAATACCTGCCGTCTATCCAATGCAGCTTTCTGAATCAAGAGCCCCCAATAACCCCAGGGATAAGTCTTAAAACCAAGACACCAAGAGCAAAAACATTTCGTTACATTGGATTGTGTTATTATTACAGTAGAGTCTCACTTATCCAAGCCTCGCTTATCCAAGCTTCTGGATAATCCAAGCCATTTTTGTAGTCAATGTTTTCAATATATCGTGATATTTTGGTGCTAAATTAGTAAATACAGTAATTACAACATAACATTACTGTGTATTGAACTACTTTTTCTGTCAAATTTGTTGCAAAACATGATGTTTTGGTGCTTAATTTGTAAAATCATAACCTAATTGGATGTTGAATAGGCTTTTCCTTAATCCCTCCTTATTATCCAAGATATTTCGCTTGTCCAAGCTTCTGCCGGCCCGTTTAGCTTGGATAAGTGAGACTCTACTGTATTACCATCACCATTACCATCATCATCTTACCATTAAGTTCCACTGTTTTCCCAGTTCCGGCTCCAATGTTTCCCAGTCAAGGGCAGGATCAGGGGTCAGTTTCAGGGCTTCAGGAAGGAAGGAAGAGGCGGCATCCCAGTCCTTTTAGGGTATCCCCAAAACAATGGGCTTTGCTCCAATTGGCTCCGGGTTCCAATCCGGTTCCCCATTGGTTTGATTGTTGGCAGTGATGGAGAAGTTGGGCAGTGCACGGTGGGAGTTTTCATTGGCCCTTCCCCTTCTGTTGCCCTCAAGGGATGGGATTTCCTGTTTCCTCCTAAATGGGGGTGGATGGATCCCCTTCGATGGGATTAATGACATTTGCCTGGGGCTGTGTTTCACTTGCGACCTGTCCTGGAACCATAACAAGAGACCCCCAAAGGCCATCCAGTCCAACCCGCTCCTTCCAGGCAGGAAGGCGCTGATAGGGATGCAGGAAGAAATATAGCCACACACATATACAGTAGAGTCTCACTTATCCAAGCTAAACGGGCCGGGAGAAGCTTGGATAAGCAAATATCTTGGATAATAAGGAGGGATTAAGGAAAAGCCTATTAAACATCAAATTAGGCTATGATTTTACAAATTAAGTACCAAAACATCATATTAGACAACAAATTTGACAGAAAAAGTAGTTCAATACGCAGTAATGTTATGTTGTAATTACTGTATTTATGAATTTAGTACCAAAACATCACGATTTATTGAAAACATTGACTACAAAAATGGCTTGGATTATCCAGAGGCTTGGATAAGCGAGGCTTGGATAAGTGAGACTCTACTGTATATTGTACTAGCTGTGCCTGGCCACGTGTTGCTGTAGTGAAGTATGATGGTATATATTACAGTAGAATCTCACTTATCCAACATTCACTTATCCAATGTTCTGGATTATCCAACGCAGTCTGCCTTTTAGTAGTCAATGTTTTTGCAGTCAGTGTGATATTTTGGTGGTAAATTTGTAATACAGTAATTACTACATAGCATTACTGCACATGGAACTACTTTTTCTGTCAAATTTGTTGTATAACATGATGTTTTGGTGCTTAATTTGTATAATTATTACGTAATTTGATGTTTAATAGGCTTTTCCTGAACCCCTTCTTATTATCTAACATATTCACTCATCCAACGTTCTGCCAGCCTGTTTATGTTGGATAAGTGAGACTGTACTGTATATTTATAATCTTATATTATTCACTTATTCACTTCACTTTATTTCTTAATTAGTCCCTCTCCACCAGGGTGCTCTGAGCAACTTACAATTTAAAATATCATTCCACAATATAAAAACATTCAACATAAAAACATTCAGCCTAAAAACATTCAACAGTGACTATTTGGCAAATTAGATCTGATTTACTCAAATTCACAACCAAACAGCCAAGTCTTGAGCGCTTTTCCAAAAGGTTGTAACTCCGACATTGCTCTAACATATGGAGGCCATGAGTTCCACAGAATTGGAGCATCAGTTGAAAAGGCTCTACATCTTGTAGCTTCCAGGTGTACCTCCCTAGGGCCCGGTACGCATAGGAGATTTTCCTGGGAGGAAAATATTATTTGCTTAGAACTGGATTATATGAGGCCCCTTCTTCACAGCTGTATAAAATGCACACTGAAGTGAATTATCTGGCAGTGTGGACTCAAGATAATCCAGTTCAAAGCAGATAATATAAGATTATAAATGGGTTCTATAGCTGTGTGGAAGAGCCTTGAGTCTACACTGCCATATAATCCAGTTAAAATAAGATAATCTGTATTTTATAGGCAGTGTGGAAGAGGCCTAACTCTGCCTGTCCCCTGGGCTGAGTGGGTTGCTAGGAGACCAAGTGGGCGGAGCTTAGCCTTCTAACTGGCAGCAATTGGATAAAAACAATTATAATTAGGACTTTATTTTTCTTTTCTTTTTGTTGTATGAACGTAGAGGCATGGATGTGCTGGTTGTGCTGCCAAGTTTAGTGTTTCTGAGATGTGTAGTTTTGTTGTTTTGTCCTAGGCCAAAATTTCATTACCCTTTTATATATATAGATGTATGTATTGCACACTGAACTATAGGAACATAGATTGCTAAGAGGCAAAGGAATGTGTTGTCGAAGGCTTTCATGGCCGGGATCACAGGGTTGTTGAATGTCTTTTGGGCTGTATGGCCATGTTCCAGAAGTATTCTCTCCTGACGTTTTGCCCACATCTATGGCAGGCATCCTCAGAGGTTGTGAGGTATGGAGAAACTAGGCAAGGAAGGTAAATAATATATCTGTGGAGAGTCCAGAGTGTGACAAGAATCCTTTGTCAGTTGGAAGCCAGCGCTAATGTTTCAGTTAATCACCCTAATTAGCATTGGAAAGGTTTGTCTCTTGCCTGGGGGGCATCCTTTGTTCAGAGTCGTTAGCCGCCCTTGGGGCTCCTCTGCCCTCAGAGTGTTGCTTCCCATCTACTGTTCTGATTTTTGAGTTTTTTAATACTGGTCGCTCACATGGGGACCAAGCCGAGCAATCTATATATATTGTTGTTAACTTTGTCTTACAAACGAACAGAACATTTATATATATATATATTATAGATAATGGTGGTGGGAACATTAGAGGTCCTGTAGTCTGACCCTCTGCTCTAGACAAAACAATATATTTGCAGTTGGGAGTTCTGTGGTCCATCAAAGGGATCCAAATTGTTTCTTTCTATGAAATGTAGATGCACTATTTTTTTTTTAAATGGTCAAGGACTTGATTAATTCAAACACAGCAGGGCTTTTGTTTTCTCATCAGCGCTGATGCTTCTCATTAACTGAGCTCCAGGTTGCCTTCCGGCCCCCAGTGTCGCTTTCAGGGCCAAAACGTGGTATGTTTTGTACCTCCCACGGCATTCTGTCGATAAGAATGAATGTCAGGAGGTGAGATGTTTGAGCTGCCGCTGAGCAAGTGGGTGCAAGTGGTCTTCCAGTTTCATATCCTGAGTGGCCAAGTCCATTGTTGCTTCATTAGATAACCTCTATGGAGCCCCCACTTCAATAATAATAGTAATAATAATGATGGTGATGGTGATGATGATGATAATAATGCAGTAACAACAACAATAATAATAGATTACCTCTATAGAGTTCTCCAGTTCCATAATAATAATAATAATAATAATAATAATAATAATATTTTTGTTTGCTGTGTCATAATAAAATAAAATAATAATAATAACAATAATAATAAAGCAAGCTCAATGGAGGCAACACAATCGAGGCCATAAACACCTGGGCCATACCTGTCATAAGATATACTGCTGGCATAAACTGGACACAGGCGGAACTGGACAATTTGGACAAAAACAAGAAAACTCATGACCATTCATCATTCACTGCACCCTCACAGTGATGTTGACCAGCTATATCTGCCTAGAAGATCAGGGGGCAGAGGACTCTTGCAAGTAAAACAAGCAGTCAAAGAAGAAGAACATGCCCTGGCAGAATATGTAAAGCAAAGTGAAGAACCTGCATTGATTGAAGTCAAAAATCAGAAACTCCTCAAAGCACAGCAGACAAAAAACCAGTACAAGAAAGCCGCACTACAAACTAGAGCTGACAGCTGGCACAACAAAACATTGAATGGAAAGTTCCTTGACAAAACTGAAGGAAAAGCTGACAAGGAGAAGACCTGGCTCTGGCTCACGAATGGGACCCTGAAGAAGGAGACAGAAGGCCTGGTCCTTGCAGCCCAGGAGCAAGACATCAGAATGTGATCGAGGTGACCCCCCCCCCCCAGGACTTTGTAAAAGATAGTTCAAAAATCAAGACTTTATGTTCTATATTCCATATATTTATAGTAGAAGGTGATTGAGACTTTTTACTGGAGTTTACTGTGGTTTACTAAAACTCTCTGCACTCTGAGGCAAGAGATAACAACTTCATGAATTGTAAAATCATGCTGCTAAAACTCCACTTTTATGAATTTCCATGCTGGGTTCTCCAGATGTTATGAACTTTGTTCTTATCAAATATTTTCAATTGTTTATATCATTCATGATTCCCCTTTATGCAATGTAACTCACTTTTATGGATTCTCCCTTATTTCCATGAAATCTATCTATCTGCCTATATGTATTTGTACTCTTTGGGATCCCCGGAAAATATGTATTTTTCCCAGCATGGTTTATATTCCAACTTTATTTTATTTTTCATTTTATTTCATATAATTGTCAAGTCATGAAATCAAATAGGAAATATTTTGAACTCAACCTGAACCCCAGAACTTATCCCATTTCCTATGACCCAGGCTTCCTTTCCCAAAAACAAAAGGATAATCTGCCACCGCTAAATCCAATCAAATTCAAATTGCATGGACAATATACGGCTTGAGTTGCCGAATTCGGAGTTTGCTGACCTAAAGGTGATTCGCCCCAAGGCAAACATTGTCATATCTCACCCAAAGGAAAAACCAGGACACCTCAGGAAGGCGCCCTGCAGAGCCTGTCAATATGGCTCATCACCACCCATCTTTGCTTCCACCTCTGACATCCCAAGGCATATCTAAAATCTGTATACGTGACAGAAACCCGGACACCCTTGATTGTTGCCATTAATAAATTAAGCACCCTTTAGAAATCGGTCTAGCAGGACTTAATCCTCTGGTTCCTGTCCCCGTCACCTCATTGTTTCGTTAACTCCCGCCTTCTCCCTCCTGATTGGCCCGAGTGGAGACGTAAGGCAGCTTCCTATTGGGCCAACGGAGCGAGGCGGGAAACGAAAGCCCGCCTTGTTCAACCTTCTAGCCTATCAACGATCAGATAGGCGGGGAAGCAGGGCGGGAAATTCAAAGGGCTGTCAGACTGAAATTTTGTATAAATATGGCTTTATTTTGATTGTATGGTACTACTAGTAGACCGAATGATCGCTACTAGAGTCCTCTTCAGCTGAATTGCTCAATAAAGACTCCTTGGCGGATTTTCCTTCAACTTTGGCGGACCTTCTTCATTTCGGCTTCAGGTTGTATTGCGGCTCATATTTTCCTATTGGCTCCGCCAAGGTCCGTTCTCTCAGGACCAGATCGGGTCTCTCCTTAAGGGGCCCGATCCCCTAAAACGCGGTCGACAACAAGAACAAAGGCCATTAAGGCCAAGATCGAAAAATCAACTCATGACCCAAAATGTAGACTGTGCAAGGAAACCGTGAAATCATTGATCATATCCTCAGCTGCTGTAAGAAAATCACACAGACAGACTACAAACAGAGGCACAACTATGTGGCCCAAATGATTCATTGGAACTTATGCCTCAAGTACCACCTCCCAGCAGCAAAGAACTGGTGGGATCAAAAACCTGCAAAAGTATTGGAAAATGAGCACGCAAAGATACTGTGGGACTTCCGAATCCAGACTGACAAAGTTCTGGAAAACAACACACCAGACATCACAGTTGTGGAAAAGAAAAAGGTTTGGATTATTGATGTTGCCATCCCAGGTGACAGTTGCATTGACGAAAAACAACAGGAAAAACTCAGCCGCTATCAGGACCTCAAGATTGAACTTCAAAGACTCTGGCAGAAACCAGTGCAGGTGGTCCCGGTGGTGATGGGCAAATTGGGTGCCGTGCCAAAAGATCTCAGTCGGCATTTGGAAACAATAGACATTGACAAAATCACGATCTGCCAACTGCAAAAGGCCACCCTGCTGGAATCTGCGCGCATCATCCGAAAATATATCACACGGTCCTAGACACTTGGGAAGTGTTCGACTTGTGGTTTTGTGATACGAAATCCAGCATGTCTATCTTGTTTGCTGTGTCATACAATAAAATAATAATAATAAATCTCTATGGAGCCTTTCAGTTTCATTATACTAATACTAATAGATATTCTCTACTGCCTTGGTCAGACCACGTTTACCTGGAATCACACTGTGTCCCATTCAGGGCACTGCAATTGAAGGGAAATGATGACTCTAAGCTCAATGTGCCCAGAGATGGGTGACTCAAAGGATCAAGGGTCTGGGGAACAAGCCCTATTAAGGCAGGAATGAAGGGGTAGGAGGAAATGGCCATATAAGGAGGTACGAGCAGGCCAGGAACACAGCCGATGGGTTATCACATGGTTTCCCTGAAATCATGTGTTTTGAGAGAAACGAAAGTAATGAAATGTAATACTGCACCACAAATATGCACCAATGGTTTGATATGTGGGCGGTCGTAAACCGAACCCACTGAATTGTATAAATAGACACTCGACCCTGTCTGCGGGGTTCTCCCTTTTCAGCATCTAGTTGTGCGTGGGATGAACCTCTGCAGCTGCAGGAACTCTAGTAAACTGCTTTCCTTGGAAGAAAAAAGAGAAAAAACCTCCAGTTGTCTGTCTCCTACTTCCACTGCGTCCGCACAAGACACACGACAAGCTGAGAAAAGGGGAAGTCTGGCTTCCGCTACATTTTCTGGTGACCCCGACGTGATTCCACAATAAGACGGGCCAGGAGATCGGAGACGGATCCCGTTGGCGGGACGGTCCCAACTCGGCGGTGGGGGCCAGAGGCAACTACCGTGAGACGAGAAGGGGCCCCTGAATATTGTAAGACCGGCTGCGGTACTTGCCTCTGATGCCAACGCCGGCCGACGGTGGGAGCCGCAACGACAGCGAGGTTCCAAAGAAACCAGCTAGGAGGAAAAGGATCCAGGGAAAAGTCCAGGGGCGAAGGTTGGTCCGACGTCTACAGCAATCTGGCAAGTATAGTGGTTAAATGAGACACTAAGGGAACAGCACCTGGAGGGACACAAAGGTTCCCAGGGAGGTATAAAAAGGGGTTCTGTCTTGTGATTCCTGACACACACCGTTGAGTGTCCAGGTGCCCAGTCCAAGGCAGTCCCCTCTATTAGGCAGGATGGGAGGCAGTGGGTTCAAATCCACCACCCCATTACAGTGTATGTTAGACAATTTCGGCTCAGTTGCAAGTAGAGCCGTAGAAGGAATTCCCCAGAGAACAAGACTTGTGAGGGTGCCCCAAGACCAAGTCGTGCAGGGCTCATGAGGAGTCGCAACTCCCGGGGAAAGGAAAAAAAAAAAACAAAAAAACTGTTTGATTTCTTTGTCATGTGTGGGGAATAATGAGTTTCAAGTTCTGCATGTTTCGTGGTAATATTGAAGTGAAAATGAAAAATGAGTCTATAGATTTACACAAAAAATGTTGAGCACAAATATCTAGAAATGTTTTATTACGGTTGAAAAAATCTGATCCGAAGAGGGTCTGTCTGTGCTAGTTTGCTTTTGCTGACAAGCTGCAGAGAGGCGAGAAAAAGGGAGGGAGGCTGTTAAAACTGTCTTTCAAAGGAGTTTTCCTTGTTATTTCTGAGGAACAAAAGCTGTTTTCTTAAAAAGTTTTCTTTTGCACCTGGGCCTCATGCCAAAAAGATAGTGAGAAAATCTTGGCAGACAGCCCAAGGTAAAAAACTCCCTGTCATTCTTGTTAAACTCAGGCGAAATGCCCAGAGAAAGATAATGGAATTCCAGTGGACAGCCAAGGTCAATGAAAGCCGCTGTGAACTAGTGAAGTTTTAAAAATGTAATGTGAATTTAATATGAAAAAAAAAAAGAAAGAAAGAAAGAAAATGATGATGTAAATGTGTGTATATATATATATATTTTGGGGTTCTGTCTTTCACCTGGATCTTAAATCCTTGCTTTGGACTTATTTTGGGACAACTGGGTGAGAATGTTTCATGAGCTGAGAGAGAGTGTGTGACTTTATCTAAACAACTAACCACTAATCAGAATTCCTGTGGACCTTGTGTGAATGAGATGTATGTGTTGAATTCAAAATGCATAAAGAGTTATAAACAATGTTAGTAGATTTGTTCAGAAGCAATTCGGAAGCTGTAGATATTTTTTTTTGAAAAAAAAAATGGTCTTAGGCTTGAAAAAAAAAATCCTTGTTTTGAAAGAACAATGCTTCAGTGTTTTTAGAGAACATGGTGATACAACAGATAAGAGCTGGACATCTGCCCAGAAATTGAATCTCAAGGAAAAAAAAAAAATGAGCCTGAACAAGTGCACTTTTGAAAACTCAAGCCTCTGTGGGCTACTCCCCCTTTTTCTGTTCTACAGACTTTAAACCCCTTACAGGTTATAGGGAAATGTTGGAGGTTCTTTTTTTTTTGCAGCACTTTGGAATACAAGGAGAGGAGTTATTGGTTGTAGAGACTTTGTATGGAAAACTGTCACAAGTTGGCAGTGCAAAAAAAATAATAATAATAAAAATAAATTATTTTTGAAAAAAAAAATTGACCCCATATTCCTGACACAGAAGGATTAAGAACTGACATTGATTTTTAAATTTTTGATTGACATTTTATTCAAAAAGGGAGCTAGTGCCCAAGTGATAAAAAGTTATCCTTTTGAGAACCAAAGACATGATATAATTGGCTACGTCTCATGTTGCTTCATAATAATTTTGTGAGATTTGGATTCTGGACTTTGTGATTTTGGCCCAACTCTTTCTAAAGGTTACGGAAAGGAAGGACTAGGACTTTTGTAAACGGGACATTAGATCATGCAAATAGGGGCATTTTTTCCATCGCCCCCAGCCTGGATTTTGCCAGATTTGAGAAGCGGCAGGAGGCTTTTCAACGTGTGTTACTAACAAATTTTGAGCTGTTCAACGAGTCGGTGTAAAAGGGGAATTGAGTAAGTTTAACACTGCAGCAGGACTGGAGTGGAAGATTGCATTGCAGCAAGTGGATACACGATTGTTAAATCGTTTGCGGAAAGGAAAAGAAAAAGATGCGGAGAAGAAAGATTTTGTTGGATTTCAAGACAGATGAGTGTGTTGTCAAAGGCACAACCTCTGAGGAGGCCTGCCGTGGATGTGAGCGAAACGACTAGAGAGAGTGCTTCAAGAGCCATACAGCCTGGAAGGATGAGTATTTCCCTCCCCTTCTTTTCCCTCTCATTGTTTTTTGCTACAGGTCCTGAACTCCTGTATGGGATAAACCCAGAAGTCTATGAGACATGTTTATTGAGAGGCCTGGGAGGGCCTATAGGTGTTGCTGAGTGCTAAGGCTGTGATGGAGTGTGGCATCAGGCTGGAGGCTGTAAGGGCTGACCAACTCAACAACATACAATTTTCTATTTTGACCCAACTCTCCTGGATAGGACCTTTTGTAATGGGACATTGCAAATAATTCGGATTTTTGACGGATTTGAGAGACAATGAGGGACTTTTTTCATATGCCATCTAACAACCTTGCTTTTTAAGCCAAAAGGAGGATATAGCAAGGAGACAATGTGACAAAGAATAAAATAAGTTAACCATTGCAGCAGGACCAGAGTAAAAAGGATTACTGCAGATCGCGAAAGAAGGCCCATGGAGGAATCATTTCTCAAGAGGCCATGGAGGGGTCGTTTGGGAGCTGAATAGTGGCCTACCTGCCTCACCCGTGGAGAGACAAGGGATTTCAACAAGATTGGCTGAGACAAAAGTGATGCCGAACAGGATGATCGACAGATGGGTAATCCGTTCCCCCTCCCCCATTCTCTCTCACTGTCTTCCTGCTTTCTTTTTCAGCTTTTTGGACTCCTGTTCCTAAATTGGAGATCCATAAGGCATTATTACTGAGAGGCCTGTTTTCCAAAAATGGAGATCCATAAGGCATTATTACTGGAAGGCCTGTTTTGGAATCCAAAACCCGTAGGAGTTTAAGTCTACCCCACGCCACACATACTGGGTATGACAGCTAAAGCCCTGTGAGAGATGGAGATTTTCTTTACAGACTTTTCTTTACACAGAGACAATTCTTAGAGACTAGAGACTTGATTGGACAAAGAGACTTTCTTCAAATTAACTGAACATTATTCCTTTGATCAAGGAAGAGGGAACACACCCCCAGTTTGACTTTATGCCAAAGACTGAAAAGACCTGAAAGTTGGACATGTATGTGAATGGCCACCTCTGGCCATAGCAACAAATCCATCATCGGAAGAAGCCAAATGACTGGGCTAGATCAGAATTCTACTGTGGACTATGTCCTTTCTAAAACCTGATTAATATTTTTAATCCTCATGTGTTGTTTACCTCTGGTGATGAAACTATGTACAAATGCTATTCTGCGCTCATTTTCCACTGAAAAGATAGCTTGGCTGCAAGCTAGAAGGGATTGGAGGGACCCATAAGTCTGCTCATTTAGTTTGCTTCAGCTTTTGTATACACGCTTCGCAAAAAAAATAAAAATAAAAAATGGGGGAATAAGGCAGGAATGAAGGGGTAGGAGGAAATGGCCATATAAGGAGGTACGAGCAGGCCAGGAACACAGCCGATGGGTTATCACATGGTTTCCCTGAAATCATGTGTTTTGAGAGAAACGAAAGTAATGAAATGTAATACTGCACCACAAATATGCACCAATGGTTTGATATGTGGGCGGTCGTAAACCGAACCCACTGAATTGTATAAATAGACACTCGACCCTGTCTGCGGGGTTCTCCCTTTTCAGCATCTAGTTGTGCGTGGGATGAACCTCTGCAGCTGCAGGAACTCTAGTAAACTGCTTTCCTTGGAAGAAAAAAGAGAAAAAACCTCCAGTTGTCTGTCTCCTACTTCCACTGCGTCCGCACAAGACACACGACAAGCTGAGAAAAGGGGAAGTCTGGCTTCCGCTACACTATGAGGAGCGGCTTGAAGAGCTGGGCATGTTTAGCCTGTAGGAGAGAAGGCTGAGAGACCAGAGGCATGAAGAGGGCTATGGATCAATACGTGCTGGGAAGTCATCGTTTTAGCGACTGTTTTAATGGATTTTAACTGTGAATTTATATTTAATTATTTTTAAATGTTTGCATATTCATATATTCATCAAGTATGCTGATGCTTTTGTTAATTCCACAGTGTAGACCAGGCATGGGCCAACTTGGGCCTTTCCTCCAGGTGTTTTGGACTCCAACTCCCACAATACCAGCTGTTAGGAATTGTGGGAGTTGGAGTCCAAAACACCTGGAGGGAAGGCCCAAGTTGGCCCATGCCTGGTCTACACTGTGGAATTAATGCAGTTTGGCACCACTTTAATCTCTATGGCTCAATGCAATTGGAGCTTGGGAGTTACAGTTTGCAGGGGTGCCAACCCTCAAGACCTCTGGCAAACTACAACTCCCAGGATCCCACAGCACGGAGCCGGGAGCCATGGCAGTTCAAGTGGTGGCATGGGATTCTGGGAATTGTAGTTTGCCAGAGGTCTTGAGGGCTGATGCCTCTGCAAAATATAACTCCCAAGATCCAATTGCACTGAGCCATAGAAATGAGTGGTACTATTCCCAGGATCCCACAGCATGGCCGGGATTCTGGGAGTTGTAGTCCCTATTTGGACTGCAGATCCCATCATCCCCATAGGCCTTGGATTCCCGTCAAGGCCCAGCCAGCCTTTGCAAGCTGTCCCAGTCCACTTCCATGCAGTGCCATTGCTTGGACTCTGTAGTATCGTGGGCGCCCGCCCATTCATAGAAGTCCTTGGCCCTTTGGTTCCATCCCATCACCAGGAATTTGATTTCCATGCAGCCGGCAGCCAGAGCGATCTGCATTTAAATAAATTTAAATACATTTAAATACATTTAAATAAATGTAAATAAACATCCTCTTGAACCAGAGCAACACTAAGTATTGGATAGGTTCAGACTAGGAGAAAGTGAATGCATGGACTACAACTCCCATTATCCGCATTTGGCATTGCTTGGGCTGGGAGTTGTAGTCCTGCTTTTCCTTCTGTTTGCATTTCTTTCTTTCCAGTCTACAATAAAACATACTACAGTAGAGTCTCACTTACCCAACATAAACGGGCCGGCAGAATGTTGGATAAGCGAATATGTTGGATAATAAGGAGGCATTAAGGAAAAGCCTATTAAACATCAAATTACGTTATGATTTTACAAATTAAGCACCAAAACATCATGTTAGACAACAAATTTGGCAGAAAAAGTAGTTCAATCTGCAGTAATGCTATGTAGTAATTACTGTGTTTATCAATTTACCACCAAAATATCACAATATATTGAAAACATTGACTACAAAAATGTGTTGGATAATCCAGAACGTTGGATAAGCGAGTGTTGGATAAGTGAGACTCTACTGTATATAAGGAACTTTCGGGTTTTGGGAGTTGTAGTCCTCCCAAGTTCCGTAACTGTTGGTGCATCTACACTTGTCAAATCAATGCAGTTTAGCACCACTTTAGCTCCCACGGAACCCTGGGCATTATAGTTTGACAAGGACTTTCACCTTCTCTGCCAAACTACAAATCCCAGAATAGCACGCCACTTACTTAAACTGGTGTTGATCTGCATTAATTCTACAGTGTAGATGCACCCAAAGTTTGCCTTCTTTCCTCCATTCTAACAATGAAGCCATAAGAACTTGGGGATTCTGGGAGTTATAGTTCGCTCCAAAGTTAAGGGTTTTTCCCCCCCTCAAGGCTATTTTGGTCTTACCTTTGCCAATAATAAAAAAGTAACGTTATATAAAAAGAGGCCGAGATGTAATTAGAACGAAGACAATAAAAGGCGGTCATTAAATTTTATTATTATTATTTCATTACAGCCAATAAAGTTTCTATACAGAGGTTTGCTTTGAGTATTCTGGGCTGTCTGGCCATGTTCCAGAAGCATTTTCTCCTGACGTTTCACCCACATGTATATCAGGCATCCTCAGAGGTTGTGAGATCTGTTGGAAACTAGGCAAGTGGGGTTTATATATCTGTGGGAAATAATTCTTGTTTGTTGGAGACAAGTGTGAATGTTGCAATCGGTCACCTTGATTAGCATTGAATAGCCTTGCAGCTTCAAAGCTTGGCTGCTTCCTGCCTAGGGGAATCCTTTGTTGGGAGGTGTTAGATGGCCCTGATTGTCTCTTGTCTGGAATTCCCATTTCCTTAGTGCTGATCTTTATTTACTGGACATCATTCCACAGATATATAAACCGCACTTGCCTGGTTTCCAACAGACCTCACAACCTCTGAGGATGCCTGCCATAGATGCAGGTGGAACGTCAGGAGAAAATGCTTCTGGAACATGGCCAGACAG
The DNA here is from genome assembly GCF_035594765.1 of Anolis carolinensis. Classification (NCBI taxonomy): domain Eukaryota; kingdom Metazoa; phylum Chordata; class Lepidosauria; order Squamata; family Anolidae; genus Anolis; species Anolis carolinensis. The sequence continues at coordinate 5,348,087 of NC_085846.1, forward strand.
CCTGGAAAACTCACAGCAACCCAACTCTCTTCTATTATTGGAACCCTTAATCCTTTTATAGATACAGTAGAGTCTCACTTATCCAAGCTAAACGGGCCGGCAGAAGCTTGGATAAGCGAATAGCTTGGATAATAAGGAGGGATTAAGGAAAAGCCTATTAAACCTCAAATTAGGTTATGATTTTACAAATTAAGCACCAAAACATCATGTTATGCAACAAATTTGACAGAAAAAGTAGTTCAATACACAGTAATGTTATGTTGTAATTACCGTATTTACAAATTTAGCACCAAAATATCACGATATATTGAAAACATTGACTACAAAAATGGCTTGGATAATCCAAAGGCTTGGATAAGCAAGGCTTGGATAAGTGAGACTCTCCTGTATATACATTTAATTTCTATTATTATTATTATTATTATTATTATTATTATTGTTGTTGTTGTTGCAAGAAATACAACTCCAAACTCACCTCTGCGAGTTTCTTCATCAATTCCATCCCAATTCCTTTGCCTGGAGAGAAGGAACAAGATAAGGCAGAAAAATCAATTCATTTAATAATAATTGAAATTATTAAATAAATTATTTTATCCTAATAAATAAATAATAAATAAATTCTTAAATAAAATTTAAAAAATATTACTATCCCACTGACCAAAACTTTGGAATTCAGTATTCAAAAAATGCAGTTTGACCTATGGGATGATTTTAACTACACATCCCATCATCCAATGAGACTATAGTGTCTATAGTATAGTTTCCTAAGAAAGGACAACCTTGACTTTTACTTTCGGCCAGAGTCACTCCTATTTGAATTGCATTGCAATGCAGAAAAAAAAATGAAAAATCTTGCTTTGAAGTTGCCTTTTTCCCCATCTGAAAGGGCCAATAAACCCATGTGCAATGACTCTTGGTTTATGTTCGGGTCTAATTTCCTCTCTTTGTTCTTCCACTTCATGGCTTTCTTTAACTTTATGGCCAACAACAGTTTTACAAAAGCCTTTTTTTACGACTTTTATGGGTTCCTTTTGCTCCCTTAAGAGAGCAATTGCTTTCCCTTAAGTCCAGAGTTTCCTATAGGCTCCCATAAAAACCGAACCGAACTGAATGAATAATTATTTCCTCGAGAGTTGTTGCAAGTTGCAGCTAGAAATCAATTAATCTTTGCAAACTGCAGCCAGCTTCTGGTTACAAAGCAGAGTGGAGGGTGAGCCCTGGCTCCAACGTGACTTAAGATGTGAGGAACCGAACTGAATGAATAAATATTTTCATCGAGAGTTGTTGCAAGTTCCAGCTAGAAATCAATTCATCTTTGCAAACTGCAGCCAGCTTCTGGTTACAAAGCAGAGTGGAGGGTGAGCCCTGGCTCCAGCGTGACTTAAGATGTGAGGAACCGAACTGAATGAATAAATATTTCCTTGAGAGTTGTTGCAAGTTGCAGCTAGAAATCAATTGGTCTTTGCAAACTGCAGCCAACTTCTGTTTGCAAAGCAGAGTGGAGGGTGAGCCCTGGCTCCAACATGACTTAAGAAGTGAGGAACCGAACTGAATGAATAAATATTTCCTTGAGAGTTGTTGCAAGTTGCAGCTAGAAATCAACTGATCTTTGCAAACTGCAGCCAACTTCTGTTTGCAAAGCAGAGTGGAGGGTGAGCCCTGGCTCCAACATGACTTAAGAAGTGAGGAACCGAACTGAATGAATAAATATTTCCTTGAGAGTTGTTGCAAGTTGCAGCTAGAAATCAATTGATCTTTGCAAACTGCAGCCAACTTCTGTTTGCAAAGCAGAGTGGAGGGTGAGCCCTGGCTCCAGCATGAATTGAGAAAGGAGGAATCAAACGGAATAAATAAATATCCCGCAAGAATCATTGCAAGTTATAGTTAGAAATCAATTAATCTATAGAAACTACAGCCAGCTCCTGGGTGCAAAGCAGAGTGGAGGGTGAGCCCTGACCACCAGCATTACTAAGGCAAAGAGTCCAACTAAGTCAAATAACCCCTTGAAAATCTTGGAATTAATTAACATTTGCACAATTTGCACCCACTTCTCCCACCCAAAAGCTAGAGACGTATTAGGGGAACCTTATTTACTTACTTCTGAATTCAGGCACAACGTACAGGTTTTCCATATAGAGGATCCGACCACGGTCCACACTGTACCCGAAATAGTAGATGGTATAGCCGATGGGGCAACCTGTGGTTAAAGTGGTGACAAACTGCATTAATTCCACAGTGTAGACCAGGCCTGGGCCAACTTGGGCCCTCCAGGTGTTTTGGACTTCAACTCCCACAATTCCTAACAGCCTACCGGCTGAAGTCCAAAACACCTGGAGGGCCCAAGTTGGCCCAGGCCTGGTGTACACGCACCTAATGTGAATATGTGAAGTTGGGAGACACTATACCTGGTTTATTTCCATTTTCTGCAGGCCATTCAGCCAGTAAGCATTTGAAGAAGGGGTTTGCGCCAAAGCCGTCTGCTTTTAAAACTGGAGTAAAGTGGAAAAGTTTGTCGCACAGAGAAAAAAAAAAGAATAGTAACTTCCATCAAATGCAAGCATTTCCCCATTATATTGGATGCTTTAGCTGCTGGGGGGGTCAGACTAGATGACCTTTAGGTTCCCTTTCAGCTCAGTATTTCAATGTGAATAGCCAATGAAAACAATGCAAAGGGAGCAGTTTTAAAAAATAAAGTAACTTCCATCAAATGTAGGCATTTCCCCATTATATTGGATGCTTTAGCTGCTGGGGGTCAGACTAGATGACCTTTGTTGTCCCCTTCCAGCTCAGTCTTTGAATGTGAATAGCCAATGAAAACAATGCAAAGGGAGCAGTTTTAAAAAATAAAGTAACTTCCATCAAATGCAGGCATTTCCCCATTATATTGGTTGCTTTAGCTGCTGGGGGGTCAGACTAGATGACCTTTGGGTTCCCTTTCAGCTCAGTCTTTGAATGTGAATAGCCAATGAAAGCAATACAAAGAGAACAGTTTTAAAAGCACCTTGAAATAAATACTCTTGCAAGCCATCAAAGGGCGCGTCTACACTGCAGAAATAATGCAGTTTGGCGCTATTATGACACAATTCTATAGAATTGTTGTAGAGTTTTAGTTCTATAAGGAATTGAGGCTTCTCTGCCAAAGGATAGAGGCCTCACCAAACTATAACTCCCCGTGATAGTAAAGGTAAAGGTTTCCCCTTGACATTAAGTCTGGGGGTTGGTGCTCATCTCCATTTCTAAGCCAAAGAGCCAGCGTTGTCCGTAGACGCCTCCAAGGTTATGTGGCCAGCATGATTGCATGGAGGGCCATTACTTTCCCACCAGAGCAGTACCTATTTATCTACTCACATTTACATGTTTTCGAACTGCTGGGTTGACAGAAGCTGGAGCTGACAGCGGAAGCTCACTTCGCTCCCCTGGATTCGAACCGCCAACCTTTCGGTCAGCAAGTTCAGCAGCTCAGCGCTTTAATCCGCTGAGCTGCCAGGGGCTCAACTCCCAGTGATATGAAACTATAAATCCCAATTCTACAGCATTGAGCCATAGCAGCTAAAAGTGGGGCCAAACCGCTTTCGCTCTGCAGTATAGATGCACGTGTCATGTAACATGCATCATGTTAGGAAATGGTTAAATTGAGACTCTATGACCTCCTGGTCTCAATTCTCCTCTCTCCAATGTTCTGGCAAAACTGCTCAGACGCAGAGAAATAAATCCATATTTCCCAGATGTCAGCTGAAACCAGCGGCTTATACTTTATTGCAGTTCTGTACAACATTTACATAGTTTGCTGGAGCTTAGCATTTATGCATCCAACCTTTTCAGAACACTGCATGGGAAGCACTGTGTCCTGTTACCTATTGTAAATCTTCAACTGTTTCCCTCTAGCCATAAATCTCTATTCTATGCATTTAACTCTTCCATTGCTGAATTACTGGATTACATGCTGCATTACAGACACACACACACTGACAGTTAGCTTTAAACTATAAGTACAAACTTCAAACTACCCAAAAACAATGACATTCACACATCACACTGGATTTTAATTCCAACGTGTCCGACATGTCCTGCATCGCACAATCCTTACCTTCTAAATTTATTTTTATGTCATCCTCTAAGTGATGATAAGCAGCAATTTCCTGCAAGAAACAGACAGAAAAAACAACGTTAGGAGTTTGCAATGATCAAACTATGGAAAAGTTACATTTTGGGAGGGCAAGATCTCCTGGAATCAATCTTTTTTTTCCTATTATGATTCCAAATATCTTGATCTATCTATTTTGCTTTTAGAAATATACCTTTTAAACGCCTTTCTCGGCCTATTATTGATTCTGGAGGATGAATGCAGTTTGACGGCAATGTCTCCTTGGTGGGGGATGATGGGATCTATAGCTTGGGTGAACCTCTGAGCATGTACAGAGTACCTTTCTTGACTGAGAATGTGCAAAAGAGAGCCAGCTAAGGCTAAGGGTAAAAGGGGAAGATCAGGCTCACCTGTATCAAGCTCATAATGTGTTTGCAGTCCTCTATGGTGGCTTCGCGGATGACGCAACCCATGTTCCTTCAATGGTGAATGCATGCAAAGACTTATCTGGGCAAAGGCAGCTGGGTTTTATAGGTGAATCCGCCCACCTTTCCTACTTACCTGTGCAATAATGTTTCTGGATAAGGTCCAGGTGGGGCAAGGTGTGCAAGACTTATTATTTGTTTTTGGATGCTAGGTCATATCAGTGTGGCCATATGTTGCTCTATTTGTTACTATCCAGCGGTGCCCAAGTAATTGGAAATAGTTTGTTTTTGGATGTTAGGTCATATCACTTTGGTCATACGTTACGCTACATGTTACTACCCAGTGGTGCCCAAATTATTGGAAAATATTTGTTTTTGGATGTTAGGTCATATCAGTCTGGTCATACAATGTGCTATTTGTTACTACCCAGCGGTGCTCGAGTTATTGGAAATTATTTATTTTTGATATTATGTCACATCAGTTTGGTGATACGTTAGGTGATATCAGTTTGGTCATACGTTACACTATTTGTTATGACCCAGCGGTGCCCAAGTTATTTGAAATTATTTGTTTTTGGATGTTATGTCATATCAGTTTGGTCATACGTTGCACTATTCGTTAGAAAAATGCCAGTCTTTGCTTTTGTTTTTTATGAATGATCCCACTAGAAAATGCGTAAGGGTGTGGGTGAACTACAATTCCCAAAAATCTTGGGTCAATCCTTCCCAAACTCCCCCAGTTGGCCATGTTGGGTCTGTATGCCAAATTTGGTTCAGAGCCATCATCTTCTGGATTCAGTGTTCTCTGGATAAGGGTGAACTATGTCAGAGTAATTCGCAGCGTAGCAGCAGTTGTATGTTGTCAATGGAGCGCAGAATGAAGAGACGTCAGAAACAATGTTAAAAATATATACAAAGTTTTACTATACAAGACAAAACAGAATTGCAGATGAATACAGGCTTGGCTTTCACTCTAGGCAGACACAAACTCAGAACAGAGCAAGATCTCAACTGACTCAATCAGTAATGTACAAACACACTTGAGTCTGGACACTCCTATCTGGCTCCAGCCACATATCCAAGGTCAATACAGCTTCTTACCAAATTAACTCTTTACACACTATAGCATTTCCTGGATGATGCAATACATGCTAGATACAAATTTCATTTAAACACTACTAATACACAAATCCCACATTAACAAACTACAACTCCCAGATTCCTAGGGAAATCACCCCGACATCGTGCCAGTATGCACACTTGGCTATGTTGGGTCTGTGTGCCAAGTTTGGTCCGGATCCATCACTTGCTGGGATCAGTGTTCTCTGAATACGGGTGAACTATAACTCTCCGATGCCAAGGTCAATCCCCCCAAGTTGGCAGCTTTGGGTCTGTGTGCCAAGTTTGGTCCAGATCCATCATTGGTAGGGTTCAGAGGGCTCACGGAACACAGGTGAACTATAACTCCCAGAGTTAAAGGTCAATCACCCCCAAAATCCAACAGTATTCCCAGTTTGGTCATGTTGAATTTGTGTGCCAAGTTTGGTCCAGATTCAGTATATTCTGGATACGGGAGAACTATAACTCCTGGATGTCAGGGTCAATCACGCCCAACCCCACCAGTATGCAAAGTTGGCCATATTGGGCCTGAGTGCCAAGTTACTTGCAGGTCCATCGTTGGTGTGCTTCAGAATACTCTTAGATTGCAGGTGAACTATACATCCCAGTCCCTACAACTCCTATAACAATGGTGAATTCTCCCCAAACCTCTCTCTCTAGTATGTTCAGTTGCCGATCAGTTCTTCTGTTTGCAGCGTGCCATGGGAAAGGGTAGGAAAGGGTTAAGGGAGAGGCAGTAGGCGGAGTCATGCAAATGAGAGAGAAAGGAATGCTGGGATGTGCTCGCTGTAACCTGCAATGTCCTGGGAGGGAATGACTTGGTGCTCCTCAGCACTGGGAACTATAAATGTATAAATGTATAAATAGACTAACTTGGGGACCTGGCGGTGCCTGGGTTATTAGAAGAAGGCACTGTTTGTTTTGGGATGTTAGACATTGTCATTTAAGTTTGATCCAGATCTGTCACTAGCTGGGTTCAGTCTGGATAAGGGTGAACTCCAACTCCCAGATTACTAGGGCAATCACCCCCTAATCCTGCCATTATTTGCAGTTGGCCATGTTGGGTCTGTGTGGCGAGTTTGGTCCAGATCCGTCATCAGCTGGTTTCAGGGCTCTCTGGATAAGGGTGAACTACAACTCCCAGAGCTGAGGTCAACCACCCCCAAAGCAGGCCTGTATGCAATTGGCCAAGTTGGGTCTGTGTGCCAAGTTTGGTCCGGATCTGACTAACTCCCAAAATCAAGGCCCACTCCCAGAAACCCCTGCAGTATGTTCAGTTGGTCATGGGGCTTCTCTGTGCTAAGTTTGGTCCCAGTCAATTGTCGGGAGAGACACCATCCAAGCCCTCCTGACAGATGGCCTTCCAGCCATAGATACAGTATGATTGAGAAATATATGACTGAAAGAGAGAGATGATAGAAACATCACAGAACCTTGACCCCAAGAGCCATCCAGTCCAACCCCATTATTGTCATGCAGAGAGACACCATCCAAGCCCTCCTGACAGATGGCCAACCAGCCATAGATACAGTATGATTGAGAAATATATGACTGAGAGAGATGTAAGAAACATCACAGAATCCTAGAGTTGGAAGAGACCCTAAGTGCCATCCAGTCCAACCCCATTCATGTCATGCAGAGACACCATCCAAGCCCTCCTAACAGATGGCCATCCAGCCATAGATATGGTTGAGACATCTTTCCAAATATTTCCAAACACCACAGAATGAATTGCACTTTAATACCACTTTAATTGCCCTAGCTGAATACTACGTCACCCTGGGAGTTGTAATGCTTTAACGGAGACATACATACTGGATATTATTATTTATGCATCTCATAATAAAAAACTAATTATTATGCACGAAAAGCCATGCTAGGATCAATTAACTAGTTAGTGCTGAAATCCTGTCCTTCTGGCTGAGTTTGGGTCTGGAGCCACCTTGTGGCCCGATACATCATAGACTCAGGGTGCATCTATACTGCGGAATTAACGCAGTTTGGTCTTGCTTGAACTGCCAGGGCTCCATGCTATGGAATCCTGGGGTTGGTTTTACAAGGTTGCCCAGCCTTCCAAAGAGTTTTGTGCCACGCCAAAGGACACGGCCCTAAACTCCATATCAATGAGCCATGGCAATTCAAACGGGGTCAAACTGTGTTAATTTTGCAGTATAGATGCACCATGAGTCTGTGATGGAAAACAGGATGCCGAGTTAGCTGCCTTTTTTGTACCTCACCTCAACATGTGAGGAGAGGCCAGTAATAACATTATTATTATTATTATTACAGTAGAGTCTCACTTATCCAACACTCACTTATCCAACGTTCTGGATTATCCAACGCATTTTTGTAGTCAATGTTTTCAATACATCGTGATATTCTGGTGCTAAATTCGTAAATACAGTAATTACTACATAGCATTACTACGTATTGAACTACTTTTTCTGTCAAATTTGTTGTATAACATGATGTTTTGGTGCTTAATTTTGGTGCTTAAAATCATAACTTAATTTGATATTTAATAGGCTTTTCCTTAATGCCTCCTTATTATCCAACATATTCGCTTATCCAACATTCTGCCGGCCCGTTTATGTTGGATAAGTGAGACTCTACTGTATTATTATTTTCTTGTCTTCCTCTTCTCTTTCTTCCAGTCTCTCTTTCTTTCTTTCTTTCTTTCTTTCTTTCTTTCTTTCTTTCTTTCTTTCTTTCTTTCTTTCTTTCTTTCTTTCCTTGTCCTCCCCTTCTCCTCCTTTTTCTTCTATTTCTTCCTCCTCTTCCTCTCCACTTTCCTCTTCTTCCTCTTGTCCTTCTTCATCCTCCCTTTCTTCTCCTTCTCCCACTTATTCTCTCTCCCTTCTTCTCCTCTTCTTTTCCTTCTCCCCTTTTCCTTTTTTCTTCTTCCTCCTCCTCTTCTTCTCCACCTTCCTCTCCTTCCTCTCCTTCTTTCTTTCCTCCACCTTCTCTTCCTTCTTCTCTCTTTCTTTTTCTTCTCCTTCTTACTCCTCTTCTCCTATTCTGTTCCTTTCCTAATCCTCTCCACCTTCATCTCCTTTTTCTTCTTTTTACTCCCCTTCCTTCCTTCTCAGACTTCTTCCTCTCCCCTTCTTCTCTGTTCTCCTTTTCCTCTCCTCCTTCTACTTCCTCCTCCTCTTCCTCTCCACCTTCCTCTTCTTCCTCCCTTTCTTCTCCTCCCCATTTTTCTCTCTCTCCCTTCTTCTCCTTTTTCTCCTTCCTCCTCTTCCTTTCCATCTCTTTCCTCCACCTTCTCTTCCTTCTTCTCTCCCCGTCTCCTTCTTACTCCTCTTCCCCTATTCTCTTCCTTCTTTTCCTTCTCTTCCTCCTTCCCTCCGCCTTCCTCTCCTTTTTCTTCTCCTTTTTCTCTCCTCCTTCTACTTCTTCTTCCTCTTCCTCTCCACCTTCCTCTTCTTCCTCCCTTTCTCCTCCTCCCCTTCTTCATCTCTCTCCCTTCTTCTCCTCTTCCTCTCCTTCTCCTTTTTCTTCTACTTCTTCCTCTTTTTCCTCTCCACCTTCTTCTTCCTCCCTTTCTTCTCCTTCTCCCCATTCTTCTCTCTCCTTTCTTCTCCTTTTTCTTCTGCTTCTTCCTCCTTTTCCTCTTCTTCCTCTCCTTTCTTTTCTCCACCTTCTCCTTTTTTCACCCCCATTCTCTCCCTTTTCTTCTCCTTCTTACTCCTTGCAAAGGCACAGAATGGGGGACGATGCCTGGCTCGAAAGCAGTGAAAAATATCTTGGAGTCCTTGAGGAAGGGGAACATGAGCCAGGAATGTGACGCTGTGGCTTAAAAAGCCAATGGGATTTTGGCCTGCATCAAGAGGAGTCCAGATCCAGGAAAGTCCTGCTCCTCGTGTCTTCTATTCTGCCTTGGTCAGACCACTTTACCTGTAATCACACTGTGTCCCATTTTGGGCACTGCAATTGAAGGGAGATGCTGACTCTTAAGCTGGAAAGTGTCCAGAGGAGGGCAACTAAAATGATCAAGAGTCTGGAGAACAAGCCCTATGAGGAGCGGCTTGAAGAGCTGGGCATGTTGAGCCTGCAGAAGAGAAGGCTGAGAGGAGACATGAAGAGGGACATGTATAAATATGTGTGGGGAAGTCATAGGGGGGAGGGAGCAAGCTTGTTTTCTGCTGCCCTGGAGACTAGGACGTGGAACAACGGCTTCAAATGACAGGAAAGAAGATTCTACCTGAACATCAGGAAGAACTTCCTCACTGTGAGAGAGAGCTGTTCAGAAGTGGAACTCTCTGCCCCGGAGTGTGGTGGAGGCTTTCCAGCAGAGTCTGGATAGCCATCTGTCAGGGGTGCTTTGGTGAGAGAGAGCTGTTCAGCAGTGGAACTCTCTGCTGCGGAGTGTGGTGGAGGTCCTTCTTTGGAGGCTTTTAAGCAGAGGCTGGATGGCCATCTGTCAGGGGTGCTTTGAATGTGGTTTTCCTGTGTCTTGTCAGAATGGGGTTGGACTGGATGGCCCACCAGGTCTCTTCTAACTATGATTCTACAATACTATGATTCCTTCTTCTTCTCCTCCTCCTTCTCCTTCATTCTCCTCTTCCTCTCTGCCTTTCTCCTCTTCCTTTCTTGCTGCTTCCCCTCCCCCTCTTCTCTTTTCTCCTCTTCTTCTCCTCCTTCTTCCTTCTCATCTTCCTTTCCTTCTTCTCCCTCTCTTCTTCTCCTTCTTTCTCATCTTCCTTTCCTTCTTCTCTCTCCCTTCTTCTCCTTCATTCTCATCTTCCTTTCCTTCTTCTCTCTCCCTTCTTCTCCTTAATTCTCTTCTTCCTCTCTGCCTTTCTCCTCTTCCTTTCCTTCTCCTGCTTCCTCTCCCACTCTTCTCTTCTTATCCTCTTTCTTCTTTCTCCTCTTCTTCTCCTTCTTTCTCATCTTCCTCTCCTTCTTCTCTCTCCCTTCTTCTCCTTTTACTTCTCTTTCTTCCTCCCCTTCTTCACCTTCACCTTCTTCCTTGGTTTTGATCCACAGGGCTAATCCAAAAGGGCCTTTCCGATGCATTGGAGTGGGAGCGCCTTGGATTTACCTGGCCAACCAGGTGAGTCATTCGAAGCTACTTCCTTGTACAAACTCATGGCTGCAGGGTTGGCTGAGTGGGCGGAATATGGCTTTCACCTGACATCTGACATTCCCGGGGCAGGTTGCTGCAACACACCTCTTTGCCCAAACTTCACCAAACTTCCTCCAAACTTTCTGGAGGAAGAAGAGCCGGCAAAGAGCCGAGAAGGAAGCACAAAGGCCCAAAAGACTGAGTGAAAACGGCCAGCGTAAGCCTTGCTTTGGAAAGGGGCAGCAGCGACATTGAATGCAGCTTGACCCCACTTCAACTGCCACGGCTCAATGCCACGCAATCCTGGGAGTCATAGTTTGGTGAGGCTCCTCCAGCCCTCTCGGGAAAAGAGGGATTGTGAAACTACAACTCCCAGTATTCCATAGAAGGAGCTGTGGCAATTAAGGTGGCACCCCATGATTGCAGGGAGCAGTGTAAAGACCTTGTGAAACTACAACTCCCAGGATTCCATAGAAGGAGCCGTGGCAGGGCCGGGCTGTGGCGCAGCTGGCTAGTAACCAGCTGCAATAAATCACTACTGAACGAGAGGTCATGAGTTCGAAGCCCGGGTCGGGTTAAGCCTCCAACATTAATAGACCCGGCTTGCTGTTGACCTATGCAGCCCTGAAAGACAGTTGCATCTGTCAATTAGGGAAATTTAGGGACGCTTTATGCGGGAGGCTAATTTACAACACCATAAAACGAGGAAAGGAATGAGGAAGTACAGCCACTACTGGACAGTGAAGCAACAGCTCCCCCTGTGGCCAGAATCGTGAAGCTGGAAAAAAAATGTTAGATGCCTCTGTGTCTGTCTATACTGTATATTGTTTGTCTGTTGGCATTGAATATTTGCCATATATGTGTTCATTGTAATCCGCCCTGAGTCCCCTTCGGGGTGAGAAAGAAGGGCGGAATATAAATACTGTAAATAAATAAATAAATAAACTGAAGTGCCACCCCATGATTGTAGGGAGCAGTGCAAAGACCTTGTGAAACTACAACTCCCAGGATTCCATAGAAGGAGCTGTGGCAATTAAAGTGGCACCCCATGTTTGCAGGGAGCAGTGTAAAGACCTTGTGAAACTACAACTCCCAGGATTCTATAATGAGCAATAGAAAGGCTTGCTGAAACTACAACTCCCAGCATTACTTAGGCGATCCCCTGTTGCACGTAGCCCAGGATTCTATAGAGCAGTCTAAAGATATTGTAAAACTACAACTCCCAGGATTCTATAGAGATCAACAGAAAGGCCTGGTGAAACTACAACTCCCAGCATTCTCCAGAGCTGTCTAAAGGCAACTAAAACTCCCAAGATTCCATAGAAGGAGCCATGGCAACTGAAGTGGCACCCCATGATTTTATCGAGAGGTGTAAAGACCTTGTGAAACTGCAACTCCCAGGATTCTATAGTGAGCAATAGAAAGGCCCGGTGAAACTACAACTCCCAGCATTCTCCAAGCAGTCAAAAGCCTTGTGAAACTACAACTCCCAGGATTCCATAGAAGGCGCCATGGCAATTAAGGTGGCCACCCATGATTGTAGGGAGCAGTGTAAAGACCTGGTGAATCTACAAGTCTTAGGATTCTATAGAGAACAAGAGAAAGTATTTGTGAAACTACAACTCCCAGGATTCTTTTACTTACTTAGGCGATCCCCGTAGCTCGTGGCCCAAGATTCTAAAGAGCAATCTAAAGATACTGTGAAACTACAACTCCAAGGATTCTATAGAAATCAATAGAAAGACCTGGTGAAACTGCAACTCCCAGCATTCTCCAGAGCAGTCTAAAGACCTTGTGAAACTACAACTCCCATGATTTATAGAGCAATAGAAACACCTTGTACAGCTCCCAGGATTCTATAAAGAGCTGTGTAAAGACCCGATGAAACTACAACTCCCAGGATTCTAGAGTCATATAAAGACCTAGTGGAACTCTCAACTCCCAGGATTCATAGAGAGTCATGTAAAGACCTGGTGAAACTACAACTCCCAGGATTCTATAGACAGCAATATAAAGACCTGGTGAAACTACAACTCCCAGGATTCTATCGACAGCAATATAAAGACCCGATGAAACTACAACTCCCAGGATTCTAGAGTCATGTAAAGACCTGGTGAAACTACAACTCCCAGGATTCTATCGACAGCAATATAAAGACCTGGTGAAACTACAACTCCCAGGATTCTAGAGTCATGTAAAGACCTGGTGAAACTACAACTCCCAGGATTCTATCGACAGCAATATAAAGACCTGGTGAAACTACAACTCCCAGGATTCTATAGACAGCAATATAAAGACCTGGTGAAACTACAACTCCCAGGATTCAGAGACCTTGGAAGATTACAGCTCCCATGAATCTATAGATCAATGTAAAGGCCTCTGAGAACTACAATTCCCGGGGTTCTATAACATTTACCCCCTACCATTAACGGGTTGCCAAGCTGTATTCACATGCTTTTAAGGACCGAGCCTGTGAAGCATCCTCTAGCTCCCAGGCCTCCCGTTGCCCTTACCCAAAATGGCCTCCGCGGCTTCCTCTCGCGGTAACGGGCGAGACTTGGAGCCCGGGGATTCCCCGGCACATGGGTGCTGTGCTGTGCCTTGCTTGGCGCCCGGGGATTTTCATTTGGAAGCGATGCAGAGGCGAGGAGGGATGGAAGACCCTTCGCTCCTTGATTCCGGTAGGGGATCGATCCCTTGTTTTGGTGGGGTGTGATCAAAGAATACAAGAAAAAGACTCCTTGCTGACAATCTGCTTTTCTTTCGCCTTCTTGGCTGCCGATGAGTCATTTAGGCGCTTCCGTTTGCAAAGTCCCATTGATTGGGTGGGCAGGAGGGCTCTGATCCTGCATCTATATAAATAGATAGGTGTGTGTGTGTATATACATATGTATATGTATGTGTGTTTATGTATATACAGTATGTATACGTATGTGTCTGTCTATATATATATTTATATATATGCATGCATGCAGGATCAGGGCCCTATATATATGTAAATATGTAAACAGTGTGTTGTGTTGTTGTTGTTTTGTTGTTATGTGCCTTCCAAGTCAATAAGGTACACATTCCTCCACACCTAACAGTGGCAATAACGATTGAAGGCTGTTCCATGCATTTACACTGAAGGATTAATAATAATAATAATAATAATAATAATTTTATTGTTGTTGTTTTGTTTCCTCCCCATTTTAAATGTCTTCCCTGAGCAGCCATTTAAAGGAGCAGAGACCTGTTGCAGCAGACCTCACTTAAAATTCCCAGCATTTCTTTAACCCTTTAATTGCAATGATAATATTAATAATATCATATAATAATAAATAACAATATATTGTTTTCCTTCCATTTTAAATGTCTTCCCTGAGCAGCCATTTAAAGGAGCATAGACCTGTTGCAGCAGACCTCACTTAAAATTCCCAGCACTTCTTTAACCCTTTAATTGCAATGATATTATTAATAATAATAAATAACATTATATTGTTGTTTTCCCCCCCCCCATTTTAAATGTCTTCCCTGAGCAGCCATTTAAAGGAGCAGAGACCTGTTGCAGCAGACCTCACTTAAAATTCCCAGTACTTCTTTAACCCTTTAATTGCAATGATAATAATATAATAATAATAAATAACAATAATAAATCATAGAATGTTAAGTGTATATGCATTTTGGGGGAGGATTCAAATCAAAGAAATCTAGAATTATGTTAAGGGTTTATAGATTTTTGGGGGAGGAAAGGGGATAAAGCTATTATTATTATCATCATTATCATCATGAATTGTGAATTATTAAAGGATTGTCTACATCATTTTGTCAGGGGAGGCTAAAATCTCTAATAATCCAGAATCAAATGGTTTTTATCTTGAATATGCTTTATTGGTTTTTAATTGGGAGATTGTTTTAATGCTGTTTATATTTAATCCTGTTTTAATGTTTGCATATTTGTCTATTTTAAATTGTATGCTGATGCTTTTAGGTTAAGCCACTTTGAGTCTCCTGCAGGAGAAATAAATGGGGTATAAATAAATATAATAATAATAATAAATGGTGTTAAGAGTATACATGTTTTGGAGGAGGGGGGAACTCAAAAAAAGAAGTAGAAATAATAATACATGTTATATGTTATGGGCCTCTCTTAACAACTTAACAACAAAGTCAAAACATACGAACACAAAATACACACAATAAAATACATAGATTAAAAATGTGTCTAAAGATATATAACATAATTATGTTAAGGGGATATAGATATGTGGGAGATGCAAATTATTATTGTTGTTAATGTTATTCAGAATCCAAATTGTTAAAAGGATGTGTAGACTTTGGGGGCAAATGTAACGGCTCCTTGACTATGGTTTCAGACTGTGTGGTTTTTAATCATTGGTTTTAATGTGTATATGCTTTTTAAGTTATGTTTTGTAATGTGTATGTTTATTTTTTATGTGTGTTTTATGTGGCATCAAAATGTTGCCTATTGTAAGGCCTCTCTGAGTATCCTTTGGGGTGAGAAGGGCAGGGTATAAATACAGTAAATACATAAATAAATGATACAGAATTATTAGATGTGAAAGGTAGAATCATAGATTCTGTGGTGTATACATTTTGGAGGAGATGCAAATAATCATCATCATTCGGTTGTGAGTTTTCTGGGCTGTATGGCCATGTTCCAGAAGCATTCTCTCCTAACGTTTCACCCACACATCAGAGGTTGAGAATGCCTGCCATAGACAACCCATTGATTCCGGACATGAAAGCCTTCGACAACACAAATCATCATCATCATCCAGATTTACAAGATGTTGATTTGTATAGAATTCGGGAGGAAAGATGCAAAATCACCACTATCACCATTATTCAGAATTGTAAACTGTTAAAGCGGTATTAAGTAAATAACAACAATAATCATAATCATCTGGGATAATAAAATGCTAAAATTCATTTGGAGAGAGATAGATAATCCAGAACTGGAAGATGTTATTAATGTGTATAGAGTTGTTGGGGAAGCATGCACAACAACAGCAAGAATAATAATAGTGTCTGCTGTGGACTCATCTTGTGTTTCAAATAATAATAATAATAATGATCTGTATATTGTTAAATATATATACATTTTAAGGGGGAAATACCCCCAAAAGGTGGTTTTTCCCAGCTCAGATTCTACTGAGATGGTGAGATTCTGGGATTTGTAGTTCATTAGGGAGTTTTAGCCCCCCAAAACTCACTTTTTCAAGCTTTCATTTAGCCTGGTTGTCCATTTCTGCATCAAACTACATACTAATATATCTGGGTCTTGATTGAGGCTGGCTCTTACACTGCCACATAATGCAGTTAGAAAATGTAGCTTAAACTGCATTATATAGCAGTTTACATCCAGTTTAAGAGAAGAAAGCAAGATATAAATAAATATAATATAAATGGTAGTGACAACCAGAACAAAAACTAATAATAATAGTAGTGGCCTCTAATTGCAAAAGCTCTTTCTTGAATGCATTGCTTAGGGAGAATGGTTCCCAGCCTCTGGTCCTTCCAGGTGTTTGGGACTTCAACTCCCATAAGCCTCAGCCAGCTGGGCCTACCACCAGGAATTCTGGGAGTTGTGGTCCAAAAGAACTGGAGACCAAGCTCTGCCTTTCTCTGAACTTCCTGGGTCGCTTGATTCAAAAAGCCACGGCTGATAAAGGGTTAACCAAGCTGTGAGAACCATTCCCGGCTGGAGGGGGGACTTCCCTTGGAATAATCCACTCCTATTCCTTTCCTTGGTTTGCCCCGGCCTTTCTGTTGCTTTCCACCCCTCCGGAAGGGATGTAGAATGGTACCGCCCGCTTTGCTTGGGTTGTGAGTTAGGAAGAAACCACTGTAGGGAAAAAAGGGGGAGGCGGGAATAAATGAATAGTTATTGAGCGTCTATTTTCATTTTCTTCTTCTAATTGAAACGTCAAATATTGGAAAAAATAGTGTATTAAATACATATATGAGTGTGTGGAGAAAGGTTTGGGGGTTAGGAATGTGGATGTACTTTCTCAACATAAATCGGTTCCCCCCATATCAAGGAATGGTATGGCCCACCTTTCCCTCCATTGCCTGGGGCTGCAAAGGAAACGTTTTAGCAACGTTCCTTGGGGGGCGGGGGAGAGTTTGGGCCTTTTCCTATTAAAATTATGCAAATGAGATAAACTCTTCCAACTAATGACTTCTTTCCGGTGTGTTCGTGCATTGCATGCAAAAAGTTGCATTTTTTTTAAAAAAAACATGCAAATCACATGAGCAGCAATCATGGATCTATTAAATGATATATTTTTTTCATTTTTCAACATGCTTTAGAGATCCTATGGAATTATCTTGTAAATTTACCAGAAAAGGACCTAGGAATGTCAGTTTCAAAAAATTTCCTTCATTGTTTCTCAGGCAAACTCCTTAGATTTTATAATTTTGCAATGGATTTTGCATTTAGATCAAACATTTTGCAACAAGATGATTTGTTATTTATTAATGCCTGGGCCATAGGCTATTTTTTGCATACAAACAAAAGTGCAATATAAGATTGAATTTTAGTATCAAATCTCTCCTATCAAAACCCAATAGCATTGCAATACTATACAACATATCTAATGCAAACAATGAGATTAAAATTTAGATTAGGTGAAATTAGTTTTAAATAGTGTGTGATTTAAATCTTATTCGGTGTTTATAGTCTTTAAGGGATACACACAAACATAGTCTGCTACTTTGAGCCTCTGTTAAGACAGAAAAAGCAGGATTTAAATAAATATAATAGTAATAACTTCTGTGATTATCTAGCATTGAGCTAAGGCAGTTAGTGTCAAACTAATAATAATGTGTTGTCAAAAGCTTTCGTGCCCGGAACCACTGTGGCTTCTTTGTCAGAGTGGTCCAGCCATTGTCCACATGCTTGAAATCCACAAACATGTGGACAATTTCAATAGAAAGGAGGAAGAATTTTTTAAATCATGTCACAAACAAATTGAGAACGTACTGCAAGTCACTTCTGGTGTGAGAGAATCAGCCTTCAACAAAGACATTGCCCAGGGGATGCCCCGATGTGTTACCATCCTGCTGGGAGGCTTTTCTCATGTCCCCATATGAGAAGCTGGGGCTGACAGACGGGAGCTCACCCTGTCTTACAAATTTGAACTGCCAACTTTCAGGTCAGCAGTTTAGCCAGCACAAGAGTTTAACCCATTGCGCCACTGCGGCCAATGAAACCATGAAAATGAACAAAATCTGTCTACCAGTATTTTTTTTAAAAAATCTAAAATCAGGACAGTAAATAAAGAACAACATTCAGAAAATAAGCAAATTCCAGACAGGAAATAATCAGGGCCAGCTCACACCTCTCAACAAAGGATTCCCCCAGGGAGGAAACAGCCAGGCTTTGAAGATGCTGGGCCATTCAATCCTAATCAAGGTGGCCAGTTGCAACATTCACACTCTTTCTCCCACCCTGGACATTTTTCTACAGGTATATAAACCCCACTTGCCTAGTTTCCAACAGGCTTCACAACCTCTGAAGATGCCTGCCATAAATGTGGGCGAAACATCAGGAGATAATGTTTCTGGAACATGGCTTAGACAGCCTGGAAAACTCACAGCAACACAATAATAATAATAATAATAGTAATAATAATGATAATAATAATACAGGCATTGAACCATGGCAGGTAGTATGAAGCGGTAATAACAATATTATTATTAATAATAATTATAATAATAATTGTCATGATTCTTTAGCACTGATTCTTTAGTATCAAACTGTGATAATAACAGCAACAACAATATAAATTCCCATGGTTTTATAGCACTGAGCATCAAAATGGAATAATAATATTGATAATGATAATTGTTAAAGGGCCTTCTTCTCTTCTTCAGCTTGGACCCCAGTTTGATTTGGATTAATTCTGACCACAATCCAAACCGAAATGAGAAAATCTCTATTTTGGCTCTTCCTCCTTGCTGACGTGTGGAAACTGAAACTGCCAGGCTTTTTCTTTTGGATTACCCCCCTCCTTACCATATTGCATGGCATTTGGCAGCATAGTTGCCTTTCAAAGTTTGTTTAAATATATATAATGGTTTTCCCCTCTGTATTAAAGCAGAGAGAGATGTAAACATGGAGAAAAAGCAAAGCAAAGAGAGCTAACCTAGTCAATCAATAACAGCATTTGAAATCAGAATTAACCTTGAAAACAGTGTGCAGAAATGGGAAAGTCCTGTTGCATAAGAAAACAATTTGGCCAGTGTCGAAACCAGCAATGCATTTTGATACCACTTAATCAATGCTATGGAATCCTGGGAGTTGTAGCTTTGCAAGGTCTGTAGACATTTTGCAAATAGAGATAAAAGCAAGATGATGATGATGATGACAATGATGATACGAGGGTTATCCAGAAAGTAGATTACGTTTTGGAATTAAAAATGAACAAAGTATAGGAGAAAACATTTACCATATGCAGTTGAAAGCCAGACCCAAATACCACTTCTCAACATAGTCGCCATTCAAATCTAGGCACTTATCACAGCGATGAATGAGCTTGGCAACTCCTTCCCCACAAAACTCTGCCACTTGCATCCTCAACACAGGGTTTTAGTGACGATGCGCAGCTGCGGAAAGGGGTAACCGGCTGGTTGAGGGCGCAAGCGGCAGAGTTTTGTGGGGAAGGAGTTGCTAAGCTCATTCATCGCTGTGATAAGTGCCTAGATTAGATTGGTGACTATGTTGAGAAGTGGTATTTGGGTGTGGCTTTCAACTGCATATGGTAAATGTTTTCTCCTATACGTTTTGAGGGCGCAAGTGGCAGAGTTTTGTGGGGAAGGCGTTGCTAAGCTCATTCATCGCTGTGATAACTGCCTAGATTTGAATGGCGACTATGTTGAAAAGTGGTATTTGGGTGTGGCTTTCAACTGCATATGGTAAATGTTTTCTCCTATACGTTTTGAGGGCGCAAGTGGCAGAGTTTTGTGGGTAAGGAGTTGCCAAGCTCATTCATCGCTGTGATAAGTGCCTAGATTTGAATGGCGACTATGTTGAGAAGTGGTATTTGGGTCTGGCTTTCAACTGCATATGGTAAATATTTTCTCCTATACTTTTGAGGGCGCAAGTGGCAGAGTTTTGTGGGGAAGGAGTTGCCAAGCTCATTCATCGCTGTGATAAGTGCCTAGATTTGAATGGCGACTATGTTGAGAAGTGGTATTTGGGTGTGGCTTTCAACTGCATATGGTAAATGTTTTCTCCTATACATTTTGAGGGCGCAAGTGGCAGAGTTTTGTGGGGAAGGAGTTGCCAAGCTCATTCATCGCTATGATATGATAGATTTGAATGGCGACTATGTTGAGAAGTGGTATTTGGGTCTGGCTTTCAACTGCATATGGTAAATGTTTTCTCCTATACATTTTGAGGGCGCAAGTGGCAGAGTTTTGTGGGGAAGGAGTTGCCAAGCTCATTCATCGCTATGATATGATAGATTTGAATGGCGACTATGTTGAGAAGTGGTATTTGGGTCTGGCTTTCAACTGCATATGGTAAATGTTTTCTCCTATACTTTATTCATTTTTAATTCCAAAACTTAATCTACTTTCTGGATAACCCTCGTAATATCTGCAGCAAGTTTTATTTCTAGACAGATGTTCTACCTAGGAAACTATGTCCTCCAGTGCATATTTATGGTCAACATCAGCTGGATATGATGATAGAATTGGGCTGAAAGACCCACAAATGCCTCCCAAGGAATCTCCTGGTTGTCCAGTGTGACCCTATGTTTGGGCAGAATGAATCCTGCTAGGTCCACCTCTGGGTTGCCATTGGTTGGAAACACCTTGAAGCACCCAATGATCCCAGTGAATGGGATTGGTCCTGCAATGTTTTTGGGGGGTCCTGACGCTCTGGGTGTCTTCTCCTCCTAGATTTCGGGATGATGGAGATGGACCCAAACGAAGTCTTGGACCTGGTGCCCATGCCAAGCTCCCCTCTGAGCCAGGACACCTTCCAAACCCTGTGGAGCTCCTTACTGGTACTGAGTTCGAGACCTGCAATTTGAAACGTCATCCAAGATTGGGGGTGGATGCTGTGTTTTAGGCAACTTCAGGCTCTATGGACCAGGCCTGGGCCAACTTGGGCCCTCCAGGCTGTTAGGAATTGTGGGAGTTGAAGTTCAAAACACCTGGAGGGCCCAAGTTGGTCCAGGTTTGGTCCATAGAGTCCCCATATCTCCTCTATTATTTATATTTATTTACATTTATTATTTATTCCTTTTAATATATTTATATTTATTACAGTACTTCATTTAATTTCATGTATTATGTTATTTACCAAACGTGTTTGTTTTATTAATTATTATTTATTATATTAGTTTTGATATTTTATTATTTATTATATTTTTGTTATTTATTATTATGTTTTATATATTACTAATTAATTTGTTGTTTCTATTTATGTATTCATTATATACTGGTATCTATTTTTATTATTTTAGTTATTTTATTTATTGCTTTCTTGCTTTTTTTATTCTATTACTTTTTGTGGTGGGTTCAGATAAATCCAAGGGATGTAGGCAGGAGAACGTGAGGAAAGAAACCCGAAACTATTTGAGGGGCACATAGATATATCAAAAGGATGGATGGGAACGATTAAAAGATTATAAGGCACTTTTATACAGGTTGAAGTTCCTTATCCAGAATTCCAAAATCCTCCCATGCTAGGGAATCCTGGGATTCATAGTCTGCCAGCTTTTTTTGGCAAACGGGTTGGGCTTAGCCCAGTGGGTTAAACCATTTAGCTTCAGAAAATCCTACTGATCGAAAGGTTGGCAGTTCAAACCCGCCGTCATCCCCAGCTCCCTGCCCACCTAGCAGATCGAAAACAAATGCGGGTAGATAAATAGATACTTCTTTAAGTGCGGAGGTAATAAAGCGCACCCATAAGGACATGCTGGCGATTCCATCGGGAGGACGTCTAAGGACGACAAAACTCGGCATGGAAGATGGAGCAACCTCCAGATGCCGGAAATGGAAAAAATGGGAAAGCCTTTACCTCTGTTTGTGTCCTGTCTGCCCTTGTTAATTGTATAATGGCATTGAAGTTTTGTTGTATATGTATTCTGTAATCCGCCCTGAGTCCCCTCGGGGAGATAGAGCGAAATATAAAGTATATTATTAAATAATATTCTGCATCATTGAGCCATAATAATCATAATGAGTAGTACAGTAGAGTCTCACTTATCCAAGCTAAACGGGCTGGCAGAAACTTGGATAAGCGAATATCTTGGATAATAAGGAGGGATTAAGGAAAAGCCTATTAAACATCAAATTAGGTTATGATTTTACAAATTAAGCACCAAAACATCATGTTATACAACAAATTTGACAGAAAAAGCAGTTCAATACACAGTAACGTTATGTAGTAATTACTGTATTTATGAATTTAGCACCAAAACATTGCAACATTTACTATAAAAAGATTGACTACTAAAAGGCAGACTGCGTTGGATAATACAGAACATTGGATAAGTGAAGCTTGGATAAGTGAGACTATACTGTAATAACAAATTTAGCACCAAAACATTGCAATGTATTGAAAGCATTGACTACAAAAACATTGGCTACTAACAAATTTTACTCCAAATAAAGATAGAATTGCATAAAATTAACTTACAGTAACAACATTGTCGGAAATTAAGGTATAAAAAGTTCAGTCCTTGCTGCCTAGAGAAACATCTGTGGGTCTGGACGATAAGCAAAAATGTTGGATAATAAGGAGAGATTAAGGGAAAGCCTATTAAACATCAAATTAGGTTATGATTTTACAAATTAAGCACCAAAACATCATGTTAGACAACAAATTTGACAGAGAAAGTAGTTCAATACGCAGTAATGTTATGTTGTAATTACTGTATTTACGAATTTAGCACCAAAATATCACGATGTATTGAAAACATTGACTACAAAAATGTATTGGATAATCCAGAACCTTGGATTAGCGAGTCTTGGATAAGTGAGACTCTACTGTATTTGTATCCCGCCCTATCTCCCCAATGGGAACTCAGGGCAATTAACAACATACAGCAGCAAGCATTCAATGCCGTAAGGTGCAACCAAGAAGTGATAAAAGACTACCATAAATTAAATAATAACACATTAAACATAGCAGTTCAAGTGGTGCCAGACTGTATTAATTCCACAGTTTAGATGCATTCTTTGGAGATGTGGGCATATCTGTTCAATAGTATTATTATTATTCCTCGTCTGTGGATGTAAATGTATCTGTGCATTATTATTATTATTATTATTATTATTATTATTATTATTATTATTATTATTATTATTATTCTGCTCTGGCCACAGAGGGTGTTGTTAAGGTTTGTTCTTTCTCCGCAGGACGGAAAAGAGGATCAGTCCCTTTTGAATCCGGACCTGCCGTATCCCATGTCCTATGAGGAAGGGACCAGCCCGAAGGCAGCAGAAGGGGACTACAGCACCCTCGAACCCGTTTCATCGGTGTTCGTCTCGACACCCATCATCCCCTCCACCGAGGACTATGTTGGTGACCACGGCTTCGAGCTGGCCTTTGAGCAGTCGGGCACCGCCAAGTCCGTCACCTGCACCGTACGGAGGTTTATTTGGGGATGTTTTGCATGTACCTTCATCAGGCATGGGCATACTTTGGCCCTCCGGGTGTTTTGGACTCCAACTCCCACCATTCCTAACAGCCGGTAGGCTGTTAGGAATGGTAGGAGTTGAAGTCCAAAACACCCGGAGGGCCAAAGTTTGCCTATGCCTGAATTACACTACGTATCATTGACCTCTCTATTAAATTATTTCAAAAGCAAGAGTATGTTGGAAGGTAACAGGGTTGTGTGTGTAATATTGTGGGGTTTTCCGCCTTGATATTCTGGGTTATATGGCTGTGTGGAAGGACCCTAAGATGTAACGAAAGCCTTTATAACATGATTCCTGGGTTATGAATGTCGTGTCCTAATTGGCTCTATCATAAAAACATGGAAAAAGACAGAAGGCCTGATCCTTGCAGCCCAGGAGCAAGCCATCAGAACAAATGCAATTAAGGCCAAGATCGAAAAATCAGCTGATGACCCCAAATGCAGACTGTGCAAGGAAACCAACGAAACCATTGATCATATCCTCAGCTGCTGTAAGAAAATCGTACAGACAGACTACAAACAGAGGCACAACTATGTGGCCCAAATGATTCATTGGAACTTATGCCTCAAGTACCACCTCCCAGCAGCAAAGAACTGGTGGGATCACAAACCTGCAAAAGTATTGGAAAATGAGCACGCAAAGATACTGTGGGACTTCCGAATCCAGACTGACAAAGTTCTGGAACACAACACACCAGACATCACAGTTGTGGAAAAGAAAAAGATTTGGATCATTGATGTCGCCATACCAGGTGACGGTCGCATTGACGAAAAACAACAGGAAAAACTCAGCCGCTATCAGGACCTCAAGAATGAACTTCAAAGACTCTGGCAGAAACCAGTGCAGGTGGTCCCGGTGGTGATCGGCACATTGGGTGCCGTGCCAAGAGATCTCAGCTGGCATTTGGAAACAATAGGCATTGACAAAATTACGATCTGCCAACTGCAAAAGGCCACCCGACTGGGATCTGCGCGCATCATACGAAAAAACATCACACAGTCCTAGACACTTGGGAAGTGTTCGACTTGTGATTTTGTGATACAAAATACAGTGTATCTATCTAGTTTGCTGTGTCATACAATAATAATAATAATAATTTTATGTATTATTCCGCGCAATCCAACAGGAAATAACACTTCCAAACCAGGAACATTTTTAAATTTTTTTTGTTACACAGTGTAATAATAATAATGATGATGATAATAATAAGCATCTCTGGGTCCTCTATTGCAACTCTATGGTAAACACATATAGACACACTCTCATTCACACACACACACATCCATGCAGGTATGGATTTGTTTATACTGTTTTCCCTAGAATGGCATCCAGAGATGGAATAATAATAGAAATAATAGCAGCAATAATAATAAAGTACTCAACAATGACATTATTGTGTTGTCGAAGGCTTTCATGGCTGGGATCACAGGGTGGTTGTATGTCTTTCGGGCTGTGTGGCCATATTCCAGAAGTATTAATACTTCTGGAACATGGCCACACAGCCCGAAAGACATACAACAACCCAATGACATTATTATTATCATGATCATTTTTATCTTTACCATTGCTATTACCATTTGATCAGGATGGCCTTCCAACACTTAGACCAGGCATGGGCAATCTTTGGCCCTCCGGGTGTTTTGGACCACAACTCCCACAATTTCTAACAGCCTACTGTTTGCCCATGCCTGTTTTAGCCTCTGTAGTTTGTTGGCCATTTGCACTCCCCCTCCCCAATTATTAATAATATTATCTTATTATATTTACTTACGACCCCCTTTTATTTCTTGATCAAGATGCAAAGTATTTCTGCATTTACAGAGTACTAGGTGTAACTTTGAGGATTGCCTTGGGAGGATAATAATAATAATAGTAATAATAATAATAATAATAATAATAATAATAATAATAATAATAATAATAATAATATTTTGGGGAAATTACACTAGGTAACAAAATTTGAAAAAAAAAATCTGTTCCTGGTTTGAAAGTATTATTTCCTATTTAATGATGTAGTCCTTACTTTGAAAGTAGTTGTTCTACTCCAGAAACTTTGTTTTTGTGGCTGCCACAAACTAGGTTGAATTAGGTTGAGATTCAATCAGAGATTCATTGAAAAACTAGAGGAAAATGTGCTATAGCAGGATGATGTTTCTTTCATAGAATAATAATGATAATAATAATAATAACTTTATTTATATACCGCCCTATCTTCTCAAGGGACGCAGGGCGGTTTCCAGTACAATAGAAAACAACAAGTTAAAAACTGTACAGCGATTACAACATAATACACATAAACATAAGTGCATAAGAGATACATACAATTAACAAAGACTTAAAACCAAATGACGAAAACTCCATCCACGAACCAAGATGCAGTGACCAAAGCAGTTTAATAAACTTTCCTCATGTTTTTATGATCGAACCAATTAGGAAATGACATTTATAACCCAGGAACAAATTTTTTTAAAAATATATTATTTTCGTGTCGGGAGCGACTTGAGAAACTGCAAAAAAATAATCACGTTACATAGTGTTAATAATAATAATGTTATTTATTTATTTTATTAGTGTCCAACCATTTATAGAACCCCACAGCCATTTTGCAATCTGTTGAGGCCAAAAAAGGAGAGCCTTTCCCCCAATTTCAGGATATTTTTGGCTTATTTGAAAATAAATCTTCGCTGACTTACTTTCGATCCTATGCTTATTGGCATTGTGATTTCAATTATCGGCTCCAATATTGGCATTGCTCTTGCTGTCATTGATGTCAAGCATTGGCCTTTATGACTACTGCGATCGGCCCCAATATAATAATAATAATAATAATAATAATAATAATAATAATAATAATAATACGTTTATTTTTATATCCCGCCCCATCTCGGGGTGGCTCACATGGGGCCAAGCCCAACAACATACAATAAAATACAACAGTATAAAATAAACAATATAAAATACATAACAATCACAGTAGATCAACAACACAGCTTCAACAGAGTAAATATCAGCACCGTGAATGCCTATTACCTTCTCCAATGTCAGTGTTATGATTGCCGTTATCAGCTCCAATACTGGCGTTGCGGTTGCCGCCACCAACTTCAATTTGATGCATCTCCCAAAAAGTTACGTCTCAGTCTTCTCCTCTTTTATAAAGTGCTCTGGAATTTGAACTTGCCGCTATTTAAGGCCGAGATAACAAGTTTGAAACGTGATCACCCCCCTTTCTTCCACCTCTCCCTCCCCCCAAATGTACTTCCCACCTTTTGGGAAAAACTCTGAGACAAGTCTGGACATGTGTTGTTGCGCTCTCTGTCTTAGCGGTGCATGGAAGTAAAGGCAAACCTTTTGGGGTGGAGCGGGCTCTGGTTTGATTGGAGACCCCCTGCTCTTCTAGAATGAAACCTTGCAAAGCTAGTTGCTCCGGCAAATGGGATATTGGGGTGAGATCCAGGTTCGGGTTTGACGTCTTAAGCACCTTACAGGAAACCTAACCCCTTCTTTTGTGTTTCTTTTTTTCTCTCCCACTTTCCTGCCCCCCCCCCCCCCCCCAATGCAGTATTCTCCAAAGCTCAACAAACTTTTTTGCCAGCTGGCCAAGACCTGCCCCATCCACATCAAAGTGGCCAACATGCCCCCTTTGGGTGCCGTCATCCGCACCATGGCCGTCTACAAGAAGTCCGAACACGTGGCCGAAGTGGTGAAGCGCTGCCCACACCACGAGCGTTCTCAGGAGTTCAGCGACAGTGAGTTCACAGAGTGCTAGGCTGGGGAGGGGGCACCCAAAGGCCATCCAGTCCAACCCAGATAGATAGATACAAACAGATAGACAAGATCCCAGAGTTGGAAGAGATCCTAAAGGCCAGTTCAGTCCAACCCAGACAGATAGATAGATGAATTGTAGAGTTGGAAAAGTCCCCAAAGGATTTCCAGTCCAACCCCTAAGATAGATAGATAGACAGACAGACAGACAGACAAACAGATCCTAGAGTTGGAAGAGACCTTAAAGGGCAATTTAGTCCAACCCTGAGTGATAGGTAGGTAGATAGATAGACAGGATAGATAGATAGATGAATCGTAGAGTTGGAAGAGGCCCCAAAGGACTTCCAGTCCAACCCCTAAGATAGATAGATAGATAGACAGACAGACAGGATCCTAGAGTTGGAAGAGACCTTAAAGGGCAATTTAGTCTAACCCAGATAGATAGATAGATAGATAGATAGATAGATAGATAGATAGATAGATAGATAGATAAATAGACAGTTGAATCGTAGAGTTGGAAGAGACCCCAAAGGACTTCCAGTCCAAACCCTAAAATAGATAGATAGTTAGTTAGTTAGTTAGATAGATAGATAGATAGATAGATAGATAGATAGATAGATAGATAGATAGACCGACCAAGTTTGGTCCAGATCCATCATCGTTTGAGTCCACAGTGCTCTCTGGATGTAGGTGAACTACAACTCCAAAATTCAAGATCAATGCCCACCAAACCCTTCCAGTATTTTCTGTTGGTCATGGGAGCTCTGTGTGCTTAGTTTAGTTTAGTTCAATTCCATCGTTGGTGGGGTTCAGAATGCTCTTTGATTATAGTTGAACTATAAATCACAACAACTATACCTCAAATGACAAAATCAATCCCCCCCAACCCCACCAGTATTCAAATGTGGGTGTATCAGATATTTGTGCCAAATTTGGTCCAGTGCATGAAAATACATCCTGCATATCAGATATTTATATTATGATTCACAACAGTAGCAAAATTACAGGTATGAAGTAGCAACAGAAATAATGTTATGGTTGGTGGTCACCAAAACATGAGGAACTGGATTAAGGGGTCTTGGCATTAGGAACCACTGGCTTAGGAAGGGAAATTCACTCCTGGAAGAATGACTATTTGCAAACGTGACCCATGTGCCTCTTTTCTCTCCCCTCCCCGGTTTGTGTCTCCCGGCAGGCAGTGCGCCAGCTGAGCACCTCATAAGGGTGGAGGCCAATCAGCAGGCCAGATACATTGCCGACCCAAACAGGCGCCACAGTGTCATCGTCCCATATGAACCGCCACAGGTTATCGGGGATTGGTCGGGGAGAGGGGCTTTGCCAAGAATGGAAGATATGTTGTCGAAGGCTTTCATGACTGGGATCACAGGGTTGTTGGGTGTTTTCCGGGCTGTGTGTCCATGTTCCAGAAGCATTCTCTCCTGACGTTTTGCCCACATCTATGGCAGGCATCCTCAGAGATTGTGATACCTCACAACCTCTGAGGATGCCTGCCATAGACGTGGATGAAACATCAGGAGAGAATGCTTCTGGAACATGGACATACAGCCCTGAAAACACACAACAACCCAATGGAAGACATGCTTGTGATTTTATTGTCAAAAGCTCTCACGGCCAGAATCACTGGAGCGTTGTGCAGGTTCCGGGCTGTATGTCCGGGTTCTAGAGCATTTCCTCCTTTTCCTGGTTGGAAAGTGTTATTTCATGTTCAGTTGTGCAGTCCTTACTTTGAAAGTAGTTGTTCTACTCCAGAAACTGTTTTTTTGGCTGCCACAACATATATTGAATTAGTTGTGACTCGATGATGAGATATTTATTGAAAACATATACAGTAGTCTCGCTTATCCAACGTAAACGGGCCGCCAGAACGTTCCACAACGTATATTGAATTGGTTGAGACTCGATGATGAGATATTTATTGAAAACATATACAGTAGAGTCTCGCTTCTCCAACATGAACAGGCTACCAGAACGTTCCACAACGTATATTGAATTGGTTAAGACTCAACGGTGAGATATTTATTGAAAACATAGTAGAGTCTCGCTTATCCAAAGCCAGAATGTTGGATAAGCAAATATGTTGGATAATAAGGACGGATTAAGGAAAAGCCTATTAAAAGTCAAATTACGTTATTATTTTACAAATTAAGCACCAAAACCATCATGTTTTACAACAAATTGACAGAAAAAGCAGTTCAGTAAATGGTAACGTTATATAGTACAGTAGAGTCTCACTTCTCCAAGATAAACGGGCTGTCAGAACATTGGATAAGCAAAAATGTTGGATAATAAGGACGGATTAAGAAAAAAGTCTATTAAACATAAAATTACATATGATTTTACAAATTAAGCACCAAAACATCACGTTTTACAACAAATTGACAGAAAAAGCAGTCCAATACACAGTAATGTTATGTAGTAATTACTGTATTTACGAATTTAGCACCAAAACATTGCAACATTTACTACAAAAACATTGACTACTAAAAAGCAGACTGCGTTGGATAATACAGAACATTAGATAAGTGAAGCTTGGATAAGTGAGATTATACGGTAATTATGAATTTAGCACCAAAACATCGCAATGTATTGAAAGCACTGACTAAAAAAAAATAGGCTACTAACAAATTGACTCCAAATAAAGATAGAATTGCATAAAATTAACTTACAGTAACAACATTGTCAGAAATTAAATCCGTAAAAAGTTCAGTCCTTGCTGCCTAGAGAAACAGCTGTGGATCCAGGTGGGAGGCAAACTGTGTTAGATAATCCAGAATGTTGGATAAGCGAATAAGTGAGACTTTACTGTAGTTGTTCTAATGCAGAAATTTTGTTCTTTTGGCTGCCACAACGTATATTGAATTGGGTGAGACTTGATCGTGTGATATTTATTGAAAACATAGAGAAAGAAAGTTTTTGCAGTTTAATAAACTTTTCCTTTGTTTTTATGACAGAACCAATTAAGAAATGGCGTTTATAACCCAGGAACATAAAATCGTGTTACATAGTGTTGTCAATTTCGGGTAACGGTGCCGCTGTCTCTCCATTCCTTTCTAGGTCGGGACCGATAATACTACTTTATTGCTCAATTTTATGTGCAATAGCTCTTGCATGGGAGGCATGAACCGGCGTGCCATTTTGGCCATCATCACTTTGGAGACTCTGCAGTGAGTGGCTTCCAATAGCTTTCTAAGACTAGATTTTAAGGAATTAAGGCAGTTTGAGACCACTTTTAACTGCTGTGGCTCAATGCTATGGAATCCTGGGAGTGTTAGCTTGATAGGGAAAGGTTTTCAAGGCCTTGTAAAACTGCATCTCTTCCCGTTTCCGGCTTTTGCAGAGGTGACCTCCTCGGACGCCGCTGCTTCGAGGTCCGGGTTTGCGCTTGTCCCGGGAGGGACCGGAAGTCGGAGGAGGAGAATGCCCTGAAAGCAGCCGTCCCTAAAGGGAAATCCAAAAAAGGTAAATAGGGGACATGGGATTTTGGGGTGTTTGGGCAGATAGGAAAGCATTGGTGCATCTATACCAGGCATTTGCAAACTTGGGCCCTCCAGGTGTTTTGGACTTCAACTCCCACCTGTTGCACCCCAAGGCAGCGTGAGCACTCGAAAACCAAACAAGAGCCAATATAACACACTATATCTTTATTAAAACCATTATAAATCCAAAGGAAATTAGTAGGTATGTCCAAAAAATCGTTTTGTATCTTATATCGGATTTATATCAGATTGTTCTCGCTTTTTGAGACGCATTCTGAGACGTTGTCTCTCGGCGCAACCAGCAATGTAATTTGAACCATCGTTGGCCCATTCTCTAATTGTCTCTTAATGTTTCGTTAATTTTTTCCCCAATTTTTTAAAAAAATATTTTTAAAAATAGTGTATTATAAAAAGTTATGAAAATTTGCCAAAAATCGTAGGAAACGTTCTGCAATTTATTGAGCTAAGAGTGTTGAATGTGTTCTCCCACTATACCAAATTTGATGAGGATAGCTCCAGAAATGAGGGCAGGAGAGCCCTGTAAAATCCCCCCCCCCCCCCGGTGCCGGTTTTTTTTGGCGATTGTGCATGAACGCCTGCCATTTTAGAAACATTTAGAATCATTACAAATTTTCGGAAATATCCGAAATTTTTGGGTGAAAAAAATCAGAAATAGTTTCTATTTCGAAGCGCTGGCACCCCCTACTTTAGAAACGAGAATTGAAACATTTTTTTCATCGATCGAACATGCCTAGAAATTAGGTATAGAGTCTGAGTAAGGAATAGTT
Organism: Anolis carolinensis; assembly: GCF_035594765.1. Classification (NCBI taxonomy): domain Eukaryota; kingdom Metazoa; phylum Chordata; class Lepidosauria; order Squamata; family Anolidae; genus Anolis; species Anolis carolinensis. Next base: position 5,379,496 of record NC_085846.1, read on the forward strand.
CTTTTTAGAAAGTCAATGATGGTTCCAAATGGGTGAAGGGAAAGGTCTGATATTATAATCCACAATGAGAACTCGATAGCTCTCCCAAGAAATCAAAGTCCATGAGTTAAAACAGGGAAACAAGGCTGGCAGGAAACAGAGTTCAATCCACTGGAAATACTTCGTAGCAATCAAGGCAGCAAAGTTGTCAAAACTGAGGCAAATTTGAAACAGGAACAAGAATAACAACTGAAGTAAAGTCAAGGTCTGCTTGAGAGTCGCGACACGGCACGGCCCGACTGGAACTGGCTTGGAAACAGCAGCTGGAGATGGAGAAACCTCCAAGAAAGCAACGCTGACACTGCAAGGAAATCTACTGAGCAGAACACTTTTAACAGATTCTGGACTGTTCAGAATTTAGGGAGTACAAACTCCCAAAACTTTCCCAAGGGAACGCTAACCATTATCCCATCTATTTGCCAGTCTCTGGCTCCGGCGGATTTCTTGTTTTGCGCTTCTTTCTCTAGTTACAAAGCGTGTCCTCTGTCTCCTTGTTTTCATTTCAGTTGTTCTTCCAGCTCCTCCTCGGAGCAACTCTTCTGAAAACGCTAAGAGATCAGCTGCAGGGTCTTCCAACCACGAGACCGAAAGCGGACCCTATATCCTCCAGGTGAGTGGCCCTTTGGGGGTCTCCATTGGATGAAACGCTTTCTATACCAGAACTTTCCAAACATCCCACATTTGAGACATGCATCCTTTCGCAACACGGTCATTCAGTTTTATTAGCCAACCTGAGGTTGAACCAAACCTTATATTTTATAATATAATGCATGAAACATTTATAAGGGTTTGGTTCAACCTCAGGTTTGCTGATAAAACTGAATGACCCTGTCGTGAAAGGATGCATGTCTCAAATGTGGGATGTTTGGAAACATTTTCCAGCTTGGAAAATGTTTCCAGAAACTTGGGTATTATATAAGTTTCATATACTCTTCATCGTATACATGAGGTTTGGACATTTCACTTTTACACTTCCTATGTCCTACAGTTGATTGTTGTTTTGTATGTGTGTGTGTCAAGCTTCATATTGTTTTTACTGTATAAATGAGGTTTGGACATTCCCCTTTACACTTATGTCCTACAGGTGATTGTTGTTTCATATATATATGTATGTATATATACACACATACATACATATTATATCTATATATATAAAAGGGTAAGGAAATTTCGGCCTAGGACAAAACAACAAAACTACACATCCCAGAAACACTAAACTTGGCAGCACAACCCCTCATCCATGCCTCTACGTTCATACAACAAAAAGCTCCAGCTACTCCAGAAAACAGCCAGGCTTTGAGACTGCAAGGCTATTCACTGCTATTCCATAAGGATTCCCATAAGCCACAGCAACGCGTGGCCGGGCAAAGCTAGTAACATAAATTTCATATTATCTTTTCTGTACAAATGAGGTTTGGACATTTCCCCTTTACACTTCTTATATCCTATAGGTGATTATTATTTCATTTATATATGAAACAGGTGATTATTGTTTCTTATATATACGTGTACGTGTGTGTGTGTGTATATATATATATATATATACATTGAATGTGTATTGAAATTTGATATTTATAAACTTTTAAAACTTTTAAAATCGTACATCTCATGTTTGGTACTAACATTTTGGGAAGAAGTTGGGTTTGAAGGGTCACGCCAGAATTCACCGGGTTATTGGGCGAACTGACTTAAGCAATATTATGTTTTAAATTTTGTATACTGTTTTTATTTGATTATATTTAGGTGTTTAAATGTTTATGTTTTATTTTATTACTGTGGTATATGTGGTATAGAGAGAGGAGCCCCAAGTGGCACAGCGGGTTAAACTGCTGAGCTGCTGAACTGGCTGACCAAGTGCAATTCAGTTGTCAAATTGTGCAAGAGTTCTAGCAGCACCTGCTCTTGAACAGCACCTGCGATCCATTTCTGTCTGGATTAAACCCATTTGGATGTTGTTAAATGGAAGCTGGAGTGAATGGCCATCTGTTGGGAGGGCTTTGACTGTGCATTCCTGCCTGGTTTGATTAGGGGTTGGACTAGATGCCCTTTGAATTATCTCTTCTGACTCTAGTGAAGTATAGACTGCCCAGGAGTCCAGTCGAGTCTCCTTCTCTAGAGGTTTTTGCAATTCATGCTGGATGGCCATCTGTCGGGAATCATAGAATCATAGAATAGTAGAGTTGGAAGAGACCACATGGGCCATCTAGTCCAACCCCCTGCTAAGAAGCAGGAAATCGCATTTAAAGCACCCCCGACAGATGGCCATCCAGCCTCTGCTTAAAAGCCTCCAAGGAAGGAGCCTCCACCACGGCCCCGGGGAGAGAGTTCCACTGTCGAACAGCCTTTCTCACAGTGAGGAAGTTCTTCCGGATGTTCAGGTGGAATCTCCTTTCCTGTAGTTTGAAGCCCTTGTTCCCTTGCGTCCTAGTCTGCAGGGCAGCAGAAAACAAGCTCCCTCCCTCTTCCCTATGACTTCCCTTCACGTATTTGTACATGGCTATCATGTCTCCTCTCCGCCTTCTCTTCTGCAGGCTAAACATGCCCAGCTCTTTAAGCCGCTCCTCATAGGGCTTGTTCTCCAGACCCTTAATCATTTTAGTCGCCCTCCTCTGGACGCTTTCCAGCTTGTCAACATCTCCCTTCAACTGTGGTGCCCAAAATTGGACACAGTGTGATTCCAGGTGTGGTCTGACCAAGGCAGAATAGAATAAGGGGGAGCAGGACTTCCCTGGATCTAGACGCTATTCCCCTATTGATGCAGGCCAGAATCCCATTGGCTTTCTTAGCAGCCGCATCACATTGTTGGCTCATGTTTCACTTGTTGTCCACGAGGACTCCAAGGTCTTTTTCGCACACACTGCTGTGTGCGCGAAGGCTTTGACTGTGTCTCCACTCCAAATCAATTGAATCGTCTTTTTCGGGTCCAGGTCCGCAATCGGAAACACTACCGGATGCTGAAGATGATCCTGGAAGGGCTTGAACTTCGCGAGAAGCAGCAAGGAGAGGAGGAAGAGGAGGCGGAGCCAGAAACCCGCTGGTGAGTAAGCCCCGCCTCTTCAGGGCAGGGCTAAATGAAGAGGCTCCGCCCCCAGGTCATTTAAGGACAAGGAGCAGTTTGTGCTGGAAGACCTGGTGTGGCCTATTGCTTCTGTCATGTCAACAAAGCTGCCTTGAAAGTGGCCAAAGATGTGGCTATTATTATTATTATTATTATTATTATTATTATTATTATTATTATTATTAATATAATAATATTATATCTTTCTCTAGCTTGCCAAAGGCTCCAAAACGGAAGAGGCTCAGAGTGAAGAACGAGAACCCAGATTCGGACTAAGGATGCTACATCAGCCTTTTTTTATGACCCTCCTCAACCCCGTTTTTATCCTTTTAAAAAAAATTAAATCTGCTGCTAGTCAATGGTCCTATATTGGGAGCCATATCTCTCTCTGTATTCTCGGTGGCTGGAGGGGAAAGGACTCTTGCATGGTCTACACTGATTGAATGGGGAAATTGTCCTATAGTATTATATAATACTATAACATTGCTTTGGGACCTGATCCATCGCGGTTTGCATTTCCGGTTCCCTACCGTTCTGCCAAAACTAGGGTAGGATTTGAATGCGGTTCTTCCGTTGTGTGAATGCATTGGGGCATTGACTGCCATAGCATTGAGTACACTTCCTTTTAATAATGGAGATTCAGTGGTTTGGTCCTTCTCGGTTAATCCTAATCTTGAACAGACCCAATGATTTCAAAAGTTTCATGGCCAGTAAGTACAAAAGTTTGCATCTCATCCATCTGTTCAGTGGGAGGAAATGCTATTTAGAGTAATTCTAAGCCTGGCCACTAGGAGGAGCCCTGCCTCATTATCAATCACAGACTTGAAATAATAACAGTATTTTCTCAAATAAGTGACCTTTCCCTATCAAACCCATGCATTAGGAGTTCCTCTCCACTCACCTCTAGCTAGAGGTATTTTTTTATATAATTTAGATAAGCTTGCTATCTTTGTGCCTGCTTTCTGAACCTTCCCATTTTGTAGTAATCCCTGTTTTTTATACCAAAATAAAATCGCATTTGTTTTTCCTAATGTTTCTAGTAAGTGATTTCTGCATCCAGGAGAGAGGGAGACCTTTGAATGTGGAGATACAGTGGTTCTCAACCTTCCTCATGTTGTGGTGACCCCCCCCCCCCCCCAAACCATACAATTAGTTTCGTTGCTACTTCATAACTATAATTTTGCTACTGTTATGAATCCTAATGTAAATATCTGATATGTAGGATGTATTTTCATTCACTGGACCACATTTGACACAAATACCCGATACGCCCAAATTTGAATACTGGTGGAGTTGGGAGGGGGGGGGGGGTTGATTTTGTCATTTGGGAGTTATAGTGGCTGGGATTTATAGAAAAATAAAGTTGTTATTCATATTATTATATACTAGCTGTGCCCGGCCACGCGTTGCTGTGGCGAAGTATGGTGGTATGGGAAATAAAGTATTGAGGAATTGGTGGTAGTTAAGGTCAAGGGTAAAGGTTTTTCCCAGACATTAAGTCCAGTTGTGTCTGACTCTGGAGGTTGGTGCTCATCTCCATTTCTAAGCCGAAGAGCCGGCATTGTCCGTAGACTCCTCCAAGGTCATGTGGGATGACTACACGGAGCGGCGTTACCTTCCCGCCGGAGCAGTACCTATTGATCCACTCACATTTGCATGTTTTCGAACTTCTGGGTTGGCAGAAGCTGGAGCTAACAGTGGGGGCTCTCTCCGCTCCCCCCAATTCAAACCTGTGGCCTTTCGGTCCAGAAGTTCAGCAGCTCAGTGCTTTAACACGCTGAGCCATCAGGGGATATTATTTCCTAAAGGTTGTGAATATACAATATTTCTGATTGGGTTTTTTTGTTTGTTGGAGGCAAGTATGAATGCTGTAATTAGGAAAAATGATTAGGATGTAATGGCCTTGCAGCTTTAAAGCCTGGCTGTTTCCTCCCTGAGTGAATTTTTTGTTGGGAGGTGTTAGCTGGCCCTGATTGTTTCCTGTCTGGAATTCCCTTGTTTTCAGAGTGGTGTTGTTTGCGATATTTTATGTGCTTCTACTGTCTGTGGCCCTGAGAAAACAGAGGATTTTCCAGACTTTGATGATGGGAATACTTTGTTGGGAGGTGTTAGCTGGCCCTGATTGTTTCCTGTGTGGAATTCCCCTGTTTATTTACTGTCCTGGTTTTAGAGATTATATTGTTCTGCATTATTCTATCCCAGTAATTATTTCATATTAAAGAAGAATCTCACTTATCCAACATTCGCTTATACAATGTTCTGGATTATCCAACGCAGTCTGCCTTTTCATAATCAATGTTTTTGTAGTCAGTGTTTTAAATTCATTGTGATATTTTAGTGGTAAATTTGTAAATACAGTACAGTAGAGTCTCACTTATCCAACATAAACGGGCCGGCAGAACATTGGATAAGCGAATATGTTGGATAATGAGGAATTAAGGATAACTCTATTAAACATCAAATTAAGTTATGATTTTACAAATGAAGCACCAAAACATCATGTTAGACAACAAATTTGTCAGAAAAAGTAGTTCAGTACACAGTAATGCTATATAGTAATTACTGTATTTATGAATTTAGCACCAAAATATCACGATATATTGAAAGCATTGACTACAAAAATGCGTTGGATAATCCAGAACGTTGGATAAGTGAGACTCTACTGTAAATACTACATAGCATTACTGCGCATGGAACTACTTTTTCTGTCAAGTTTGTTGTATAATATGATGTTTTGGTGCTTAATTTGTATAACGATTACCTAATTTGATGTTTAATTGGCTTTTCCTGAATCCCTTCTTATTATCCAACATATTCACTTATCCTGCCGACCTGTTTACGTTGGATAAGTGAGACTCTACTGTATATTTCTAATCTTATATTATCTGCTCAGAACTGGATTATCTGAGGCCCCTTCTTCACAGCTGTATAAAATGCACACTGAAGTGGATTATATGGCAGTGTGGAGTCAAGATAATCCAGTGCAAAGCAGATAATATAAGATTACAAATGGGTTATATAGTGTGTGGAAGGGCCTTGAGTCTACACTGCCATATAATCCAGTGCAAATTAGATAATCTGTGGAAGAAGACTCAGTGAGGCCTAAATCTGCCTGTCCCCTGACTGAAACCTGGCTGTCCCTTGGTTGCTAGGCAACCAAGTGGGCAGAGATTAGCCCTCTAAACTGGCAGCAATTGGATAAAAAAAATTATTGCTCTCCCTCTAATTAGGACTTTATTTTTCTTTTCTTTTTGTTGTATCAACCTTGAGGCGTGGATGATGGGTTGTGTTGTCAAATTTTGAGGTTGGGGGGCCTGTACTTTTGTTGTTTTGTGAGTCGCCATGATGCCATCACTCTTTTATATATATAGATTGTATGACACAGCAAACAAGATAGATATGCTGGATTTCGTATCACAAAATCACAAGTCGAACACTTCCCAAGTGTCTAGGACTGTGTGATGTATTTTCGGATGATGCGCGCAGATCCCAGCAGGGTGGCCTTTTGCAGTTGGCAGATCGTAATTTTGTCAATGCCTATCGTTTCCAAATGCCGGCTGAGATCTTTTGGCATGGCACCCAGTGTGCCCATCACCACCGGGACCACCTGTACTGGTTTCTGCCAGAGTCTTTGAAGTTCAATCTTGAGGTCCTGATAGCGGCTGAGTTTTTCCTGTTGTTTTTCATCAATGCGACTGTCATCTGGGATGGCAACATCAATAATCCAACCCTTTTTCTTTTTCACAACTGTGATGTCTGGTGTGTTGTGTTCCAGAACTTTGTCAGTCTGGATTCGGAAGTCCCACAGTATCTTTGCGTGCTCATTTTCCAAGACTTTTGCAGGTTTGTGATCGCACCAGTTCTTTACTGCTGGGAGGTGGTACTTGAGGCATAAGTTCCAATGAATCATTTGGGCCACATAGTTGTGCCTCTGTTTGTAGTCTCAGGCCTTCTGTCTCCTTCTTCAGGGTCCCATTCGTGAGCCAGAGCCAGGTCTTCTCCTTATCAGCTTTTCCTTCAATTTTGTCAAGGAACTTCCCATGCAATGTTTTGTTGTGCCAGCTGTCAGCTCTAGTTTGTAGTGCGGTTTTCTTGTACTGGTTTTTTGTCTGCTGTGCTTTGAGGAGTTTCTGATTTTTTACTTCAATCAAAGCAGGTTCTTCACTTTGCTTTACATATTCTGCCAGGGCATGTTCTTCTTCTTTGACTGCTTGTTTTACTTGTAAGAGTCCTCTACGTGAATGATGAATGGTCATGAGTTTTCTTGTTTTTCTGTCCAAATTGTCCAGTTCCATCTGTGTCCAGTTTATGATGCCAGCAGTATATCTTATGACAGGTATGGCCCAGGTGTTTATGGCCTTGATGGTGTTGCCTCCATTGAGCTTGCTTTTGAGAATTTTTCTGACCCTTTGTGTATAATATTCTTTGCTGACCAGTTTTCACCTGTTCATGCTTGATGTTGTCCAGCTGTAATATTCCCAGGTATTTATAGGCCTCTGGCTGGTGACACTTTATTGTTTGGCCATTAGGCATATTTATGCCCTCACTTTCCATGATTTTTCCCTTCTTCAATGACACTGTCAAACATTTGTCCAAACCAAACTCCATGCTGATATCAGTGCTAAAAATTCGGACAGTGTTAGTCAGAGACTGGATTTCAGTTTCCCTTTTTCCATAGAGCTTCAGGTCATCCATGTACATGAGATGCGAAATTTTGTGAGAATTCTTAGATGTTTGATAGCCGAGATTTGTTTTTTGTAAGATTGTTGACAGAGGGATCATGGCAATAATGAAAAGCAGAGGGGACAATGAGTCTCCCTGGAAAATTCCTCTCCTGATGTTGACAAGTCCATAGCTTTCATTTCCAACAAACAGTTCAGTTTTCCAGTGCGCCATCATGTTTTCAATGAAGGTGCCAACGTTTTTACTAATCCCGATGGCATCCAGGCACTTGATGATCCAGCTGTGTGGGAGTGAGTCAAAGGCCTTTTTGTAGTCAATCCACGTCATGTGAAGATTAGATTATTATTATTATTACTACTACTACTACTACTACTACTACTATTAAAGGTTGCCTGTGCCTGCCCTATAGGGTCCTGTCCCAACCTCCTAAAGGTCTGTCTTCTTCTTAGAGGGCTGAACTGGATGAGCTTGGGGTGTCTTTGTGAATCTATTTTTATTGATCCTATCTATCTCCGGATTTCTAGTGCAATTCTGGTCTTCCTGCCTTGCATTGCGCTCGATGCAGTTCCTGGGCTCGACCAGGAGGCAGCGCTGTTGCATTGGGGACCAGTTTGAGCAGCCTCCTCCATTCATTCAAGAGCAAAAAATAGGGCTCTTATGAATGGGAGATGTGGGATTGTAAGGGAGGGAGGGAAGAATGGCCTGAATGGAAGAGGACACAGCTTCCCCTGGCCGCTTCCAAAGCCCTCCATTATCTCCCCCCCCCCCTTCCCCATCTACATACTTTCCCTGCCATTGAAAAAGGGGGTGTTTTTAATTTATTATTATTATTATTAATCTGGGTTTAATTTAATTTCTCCTTCCTACCAAAGAAATCATCCATCCAAGTCAAAAAAATAATTCCCAAAGAGCGGTTCCCCCAATGTGTGATGTCACTTTGTGTGGGGGAAAAAAGGCAAAAGAGGGGCATGGAGCCCAGTTTCCCATTCTCTGCCAAGGCTTGCATCCCCTCTCCCTCCTCTTTGCAAAATAGGAAGCCTTGCCAAGTTTCTGGAGCGAAAGAAATGGGCAGAGAGGGACCTGGGACTTTCCTGACTGCCCTTCCTCCGACCTTGCTGCAGGCCTGGAGGGAGAGACGGCTTTGCAAAAGCTGTGGGTTTCGGAAGATTTGGAAAGGGCAGCAGCTTTGAAACATAAAGATAAAGCGTTCAATACATCCGGGCATCCTAGATCCATTTCTAAACAAGGCTCTGAAAACTAGAAGGCAATGAAAGTTAGGTGGAAATAATCTCCTTTGAAAAGGAATCAATAGAGAGTTCTGTTTTGCAGAAAAAGGGCAAAGGAGGGGACCACAAAGGTCATCTAGACCAACCCCTTGAGAGTCAGGAAACTACAGCTCAATATAAACCCAGTCATACCCAACAAAGGTTTCCCCCAGGCATGAAGAAGCCAGGCCTTGAAGCTGGCAAGGCCATGAAGGCTAATCAAGGTGATTAATTGCAACATTCACACTGGCCTCCAACAGACAAGAGTTCTTTCTCCCACCCTGGATATAAAAACCCCACATGCCCCGTTTCCAACAGACCTCACAACCTCTGAGGATGCCTGCCATAGATGTGGGCGAAACGTCAGGAGAGAATGCTTCTGGAATATGGCCAGACAGCCAAGACACCTCACAACCTCTGAGGATGCCTGCCATAGATGTGGGTCAGGAGATAATGCTTCTGGAATATGGCCAGACAGCCAATAGAACTCACAACTTCTGAGGATGCCTACCATAGGTGTGAGTGAAACGTCAGGAGAGAATGCTTCTGGAATATGGCCAGACAGCCAACAGAACTCACAACTTCTGAGGATGCCTACCATAGGTGTGAGTGAAACGTCAGGAGAGAATGCTTCTGGAATATGGCCAGACAGCCAACAGAACTCACAACCTCTGAGGATGCCTGCAATAGATGTGGGCGAAACATCAGGAGAGAATGCTTCTGGAATATGGCCAGACAGCCAACACACCTCACAACCTCTGAGGATGCCTGCCAAAGATGTGGGCGTTTCGTCAGGAAAGAATGCTTCTGTAACATGGCCAGACAGCCAACACACTTCACAGTCTTTGAGGATGCCTGCCATAGATGTGGGTGAAACGTCAGGAGAGAATGCTTCTGGAATATGGCCAGACAGCCAACAGAACTCACAACCTCTGAGGATGCCTGCAATAGATGTGGGCGAAACATCAGGAGAGAATGCTTCTGGAATATGGCCAGACAGCCAACACACCTCACAACCTCTGAGGATGCCTGCCAAAGATGTGGGCGTTTCGTCAGGAAAGAATGCTTCTGTAACATGGCCAGACAGCCAACACACTTCACAGTCTTTGAGGATGCCTGCCATAGATGTGGGTGAAACGTCAGGAGAGAATGCTTCTGGAATATGGCCAGACAGCCAACAGAACTCACAACCTCTGAGGATGCCTGCAATAGATGTGGGCGAAACATCAGGAGAGAATGCTTCTGGAATATGGCCAGACAGCCAACACACCTCACAACCTCTGAGGATGCCTGCCAAAGATGTGGGCGTTTCGTCAGGAAAGAATGCTTCTGTAACATGGCCAGACAGCCAACACACTTCACAGTCTTTGAGGATGCCTGCCATAGATGTGGGTGAAACGTCAGGAGAGAATGCTTCTGGAATATGGCCAGACAGCCAACAGAACTCACAACCTCTGAGGATGCCTGCCATAGATGTGGGTGAAACGTCAGGAGATAATGCTTCTGGAATATGGCCAGATAGCCAACACACCTCACAACCTCTGAGGATGCCTGCCATAGATGTGGGTGAAATGTCAGGAGAGAATGCTTCTGGAATATGGCCAGACAGCCCAGAAAACTCACGACAACCCAGTCATCATCATCATCATCATCATCATCATCATTATATTTGTTGTTGTTATGTTTAGTCGTTTTGCAGGGCCCTTTAAACTAAAACTCCCAGGATTCCATAGCATTGAGCTATGGCAGTGAAAGTGGTGCCAAACTGCGTTCATTCCACCATGTAGAGGCACCTTTTTCCCTCTTCTTGACAACTCTCCAAAGCTTTCCACGGTTTCTTTTGTATTCGAAGCATTCGTGGGTGGTCTCCCATTAAACCATAGCCCTCAATGGTTTTGTATTGAACGACAACTTCGAGAATCACATAGGGTTAGACTACATGACCTCAAGTGGTCCCGTCCAGCTTTGTATCATAGCACTGAGCCATCACAGTTTAAAGTGGTGTCAAATTGCATTCATTCTGCAGTGTAGTTGCACCCTGTATTATGGATTTGGCTTTCCTTACTTGATTCATATCCCAATTCCGCCCTTGCATGCCTGCATTCATATCCCTTATGTTTTAAAAACAGCAAATGCCTGGAGAGTGGAGGAGAAACTACCCGGAGGTGCCAAGAGGCAATGGGGTATTTATAGGCGCCGGTTTGCGCAGTCGCCAGGCCCATGGAAATGGCTGGAGATGGAGGAGAAAGACGGTCCCCCCTCCCTCCAGGAAGGCCAGATAATCCCACCCCACCCCAAGGAAAATCCCATAAGCTGCTATTGCGGCCACTGCTGCTGCTGCTGCTGCTGGGTGCTGTTCTTTCGGTGTCCTTGCAGAAGGATTAGTTGGCCACATCGAGGGTTAACCCCTTCTCAAATAGGGCAAGCTGGAGGGAGGGGGGGGGGGTTGATTGACAGGTCAGTGGGGGCATGGTTTTGGAGTATTTGGAAAAGGGTACCATGGGCCTGGCATGTCTCTGTGCCTGCATTGGAACTGGCACAATAGAACTGTATTTAGCGCAGTGGTTATTATTGTTGTTGTTGTTATTATTATTATTGGGGTTGCCACATTAGAGCTGCATTCAGTGCAGGGATTTTATTATTGTTGTTATTGTCATAGTTGTCGTTAGCACAATAGAACTGCATTCAGTGCAGGGTTATATTATTATTGTTGTTGTTGTTTTATTGTTGTCATTGGAGCTAGCTTTCAGTGCAGAAGTTTTATTATCCTTATTGTCGTTGTTGGAGTTAGCAAAATAAAGGTACATTAAGTGCAGGGTTTTATTATTATTATTATTATTATTATTATTATTATTATTATTATTATTGCCGTTGTTTTTGTCAGAGCAGTGCAGGGTTATATTATTATTGTTGTTATTGTTGTTGCTGTTTGGAGCTGGCACAATAGAGCTGCATTCAGTACAGGGTTGTATTATTGTTGTTGTTGTCTGAGCTGGCCCAATAAAGCTGCATTCAGTGTAGGGTTGTATTATTGTTATTATTGTCTGAGCTGGCCCAATAGAGCTGCATTCAGTGCAGTGGTGATGCTGTTGTTGTTGTTGATGATGATGATGATGATGATGATGATATTGGAGCTGGCACGATAGAGTTGCTTTCAGTGCAGTAGATTATTATTATTATTATTATTATTATTGTTATTATTATTATTATGTGGACAATTTCAATAGAAAGGAGGAAACCATGAAAATGAACAAAATCTGGCTACCAGTATCAAAAAAACTCTAAAATCAAGACAGTAAATAAAGAACAACACTCAGAAAACAGGGAATTCCAGACAGGAAACAATCAGGGCCAGCCAACACTTCCCAACAAAGGATTCTCCCAGGAAGAGAACAGCCAGTCTTTGAAGCTGCAAGGCTATTCAATACTAATCAAGGTGGCCAATTGCAACATTCACACTTGCCTCAAAAGGAGCCATGGTGGCGCAATGGGTTAAACTCTTGTGAACTGCTGACCTGAAAGTTGAGTTGCTGACCTGAAGGTTGGCGGTTCGAATCCACGTTTTGCCCACATCTGTGACAAGCATCCTCAGAGGTTGTGAGGTCTGTTGGAAATGGGGCTAGTGAGGTTTATATATCTGTGGAAGGTCCAGGGTGAGAGAAAGGACTCTGGTCTGCTGGAGGAAGTGTGAATGTTGCAGTTAATCATGTCAAGAGAGAATGCTTCTGGAACCTGGCCATACAGCCCGGAAAATGCATAGCAACCCAGTGATTCCGGCCATGAAAGCCTTCGACAATAAAATAGGGACAAATCCATAATGTATTCCTATCCAATTTTATTCCCTTTCAACATGGCTGTCACCCTTTTCCAAAGCAGAACAGGCAGCAATCGCACTAGTGCAGCATTTCACTTTGGCCTGAGCATCGGTTTGGGGCGTTTGCATTGCACCCTTCCAGGCCAAAGACATCCCTGCAGATGGGTCCATGGTGGGAATGGCAGTCCCTCAACCTTTAGCTGGCATGGGAACCCAAAAAGGTATTTCAGGGATGCTGCCTATGGCTATGGGACCATGGTTATGGGACCATGGCTTGGAGCCTCCATTGGGCCTTTGCCAGGGAGGGATGCATTTTGGCCGAAGGGTTTTGCGCCGGGAACATTCTGTGCTCCTGGCCTCCGTTCCTCCTCCCAGCAGTCCTGCTCCCTCCATTCACAAAAGCCAGAGAGTTCCCAGGCTGGGAGCCAAAGGTGGGGAGACAAACAGAGGAAGGGAGAGCAGGGTTTTATTTTATCTTATTTTTTCAAATGGCTACTTATATGTATTGTTGGTGAATCTGCACCTAGACGAGGCATGGACAAACTTTGGCCTTCCAGGTATTTTGGACTTCAACTCTGGCTGTTAGGAATTATTGGAGTTGAAGTCCAAAACACCTGAGGGCCAAAGTTTGCCCACACCGGCATGTCGAATCCTGACTTCCTCTTTTTTACACTTCCACTATATATTAGAAAACGTTTTACCCGGGCTAGATTCGAACAACTCAACATTAAGTCTAAGCTAGGTAGATGTCAGAATATCCCCTGTACAAAGAGAACTTGTGGGTGCCGTGAGGCAGATGCAGAAGTGGAGGACTCAGAACACTTTTTCTTAAAATGTCCCTATTACAACAGGATTTGATCTTTCTATTTAGAGCCTCTGCTGGAGAACCATACTCATTTAGAGAATAAGGAGAAACTGCACCCTTTTTACTCAAAAAGCGCTGGCCATCCGCGAGAAGATGGAAGCAGACAACTGTGATATTAATGCCAATAACAAAACCCAAATTTAAAATTTACTATGGACGAGCCACTAGTTTTACTTACCCTTGCCCCCGCTTAAACCTTACCTTAAGGGAATAATTAATTTTAATTTTAATCTTTGCACAACTACCTAGGAGTGGGTTGGTAGGCCGGGATACTTTGTATCTATACATGGTTTTACATGGTTTTACTGTATGTATGGGTAAGTGTGTACGTTTTGTATGTTTCACAAGTTTTGATATGGTCAAAATTGACTAATCAATAAAGAGTTGTTGCTGTTGAATCCTGACTTTGGTATCCAAAGCTTCCCCTTTGCTTTTTCTTTTCCAAATTTCTATACTTGCATCCTTCCATGACTCATTCTTGCACCCAGCCTTTGCTCTTCTAACCCATGCCAACCCCAGATTAAGAGCGCCAGAGGTTGCCATTCATCCAGAGATGTCAGGGGAGCGGAAGGAGCCATGCTGGGGCAGTTGTGGGGGCCAGCACAGAGCCGTGGGTCTGACGCAAAGGTATTTGGGGTGCTGTTTGGCCTGCGGAGCGTGCTGCCAAGTTGGGTCTGCGTTGCATGACTCTGCAGAGCGGAGGGCAGCCGAGGCCGCGGCGCAGAGCCCTCCCCAGCCTGGCATCAAGCTGCACCGCAGCTGAGAAATGGCGATTGGCAAGGATCCGGCTGGGCAGCCAGACAGAAATGCAGGCTGGAAAGCTTCAGAGGGAGGGAGGCAGGCAGGGAGGCCCAAAGCACAAGCCGCATTAAAGCGCACACACCGAAAGAGACACACTCATTCTATCTCAGGGTCTGATGGATGGGGAGAGAGTTTCATAACCCGATACAGAAGGAATTATATGAAGCCACGGAGACACAATAGCAGAGGGTTCATGCCCATGCTGAATATATATATCACTTTGCAACACAGAAGGGGCTCCTGGTGGCACAGTGTGTTAAAGTGCTGAGCTGCTGAACTTGTGGACCAAAAGGTCCCAGGTTCAAATCCCGGGAGCGGAATGAGCGCCCGCTGTTAGCCCCAGCTCCTGCCAACCTAGCAGTTTGAAAACATGCAAATGTGAGTAGATCAATAGGTACCGCTTAGGTAGAAAGGTAACAGCACTCCATGCAGTCATGCCCATGCCAACCTTGGAGGTGTCTGTGATCTGGTAAGGATCTGGGGCTTCCCCATGGAGGATGCTCTTCTGCTGCTTTTAGGGGTCAACCCTGAAAAATTGATGTGTTCTATTGCAGGCATCGGCAAGCTTTGGCCCTGCAGGTGTTTTGGACTTCAAACACTTAAGCGGCGGAGGGGGAAAAGGAAAGGGCCTGAGGCCAGGAATGGTGGGAGTTGAAGTCCAAAACACCCCGAGGGCCAAAGTTTGCCGATGCCTGCAATAGAACACATCAATTTTTCAGGTTTGACCCCTAAAAGCAGCAGAAGAGCATCCTCCAAGGCTGCTTTTGTAAGCCTGATACCTTACAAATTGCCTTGCCTAGTGAGACATGTGAGTAGATCAATAGGTACCGGTCTGGCAGAAAGGTAACGGCGCTCCATGCAGTCATGCCGCCCACATGACCTTGGAGGTGTCTATGGACAACGCCGGCTCTTCAGCTTAGAAATGGAGATGAGCACCAACCCCCAGAGTCGGTCACGACTAGACTTAACGTCAGGGGAAAACCTTTACCCATGTAGCATGGATTTTTTGTTCCTGGGTTATAAATGTCACTTGCTAATTGGTTCTATTATAAAAACATGGGGAAAGTTGATTCAACTGCAAAACCTTTGCTTTTGCAGGACATCCTGCTATAGCACATTTTGTTCCAGTTTTTCAATGAGTATCTCAGAGTTGCAACTAATTCAACATAGTGTGTGGCAGCCACAAAAACAAAGTAAGGATCATACAATTAAACAGGAAATAACACTTTCAAACCATGAACAGAACATTTTTTTCAAAGTTTGTTACATAGTGTAGTAGAGCCATGATGGAGGATCTAGTGTATTTTTGGGGTGCCCAGCTCCATTCTTGTTCCACATAACCATTACCTAAAGATTGCCAATCAGGGATGACTATACTGGGTTCAATAATTTAATTTCTTATTTCAACACAGTTCATAAATCAGCTGTTCTTTGGTAGCTGACATGCCTTTGATGTTAATTGAGATTATTGTCATGGTTGGTCCTGAAAAGGTCCGTTTGTTTATTTATTTGGTTGGTTATGTACTGCAAGTTGCTTCTGGTGTGAGAAAATCAGTCGTCTACAAAGACATTGCCCAGGAATCGCCTGGATGTGTTATTATCCTGCAGGGAGGCTTCTTTCATGTCCCCCACATTAAAACACCATGTTAAAACAGTGAATGTGACCCTTAATGAGACATGCTGCATGGAGCGCCTGTACGCCCTACACTGCTGAAGAAATTATAGTGTTTAGCTGGTATTGTACCACCTGACAACTGTAGGGAAGTAATAAAAAGGTAAAGGTTTCCCCCTGACGTTAAGTCCAGTCGTGACAAACTCTGGGGGTTGGTGCTCATCTCCATTTCTAAGCTGAAGAGCCGGCGTTGTCTGTAGACACCTCCAAGGTCATGTGGCCGGCATGACTGCATGGAGCGCCTGTAATAGCCTGTAATAAAAAGACCAAGGCATTGACATCTCAGGCCCATCCTCTGTTCAGATATCAGTCAGCATGCCAATGCCTTAAATCAAGAAACAGTTTCCTAAGATCTACAGAGATACTCACAGGAACACCCCAGCAAGCAAGAGTCCAAAAGTGGCAGGTTAAAACCAGGAACCTCAATCAGTGGCTGAGACCAGACGAGAAACTCCCTCCTGGACACAAAGAAGACTGGGCGACTTGGAAGGCACTGAACAGACTGTGCTCTGGCACCACGAGATGCAGAGCCAGCTTAAGAAATGGGGCCACAAAGTGGAATCTGCGACATACGAGTGTGGAGAAGAGCAAACCACAGACCACTGACTACAATGCGGTCTGAGCCCTGACACATGCACAATGGAGGACCTTCTCACAGCAACACCAGAGGCACTCCAAGTGGCCAACTTCTGGTCAAAGGAAATATAGTACAATGCCAAGTTTTCAACTTCATTTGTGTTTTTAAATACATTATAACTGTATCCTCAATTCGCTTCTGACATGATAAATACATAAATTAATTGTCTGATTCAGTGTAAGGCAGGTTCTGATATTTAATCTTGAGGGAGAAGATTGTCTATAGTGTGATGCAGCAGCCGAAAAACCCAATGCAATTCCAAGCTACATCAATAGGAGCCTAGTGTCTATCTAATCAAAGAAAGTCATCGTCCCACTCTCTTTTGCTTTGGTCAGCCTCACCTGGAATTGTCTTGTATCCAATTCTGGATAACAAATATCCAGATGGAAAAGCTGGATGTGTCCTAAGAAGGGTCACCAAAATGGTCAAACGTCTGGAAGCTATTAATCTCTTTGAGAAGCGGGCAAAGGGAGCTGGGGATGTTTAGCTTGGGAATGAAAAGGTGGAGGAAAGGGACACAAGACTATTGTAAATAATGTCACAGTGAGGAGGGGACAAGTTTTAGAGAGCAGGACACAGTGGTCCTGTGAAAAGCAGCAGCTGGCAGAGCGTCAAGGGGGGAGAGGGAGTGGGGAGGGATTGGCAGGCAAAGTTGCTGCAGTGCTGGGAGAGGATGGAGAGGTGCGGATTTGGAATTGCAGCTCTCCTGACTGATTTGCATCTTGCTTCCTGATGCACTGGAAACTGCAACTCATCCATCTGCCACAGAACAACACCCAGCTTTCTTTGAATTAAGACATCGAGAGGAAATCCTAGAGGTCATCCAGTCCAGCCCCACGATTTAGAATCATACAATCATACATTTGGGAGAGAGACCATAAGAGCCATCCAATCCAACCCACTTCTGCCAGGTAACAAATCACCTGACAGGTATTTGAAGCAACAGCAAAGATGCTTTTGAGCATGAGCAGAGTGCCCTTCCAATCACCTGAAAATCTGTCACTCACAGTCACCTGTTAAAGATTAAACAGATAAAGGCCAGACTCTGTTTGGTTAGTCCTACCTCAAGTAAAGCAGGTGACCGAGGAATTAATGCAGTTTGGCACACTTTTAACTGCTTTGCTCAATGCTGTGGAATATCGGGATTTATAGTTTGGTGAGGCACCCGCATTCTTTGGCAAATGAGGCAAAAGACCTTGAAAAGCTACAACTCCCAGGATTCCTTAACACTGATACATGGTGGGTAAAGTGGTGACAAACTGCATTAATTCAACATTGTAGGTGTACTCGCCATGGTTACACAGCGAATTAATATGTTGCTATATGGTGGGTAAATCCCACTGATTCAATGGAGCTATTCTAGTCAGTAGTAATAATAGGATTTAGTCCATATGCCCAGTGCAACCCCCTCTCTCTTCCCTCCCTATCTGCTTATCTCTATCTACTATTCCTCCCTATCGCTGGATTGACAGATCCTCCCCTATCTCTGTCTCTGTCTCTGTCTCTGTCTCTGTCTCTGCCTCTGCCTCTGTCTCTGTCTTTCTATCTATCTATCTATCTATCTATCTATCTATCTATCTATCTATCCATCCATCCATCCATCCATCCATCCATCCATCCATCCATCCATCCATCCTTCTTCTCTTAAAACCAGAGAATTAAAACATCTAAAAATAATTACATAATCCAAAGTCATAATCCAAGGCCATTCCAATTGTCATTGCACAGAGTCTACATTCATTTATTGCACTGCAGTTATTCTCCAAAAGCTTGGATCCAAGACCATGTTTTAACTTTCTTTCTAAAGGCTAGAAGGGGAGGAGCTGATTGAATATCACTGGGGAGGGAGTTCCACAGCCTAGAGGTCACCAACGAGAAGGCCCCGTCTCTCATTCCCATCAGTCGCGCCTGCAAAAGAAGTGAGACCGAGAGCAGGGCCTCCCCAGAAGATCTCCGCGATGGTTCATAGAGGGAAATACATTCAGACAGGTAAGCTGGGCTGTAACTGTTAAGGGCTTCATAGGCTAAGGTCAGCACTTTGAATTGTGCATGGTAGCAAACTGGCAGCCAATGAAGCTGACATAACAGGGAAGTTGTATGCTCCCTGTACTCCACTCCAGTAAGAAGCCTGGATGACGCTTGTTGGACTACCGTGGCCAAGTCTGACTTCCTAAGGTGCGGGCGCAACTAGTACGGGCACATCCATCCATGCTACCCTATGTCTATGTGTGTCTCTGTCTGTCTGTCTGTCTGTCTGTCTGTCTGTCTCTCTCTCTCTCTCTCTCTCTCAATCTCTCTCTCTCTCTCTCTCTCTCTCTCTCTCTCTCTCTCTATATATATATATATATATATATATATATATATATTATCTATATCCATCCTTCCCTATCACTGTCTCTGTTTATATCTATCTATCCATCCATCATTCCATCCATGTTACCCTATGTCTATGTCTGTGTCTCTATCTATCTATCTATCTATCTATCTATCTATCTATTTATTTATTTACAGTATTTATATTCCGCCCTTCTCACCCCGAAGGGGACTCAGGGCAGATTACAATGAACACATATATGGCAAACATTCAATGCCAAAAGACAAACAACATTCAGTTTTGGACAGACACAGAGGCATTTTTTAACATCTTTCCAGCTTCATGATTCCGGCCACAGGGGGAGCTGTTGCTTCACCATCCATTGGTGGCTGTTCTTCCTCTTCTTTTCCTCGTGAGCAGTTTTATGGTGTTGTAGATTAGTTAAATTAGCCTCCCGCATAAAGCGTCCCTAAATTTTCCCTACTTGACAGATGCAACTGTCTTTCGGGGCTGCTAGGTCAACAGCAAGCCGGGGCTATTTTTTTTTTTTAATGGTCGGAGGCTTAACCCGACCCGGGCTTCGAACTCATGACTCGGTCAGTAGTGATTTATAGCAGCTGGTTACTAGCCAGCTGTGCCACAGCCCGGCCCCTATCTATCTATCTATCTATCTATCTATCTATCTATCTATCTATCTATCCATCCATCCATCCATCCATCCATCCATCCTTCCCTATCACTATCTCTGTTTATATCTATCTATCCATCCATCATTCCATCCATGCTACCCTATGTCTATGTCTATGTGTGTCTCTGTCTGTCTGTGTCTCTATCTATCTATCTATCTATCTATCTATCTATCTATCTATCTATCTATCTATCCATTCTTCCCTATCACTGTCTTTGTTTATCTCTCCATTCATCCATACATCCACCCAACCATCCCTGTTTCTTTTTGGCCTCTCTGATTGCTTGTCTGTCTGTCTGTCTATCTGTCTGTCTACTTATCTACCTACCTATTTATCCACCTATCTATCCCTCCCTCCCCTCCCCTTTTTAGCTGTTAAATATTTATCCAGTCTGTTACATCGGCTGGATTCTAATTCTCCAGCTGCAGAACCAGAGCATTATGTCGCATAGAATTATATGGTATTTATATGGTATTGGGGGGGGGGGGGGTGCGGGGTGGAGGTTTGACCCCATAAGACAATCCACCAGGGCCTAGTGTACGCCATCCGCCCCGAACCTGATCTTGCCAAGACCCTGGACAGAGCGAGATTGTGTTACGCCTGCAGAAGATTAGAGACATCCAATCTGTCTCATGGCTGCAGCAGCTGATGGAAGAGGAGGAGGAAGGGGATTAAGGGGGATCCAGAAAGAGCCAGTTGGAGATGTATATGTGTGGGGTGGTGGAGGGGGGGGGAGATATATATATTATTATAGCAGAATGGGGTGGGGGAATTTAGGTTACTAGGGGAAGAGTGCCAACAGGCTAGAGAGAGAGAGAGAGAGAGAGAGAGAGAGAGAGAGAGAGAGAGAGAGAGAGAGAGAGATGCCGCACGCACACGCCCTAAGGTCCACTGCGGGAAGGAAGCAACTCTTCCAGGTAGAAAAGTCCACCCAGAAAACCCAGCATCCACTATGGAGATGGGATTTGATTTAATGCAAGGGTGAAGGCAAGAGGTGTCCTTAGAAAACCCCCAAAGGGATTAGATGTGTAAAGAAAGGGCTCTGTTGTGAATGTTGGGATTTGCAGTTCGGTAAGGCCCTAGCAGAGAATAATAACAATGAAAATATTATTATTTCTTACCCACCTCTCCTCGTGGATGAAGAGAAGGCTAAAGACCTTGCAAAGCTACAAATCCCATGGTTATAAAGCAAGTGAACTATGGCAGTTCAAGTGTCAAACTGCATTAATGCTACAGTGTAGATCAGGCATGGGCAAACTTTGGCCCTCCAGGTGTTTTGGACTCCAACTCCCACCATTCCTAACAGCCTCGGGCCCCTTCCTTTCCCCCCTTGCGATCCTGGTCTGCATCAATAAGAGATTGAGAGAAGTCATGGCTCCACTCTAGACTACATTGACCAGACTGTCAGAAATATGAAAAATTAGCTAGGTATTTTTAATTACAAAAATGTGAGTCAAGCTCTGAAAGGGTTAAATAAGCTAGCATCACCCTGAGGAGAGTGAATAGGCTGAAGCCTTTTAGATTGTGGACCAAAGCTAGTGTCGTCCTGAAGAGTATGAGAAGGCTCCAGTGTGAGAAGGCTCCAGTGTGAGAAGCTTTGGTGAGAGAAGCCCCAGATTGAAGGCCTTATATGTGAAGCCCTAGTGTGAAGGCTGCTGTGTGTGAAGCTTCTGTGTAAGTTTGTTATGAGAAGAAGCTCTGTGAGAGCGAAGCTGTTTATCTGCATGAGAAAGAAGCCCAGCGTGGAAGCAAAAAAGGAAGTAAAAAGAACTTTATTTGTGTTATGGGAACCTTGTTTTTTGTAAATAGTGCAACCATATTGTTTTGCTACAAAGCCTCCTAAAGAAGAGATAACATTGGTCTGTGTGTTTTTGCTCTTTTTATCACTTTTGGCTACTGGTGCTGGGTCACGCTGCTGCTAGTAAGTTACTCTGCTATACGTTTATGGGCAGGGTCCTTTGTTAATAATCCCAGTTGTCCAACCTCACTGTCCAGTTATGGGAGGAACAATTCAAGAAGGGGATGTACAAGACAAAACTTGGCCATCTGTCGGGAGGACTTGGATTGTGTCTTCCTGCCTTGGAAGACAAAATAGGGTTGGACTGGATGGCCCTTGGTGTCTTTGCAAAGTCTCAGTTTCTATGGTGACCCCGATGAGGTTCCCTGTTCCCATCCCTTAATTTTTTTAAATGAATGGGTTAAAGAGCAAAAGAATAGAAGAGCATTGGGGAGGCAGGGCCCATTCTTGCACACCCGCTGCTTGGTGTGCAAGGCCATTAGCGATGCAAGGCCTCCGGGAGAAGAAGCTGGCAGGACCAGAGACAGCTCCCAAAGTGGGACGGTCGCCATGGCGACGGGAGCGCGCTTCTCCGAGGCAGGATGGTTGCTGTGGAGATGCACGCAAGGCTCCTTTCTCTGCAGAGGGAAAAGTGTGTGCGCCTGTGTGTGTGTGTGTCTTTGTGTGTGTCCATTTTCAGGGCTTCAGCTGCTCCAATGCCCTCCTCCAGATAATTCCCTGTTCATTAGCGGGCAAGCATGGGAAGCCGATGTCTCCGCTTTGGGTTTTGGTCTACATTTCCCCAAGCGCTCTGCAAGTTGCAAAGCTGCTTTTGAAGTTCAGACTAAATCCTAGAATAGGGCCAATAGTCTCTTTGGGGGCGAAGTATCATGACTATGGACCAGATCTTTAAAATTTGGATGAAAATGGGATGAATTTCCTAAAAAATTCAGTTTCCAAGGGTGCAAAACCTTCCTTCCTGGCCTTACAGCTGTCTTTGGATGTGTCTACAGCATGTATGAGCAAACTTGAGGCCTCCAGTTGTTTTGGACTTCAACTCCCATCATTCCTAACAGCCTCAGGCCCCCTTAGCGGCTGAGTGGGAAAAGGAAATGGCCTGAGGTCAGGAATTGTGGGAGCTGAAGCCTAAAACACTTGGAGAGCTGAAGTTTGCCCATGCCATGACTTCTACAACTTAGAAGTTGTAGCCCCCCTAAAAAGGCCCTGTTTTGGCTAACTGTGTTTGCTGGGGCATGATGGACAAACTTCCCAGCTTGGTATGTGTTTGTTCAATTGTACGATGGGTTCAATTATCCACTGGGATGGCATTCCTAGACAATCCCCATGAAAACCCAAATAAAGAAATGTTCAAGTTGCTTCGATATCCAATGGCCCTGGAACATTTTTTGGGTTCCTATCGCTGCTGCCAATTGCCTACGCCTCCCCTTAAAAACCTTTTCTAGCTTGCATGAAAGGCAGGCGGATGTCTCAAAAACAGAAGCCGTGCTCGGAGATATTCATATGGATTTCCAGGTCAGAAATTCAGGGGGAAATCAAACAGAATTGTAATAAAAGGAAGAGGAGGAAAAAGAGGAGGCTATGGCCGAGAGCGAGAGATCTCCAGCAATGATGCCGGCTAAGAATAGCTGTGACAGGCTGACACAGACGGAGCAGATGGGCTTTACAAAAGGAGACGCAGCATTGAGCGCTTTCAGATCTCCCAGTGTCTTAATGGGAGCAAATGATTGGAGGATGCCCTTAGAAAGAAGGCTGGGTTGCCTGTGACCTTTTGCAAAAGCAGGCCGTCTTCACTGCACATGTTGGAAGAGCAGGGAATTGTGCATAGTCTCTGTATGCCCTTCACCTCTACGTTGGGCTTGTTGGAGGGGACAATGTTTATGTCTAAAATGTAGTAGCCAAGCATCCCTAAACAGATGCCTAGGATGGTGCATCATAATTTATTTAAACCTTCACCTTCATCCATCTTCCATCATCTCCCTTTGGCAGCCATCGTTGCAGCAACCACTCTCTCACTTTGCACCCAGGATGAGAAAGGATCTGCTTTGCAAGCTGCCCGAGCTTCATCCGCCTTCCTCTGAAAAGGAAAGAAATACAGTTACCTTTAATGAAAGCCATTCATTTGCACCAAAGCGACTGCTTTTTTCAAGGCCTCCCCATCCCCCAGGCTGTGAGTGAACCAGGTATATTTTGTGTTGTCGAAGGCTTTCATGGCCAGGATCACAGGGTTGTTGTGTGTCTTCCGGGCTGTATAGCCATGTTCCAGAAGCATTCTCTCCTGACGTTTCACTCACATCTATTGTAGGCATCCTCAGAGGTTGTGAGATATGGAGAAACTAAGCAAGGAAGGTTTATATATCTGTGGAGGTTCCTGGGTGGGGGGAAAAACTCTTGTCTGTTGGAGGCCAGTGTTAATGTTGTAATTAATCACCTTTGTTAGCATTAAATGGCCTTCCCAGCCTCACATCCTGGCCCGAGGGAATCATTTGTTCAGAGTCGTTAGCTGCCCCTGATTGATTCCTGTCTGGAATTCTTCTGCTGCTCCTTATTTACTGTTCTGATTTTGGAGTTCTTCCCCCCACCCAGGAACCTCCACAGATATATAAACCTTCCTTGCTTAGTTTCTCCATACCTCACATAGATGTGGGTGAAATGTCAGGAGAGAATGCTTCTGGAACATGGCCATACAGTCCGGAAAACATACAACAACCCAGGTTTATTTTAATGTCATTTATTTCCATGCACACTCTTCACCTTGCAGTTCTAGGTCAATATCCATAAGGTGGCATTAAAACTGCCTTTGGAGCTCTATTCTAGAGGGAGGGAGGGATGATATAGATCAGGGGTCCCCAAACTAAGGCCCGGGGGCCACATGCGGCCCTCCAAGGTCATTTATCCGGCCCCTGCCCTCGGTTTTAGACTTAGGCTCACCCTAAGTCTGAAATGACTTGAAGGCACACAACAACAACAACAGCAACAACCATCCTAATTATCTTGACTATCTCATCAGCAAGAAGCAGGCCCATGCTTCCCATTGAAATCCTGGTAGGTTTATGTGGGTTAAAATTGTTCTTATTTTTAAATACTGTATTGTTCTTTTGTGTTGTGCATTGTAGATGGTAAACGGAAGCTCTTACGTGTGCCCATGAGCCCAGAGTCACCCTTCAGAACAATGATGCACCACTCAAATTTGCAGAACAAATAATACAAGAACTTTACTAATTCCAAGAGATCCAAAGAACAATGGTATTCACAATGGCCTCTCTGATTGCTTACAGAAACCAGGCAGTCATAAACAGTTATTTTTCAGTCCATAAATCTGCTTCAGTGAAGAATACAGTCCTGGTTCTTCATCCTCTTTTCCCAGTAGCAAACAAGGCCTCAGAAATAGCAAGGACTCTCTGAGTACAGAGCCATCTTCCCCAGGCAGTACTCAGTCACCACACAGACTCACACTGAACAAAAACTTGTTCAAACCGGTTCTCCAGCAGCAGAACAGAAACAGTTTCAAATCAAATTACAGGTCTTTGCAGGTTCAGCCAATCGGCTTCATGCACTTCATTTTCCAGTTAACACACAAATATAGCAGAGTGCCTTTGCAAACCATAACATTTCTTTGGCCTTTTTTTTTGCACTACAAATAAGACATATGCAGTGTGCATAGGAATTTGTTCATATTTGTTTTTAAACTATAGTCTGGCCCCCCAACACTGCGAGGGACCGTGGACTGGCCCTCTGCTTAAAAAGTTTGAGGACCCCTGATATAGATAGATAGATAGATAGATAGATGGATGGATGGATGGATGGATGGATGGATGGCTGGCTGGCTGGCTGGCTGGCTGGATCGATGGATAGACAGACAGACAGACAGACAGACAGACAGACAGACAGACAGACAGACAGACAATAGATGGAAGGTGTTTAGGGTTGTAGAAATAAATAAATAGATAAATAGAAGCTTTACCACAGTTTCTGAATCAAGATAAACCCTGCAGTATAATAAAATGTCACTCAGGCTTGTGTAACAAGTAACAGTATTTTTACTTCAGTTCAAAAGTTCAAACAGGGTAATAATATGTATAAGTCTTTCTGAATTCACACAGAGAGCATAGAGAATGAACAGTCCCCTAAACTCTATTTAAATATGCCTCATTGCCTTATAAATGATCAGGCTTCGGAGAGTATGGCAATAAATGTTTCTTCCAGCAGTTTTAACTCCAGCCTTGGATTCATCAAGCCCCGCACTAAAAAAAAAAGCAATACAATACAGTTTAGATGCCATTATCTTCTATATTCATAAGAAAAGTAAAATTATGGATGTGTGTGTGGCTCCCACTTCCACAAACAGCTCTAGCTCCCACGACTCAGGAGACACCAATGGCCCTCCCGCCAATGACATTGCAGGTTATAGTGAGCACCATGAACATGTCCAAGAGCCTTAACAATGTCCTCCACAAAAACCACACTGCTCACCACCCAAGTGAAGGCTTTCATACAGGAAAAATTTCCTCCTAGATTTTCCATTTTCCTCCACCACAGACATCCCAGTGTTTCTGACGCTCTCCATTGATGTGGAATTTGCATGATCCCGCCCACTTCCTCTCCCACAACCCTTTCCTGTTCTTTTCTATGGCACACAGCAAACAGAGGAATTGATCAGCAACTGAACATACTAAGGTTTGAGGAAAATTCACCATGATTTATAGGAGTTGTAGGTACTGGGATGTATAGTTCACCTGCAATCTAAGATACTCTGATCTCCACCAGCAATGGATCTGGAACTAACCTGACACACAGAAACACTATGACCAACAAAACATACTGGAGGTCTTTGGAGGGATTTATAGGAGTTGTAGTTCACCTACATCCAATATGAACCCAAACAATGATAGATCTGGACCAAACTTGGCATGTATATCTGATGTGCCCACATTTGAATACTGGTAGGTTTTGAGGAATTGGCCTGGACATTTTGGAGTTGTAAGTACTGGGACAGGGGTCCCCAAACTTTTTAAGCAGAGGGCCAGTCCACAATCCTTCAAACTGTTGAGGAGCCAAATTATCATTAGAAAAGAAATACAAACAAATTCCGATGTACACTACACATGTCTTATTTGTAGTGCAAAAACAACAACAACAACAACAACAAGAACAATGAAAGACCAATACAATATTTAAAAATAAAAACAATTTTAACCAACATACATTTATCAGGATTTCAATGGGAAGTGTGCTTCTGCTTCTGGCCAATGAGATAGTCAAGTTAATTAGGGTTGTTGTTGTTGTGTGCCTTCAAGTCATTTCAGACTTTGGGCGAGCCTAAGTTTAAAATTTATTTATTTATTATTTATTTATTTACTATATTTATTTACTACATTTGTGGTGTAGTTAAGGTAAAGGGTAAAGGTTTTCCCCTGACATTAAGTCCATTATAAATGGGTTCTATAGCTGTGTGGAAGGGCCTTGAGTCTACACTGCCATATAATCCAGTTAAAATCAGATAATCTGTATTTTATAGGCAGTGTGGAAGAGGCCTAAGTGAGGCCTAACTATGCCTGTCCCCTGGGCTGAGTGGGTTGCTAGGAGACCAAGTGGGCGGAGCTTAGCCTTCTAACTGGGAGCAATTGGATAAAAACAATTATTCCTCTCCCTCTAATTAGGACTTTTTCTTTTCATTTTGTTGTATGAACGTAGAGGCATGGATGAGGGGTTGTGCTGCCAAGTTTAGTATTTTTGGGATGTGTAGTTTTGTTGCTTTGTCCTAGGCCGAAATGTCATTACTTTTTTATATATAGAGATATTGAACTATACCACTATACTGTAATATTATTAGTAATATATAATATATAATTAATACTATAATATGGCATTATTATTAGTGTTATATTGTATTACATTATAATATTATCAATATTATATGTATATACAATATATTATATTATAAAACTGAGGGCGGGGGCCAGGTAAATGACCTTGGAGGGCCGCATGTGGCCCCCGGGCCTTAGTTTGGGGACCCCTGTACTGGGATGTATAGTTCACTTGGAATCTAAGAGCACTCTGAACTCCGCCAAAGATGGAATTGGATTAAACTTGGCACACAGAGCCTTCATGACCAGCAGATAATACTGGAAGTCTTTGGGGAAAATTCACCTTGATTTAGGGGAGTTGTAGTTCACCTACATCCAGAGCGTACTGTGAAGCCAAATACCGATGGATCTGGACCAAACTTGGCACACGTACCTGATATGCCGAAATTTGATTACTGGAGGGGTTTGGGGGAACGGGCCTTCTGTTCTGGGAGTTGTAGTTCATCCACAACCAAGGAAACTATGACCTCCACCGATGATGGACCTGGACCAAACTTGGCACACAGAAGCCGCATGACGAACTCAACCTACTGGAGGGGTTTGAGGAGAATTACTCACCATAGTGGGAGTTGTAGTTCACCCTACAGCCAGAGAGCACAATGAACCCCTCAAATGATGCATTCAGAACAAACTTGCCCAACATAACAAACTTTAAGTACTGATGAATTTTCTCGGGGTTAACTTGGCATGATGGGAGTTGTAGTTCACCCACAACCTTATGCATTTGGTACAATTAAAACATTGGCTTTTTCAAATAACCCAAGCTAATAAAATATAAAACCAATACTCCTTGGCCCAACATCACAAACCTTAAGTACTGATGGAGTTTCTCGGGGTTAACCTGGCATGATGGGAGTTGTAGTTCACCCACAACCTTATGCATTTGTACAATTAAAACATTGGCTTTTTCAAATAACCCAAGCTAATAAAATATAAAACCAATACTCCTTGGCCCAACATCAGAAACCTTAAGTACTGATGGAGATTCTCGGGGTTGACCTGGCATGATGGGAGTTGTAGTTCACCCACAACCTTATGCATTTGGTACAATTAAAACATTGGCTTTTTCAAATTAACCCAAGCTAATAAAATATAAAACCAATACTCCTTGGCCCAACATCAGAAACCTTAAGTACTGATGGAGTTTCTCGGGGTTGACCTGGCATGATGGGAGTTGTAGTTCACCCACAACCTTATGCATTTGTACAATTAAAACACTGACTTTTCAAATTAACCCAAGCTAATAAAATATAAAACCAATACTCCTTGGCCCAACATCAGAAACCTTAAGTACTGATGAAGTTTCTCGGGGTTAACCTGGCATGATGGGAGTTGTAGTTCACCCACAACCTTATGCATTTGTACAATTAAAACACCGACTTTTCAAATAACCCAAGCTAATAAAATATAAAACCAATATTCCTTTGCCCAACATCACAAACCTTAAGTACTGATGGAGTTTCTCGGGGTTAACCTGGCATGATGGGAGTTGTAGTTCACCCACAACCTTATGCATTTGGTACAATTAAAACATTGGCTTTTTCAAATAACCCAAGCTAATAAAATATAAAACCAATACTCCTTTGCCCAACATCAGAAACCTTAAGTACTGATGGAGTTTCTCGGGGTTGACCTGGCATGATGGGAGTTGTAGTTCACCCACAACCTTATGCATTTGTACAATTAAAACACTGACTTTTCAAATTAACCCAAGCTAATAAAATATAAAACCAATACTCCTTGGCCCAACATCAGAAACCTTAAGTACTGATGGAGTTTCTTGGGGTTGACCTGGCATGATGGGAGTTGTAGTTCACCCACAACCTTATGCATTTTGTACAATTAAAACACCGACTTTTTCAAACAACCCAAGCTGGTACGATTTAAAACCAAGGAGCCCTGACTGAAAAACCACCAAGAAATCAAGCTTTTTAAAGTTTTATTTCTCATCTTTTACAGTAAATCTGATACAGGCAATTAAATAATTCTGCAAATAAAAACCAAGAACAAACCCCCCCCCCCATCCCAACAAAAAAAAAAAAATAGAAGAAGTTAAAAAGCAAAGGAATCGAAAGTTAAGTTCGTCTTTCATTCATACAGTGTAAGGAATTCTCAAAAACGGCGAAAAGAGGCATTATGGGGTCCGGTAGACATTTCCCACCGCAACTATGGCGGGAAAATAATTTTAGTATCTTCTTAAGGAGTGTCTACACCAGGTATGGGGAAACTTGGGCCGCCTAGGTGTTTTGGACTACAACTCCCATCATTCCTAACAGCCTCAGGCCCTTTCCTTTTCCCCCTCAGCCGCTTAAGCGGCTGAGGGGGAAAAGGAAAGGGCCTGAGGCTGTTAGGAATGATGGGAGTTGTAGTCCAAAACATCTAGACGGCCCATATTGGCCCATGCCTGGTCTACATTGTAGAATTAATGGGTGTGTGGATAACTTCTTTTAATTATTCAATTCTGGCGGCCATTTTAAGCCCTCAGGAACAATGCCACCATTTTGTGGTTTGGGAAGAGCACAAAAGGTTGATAATATGCCACAGTGTCAACTGACAGGATTGGTGGCCACAAAATGGCCGCCATTCCTCAAAGACATCAAAACACTGAAGAGAGCGGCCATTTTGTTTCTTTCCCAATTGATAAGAAGCAGACATTTTGTTTCCTGGAGAATAATATTTCACGGCCTACATAGGTTCTCCTCAGAAGTCAGACACACCACAGCGCCATTTTGTGGTTTGGGAAGAGCACAAAAGTTTGATAATGTGCCACAAAAGGCCACAAAATGGCCACCATTCCTCAAAGATATCAACATACTGAAGAGAGCAGCCATTTTGTTTCTTGGAGAATAATATTTCACAGCCTACATAGGTTCTCCTTAAAAGTCGGACACTATGGTGCCATTTTGTGGTTCGGAAAGAGCACAAATGGTTGATAATGTGCCACAACAGACCACAAAATGGCCACCATTCCTCAAAGATATCAAAACACTGAAGAGAGCGGCCATTTTGTTTCTTTCCCAATTGATAAGAAGCAGACATTTTGTTTCCTGGAGAATAATATTTCACGGCCTACATAGGTTCTCCTCAGAAGTCAGAAACTATGGCGCCATTTTGTGGTTTGGGAAGAGCACAAAAGTTTGATAATGTGCCACAAAAGGGCCACCATTCCTCAAAGATATCAACATACTGAAGAGAGCAGCAGTTCGGGAAGAGCACAAAATGTTGATAATATGCCAGTGTTAACTGGCAGTATTGGTGGCCACAAAATGGCTGACATTCCTCAAAGACGTCAACACACGGAAGAGAGCAGCCATTTTGTTTCCTGGAGAATAATATTTCACAGCCTACATAGGTTCTCCTTAGAAGTCAGACATTATGGCATCATTTTGTAGTTCGGGAAGAGCACAAAAGGTTGATAATGTGCCACAAGAGGCCACAAAATGGTCACCATTCCTCAAAGACATCAACAGAGAAGAGAGCGGCCATTTTGTTTCTTTCCCAATTGATAAGAAGCAGACATTTTGTTTCCTGAAGAATAATATTTCATGGCCTATACATGTTCTCCTCAGATATCAGACATTTTGTGGTTTGGGAAGAGCACAAAAGGTTGATAATATATGTCCACCATCCCTCAAAAACATCAACACACAGAAGAGAGCGGCCATTTTGTTTTTTTCCAAATTAAGGAGGAGCAGCCATTTTGTTTCCTGGAAAATAATATTTCAAGGCCTACACATGTTCTCCTCAGAAGTCAGACACTATGGCATCATTTTGTAGTTCGGGAAGAGCACAAAAGGCTGAAAATATGCTGCAGTATTTACTGACAGGATTAGTAGCCACAAAATGGCCGCTATTAACACTGAAGAGAGCAGCCGTTTTACTTCTTTCCCAATTGATGAGCAGCCATTTTGTTTTCTGGAGAATAATATTTTACAGGTTCTCCTCAGAAGTCAGTGGCTTATATATCCTAAACCTCATGCAGAGATATATATATATATATATATATTCACATTAATAGAATCTTTGTTTTCCCACAAGATGGCGGCTCCAAGCCTTTATGAGGCCAGAGACAAAATGGCGCCCAATAGTCAACTCCCATGATTTCATACCATTGCGCCATGGCAGTTTAAAGTGGCGCTGAACCGCATTAATTCTACTATGTAGATGCACCCCGATTCTAGCATTCTGCAATATTTAATATACCATCAAGTTTGCGACAAGGAATCTCAAAGAGATGGACGAGATACAAGAGCCATGGCAGTTAAAAAATAATGATATC
This sequence comes from Anolis carolinensis, assembly GCF_035594765.1. Taxonomy (NCBI): domain Eukaryota; kingdom Metazoa; phylum Chordata; class Lepidosauria; order Squamata; family Anolidae; genus Anolis; species Anolis carolinensis. The sequence goes on from NC_085846.1 coordinate 5,411,274, forward strand.
GAACTGCATTAACTCTGCAGCGTAGATGCACCATTAATCCTGCTGAGAACACTTAAAATCTCCATTATCTAGTTCATAATAATAACAAGTTTCCAGGCAAGAATATAAAAGATTTTGGGGAGGAGGGGGGAAACAAAAGAAGAAAAGGAGCATGTGTTTGTGCGAAGGGCAGGAGAAACACAAGAGGGCTCGGCGGTACCTTAATTTTTAATATATATATAAAAAATATCTATATACATTTTATTATTATATTAGGAAATATCTCAGGAAGGGGGAAACAAGGGGGGATTCAGGGTCACAGATTGTGAGGTTAGAAACATGCATGGGCCAACTTGGGCCCTCCAGGTGTTTTGGACTCCAACTCCCACAATTCCTAACAGCCTACCGGCTGTTAGGAATTGTGGGAGTTGGAGTCCAAAACACCTGGAGGGAGGGCCCAAGTTTGCCCACACCTGGGTTAGAGAATGAGCCAAAGTAGCATTCCAGAAGGGGAGGAAAAGATGGCGGGTCGGGTTTTGGAAGCAGCAAAGCCTTCATATTTTAGGATGGAAAAGGAATATGGGATTGTCTAGTAGCCAAGGTTAGTGACCCTAGGACGGGGAGGAAGAGGAGCAGTGGCCAAGATGGACACCATTGACCTCCGGGACCTCGTCCGTCATCAATTCGTCCATGCGTGGACCGGGAAATGGCCAGCGGGATCCTCGGAAGGAGAAAAGAAGGGTGCAAAAGGGACGGGGGGACGCCGAAGGACGGCGAGCAACCCCCCGGCTCTCAGTCTTTGTTGACGCGGATCTTGAAGGCCACGCGGCCGGCAAACTTGTCCCGCTCGTCGGTGGTGGCGATGTTGGCGGCATTGATCTTGCACTCAATGTTGTGGTCCTCGTTGAAGGTGAGGTTGAGGAATTTGACCGCCACCACCGGCTGCGTGTAGTTGACCTGGAGAGAAAACAAGGCACGGGTCAAGCAAGGCGAAGGAGAGGAAGATGTTACCGTCATTGGACCTCCCACATTTACAGGTACATTTGCAGGTATGTACCATCATCGGACTTTCCACATTTGCAGGTACAGTAGAGTCTCACTTATCCAAGCTTCACTTATCCAAGCTTCTGTATTATCCAAGGCAGTCTGCCTTTTAGTAGCCATTGTTTTTGTAGTAAATGTTGCAATGTTTTGGTGCTAAATTCATAAATACTGTAGAGTCTCACTTATCCAACATAAACGGGCCGGCAGAACGTTGGATAAGCGAATATGTTGGATAATAAGGAGAGATTAAGGAGAAGCCTATTAAACATCAAATTAGGTTATGATTTTACAAATTAAGCACCAAAACATCATGTTATACAACAAATTTCACAGAAAAAGTAGTTCAATACGCAGTAATGTTACGTTGCAATTACTGTATTTACGAATTTAGCACCAAAATAGCACGATGTATTGAAAACATTGACCACAAAAATGTGTTGGATAATCCAGAACGTTGGATAAGTGAGACTCTACTGTATGTACCATTGAGGTTGAGGAATTTGTACATTTACAGGTACAGTAGAGTCTCACTTATCCAAGCTTCACTTATCCAAGCTTCTGTATTATCCAAGGCAGTCTGCCTTTTAGTAGTCATTGTTTTTGTAGTAAATGTTGCAATGTTTTGGTGCTAAATTCGTAAATACAGTAATTACTACATAACATTACTGTGTATTGAACTGCTTTTTCTGTCAGTTTCTTGTGAAACATGATGTTTTGGTGCTTAATTTGTAAAATCATAATTTTATGTTTAATAGGCTTTTTTCTTAATCCCTCCTTATTATCCAACATATTTGCTTATCCAAGGTTCTGCCGGCCCGTTTATCTTGGATAAGTGAGACTCTACTGTATGTACTGTTGTTGTACCACATTTACAGGTATGTTCTGTCATCGCACCTCCCACATTTGCAGGTACATTTGCAAGTATGTTCACATGTACAAGCTTATGGTCAACTACATGCAGTTGAAGCTAACCCACAGAGCCATGCTAAAGGAACTAGAGGAATATGCAAACTTTGGTCCTCCAGGTATTTTGGACTTTAGCTTTTTTTTTTTCGTGTCAGGAGCAACCGGAGTTGCTTCTGGAGTGAGAGAATTGGCCGTCTGCAAGGATGTTGCTCATGGGACGCCTGGATGTTTTGATGTTTTACCATTCTTGTGGGAGGCTTCTCTCATGTCCCCGCATGGAGCTGCAGCTGATAGAGGGAGCTCATCCGCGCTCTCCCCGGGTGGGATTTGAACCTGGCAGCCTTCAGGTCAGCAACCCAACCTTCAAGTCACAAGGCTTTTATCCCCTAGGCCACCGGAGGCTGGACTTTAGCTCCCATAATCCCTAACAATCGGTAGTAATAATAATAGCAGTAGTAGTAATAATAATAATAATGATATTATGACATTTAGATTGTATTGTATTGTTTTTAGTGTTAGCCACTTTGGGCCTCTTTTTTAGAGAGCTAAAGCGGGGTAATAATAATAATAATAATAATAATAATAATAATAATAATAATATGCCATTTAAATTGTATTTAGTAGTAGTAGTAATAATAATAATAATAATAATAATAATAATAATAATAATAATAATGACATTTTGATAGTCCGTATTGTATTACTTTGAGTGTTAGCCACTTTGGGTCCCTTTTTAGAGATTAAGTGGGGTTAAAATAATAATATAAAATGAAATCAGAAGGCCAGCATATCACCACTGAGATACATTGCTTTTTAATGGCCATTGCTATTCTTTTATTTAAATCAGCTTCCAAAAAGATGTGGAAGATCTACACATGTTCCCCAAAACTATATTATATACCAATGATAAACCAAGAAGAGTAAAATTAAAAGTACAGTAGAGTCTCGCTTATCCAATGTAAACGGGCCGGCAGAACGTTGGATAAGCGAATATGTTGGATAATAAGGAGAGATTAAGGAAAAGCCTATTAAACATCAAATTAGGTTATGATTTTACAAATCAAACACCAAAACATCATGTTACACAACAAATTTGACAGAAAAGGTAGTTCAATACACAGTAATGCTATGTAGTAATTAGAGTATTTACGAATTTAGCACCAAAATATCACTATGTATTGAAAACATTGACTACAAAAATGCGTTGGATAATCCAGAACATTGGATAAGTGAGACTCTACTGTAACAGTTATAATCAGATAGCACCATTATTTTACATAATATGGAAGACAAGGACTAAGGGCCCTTCCAGACAGGCTGTATATCCCAGGATCTGATCCCAGGTTTTCTGTTTATCCCAGATTATCTGGCAGTGCGGATTCATATAATCCAGTTTAAAGCAGAAAACCTGGAATCAGATCCTGGGATATACAGCCTGTCTGGAAGGGCCCTTAGAATGGCAGCTATGAAAAAAGTGGGCAAAATCCTAAAAGTGTGACAATATATAATTGAATACTAATTTTAGGATTGTCTATATACTATGGTGTTCCCCATTTCTATGTATAGTTGTGAAAAGCTGGACATTAAAGCAGATAGGGAGTTTGCTCATTTTTTTATCGTGTCAGAAGCGAACCGAGGGTACAAGTTGTAATGTATTTGAAAACACAAAGTTTTAAAAAATGGTCATTATACTAAATGTCCTTTGACCAGTAGTAGCTGGCCACTTGGAGTGCCTCTGGTGTTGCTATAAGAAGGTCCTCCATTGTGCATGTAGCAGGGCTCAGACTGCATTGTAGTAGGTGGTCTGTGGTTTGCTCTTCTCCAGTTTGTCCATGCCTGATATACAATTACTATCTTCCTAGTTGATTTCTAAGATAGACCAAGCCATATTACTTACCTGTACTTTTTTGCCATAATAAGGGAAGTACATGAGATCAATGTTCCCATTGGCAGGAAACATGGCCATCTCTCCCAGTTTCTGGGCATCTTCTTCTTTCTGTGAGAAGGAAAAAAACAAAAGTGTAAAACTAGTGCTTTAATACCATATTACTCGAATTTAATACTCAACTTTTTGGAGCTAAATGACCTGGACAAAATGAGGGTGCGCATTAGATCTGTGTCATATGATCATCTTAGTGCTAAGTCAAAGCCAAATGGGAAGCTGAATCTGGAGCTCCTATTTGTGGGACGTCATCTCCAATTTAATGGCCATGGCTCAATGCTATGGGATCATGGGATTTGTAGTTTGGTGAGGCAGAGAAGGCTCAAGACCTTGTAAAACTACAGCTCCTATTTTTCCATTGCATTGAACCAAGACAATTAAAATGGATTGATTCTATAGCAAGGTTTTCCTTTCCGTTGCTGGAAGTTTTGTTGTTCTAACACTTTGGTTTTTAAAGAAGGAATTCTAAGCAGGCAGCAACTGTAATACACTGTATACACCTTTTTTGGCCAAATTACAAAGAGTGCACTTTTTGCCGCCGGACATTATATTTAGCAGCAAATACTTTTTTGGTTTCAAGGTTTTGGAAATCAAGGTGCGCATTAGATTCAATGGCACATTAGACTCAAGTCAATATGGTATCGCCCCATTCCCAATCTATAGGCAGCCTTCACTCAATCCCACTTGACCCACAAACACTATTAGCACACTATTAATGCTCTATCAGCCATTATTACCCCTTTCTGCTCTTATCGGTAGTGTCCATTCCTCATCCCCACCCTGAACCTATCCCTACTAAGCCCTTATTTGGGCTACAACTCCTGCAATCTACTGAAGGACGCTGGGAGATGTAGTCCAAACAATTGTGCCCCAATTCTGGTCCTTCCCAGCTCCATGCTCCAAAATGGGGGTCCCCCGCCCGGCCCCGTTGGCCCACGGTTCTTACTATCAAGTCATCCAGTGGGGTTTTTTTCTTCTGAAGACGGAAACGGAGAAGAGAAAGACAGACGAAACAAATCAGTCAGAGAAGAGAGGATGATGGCACAGAAGAAACAACAGTAACATAAATATTTTTTAAAAGTGAGAAAGATAGATGAAGGAACAACAGTGATGTCTTGTACAAGTGTGCCACCCCAAAATCGGAATTTGATACTCGGTAGGAAATTAAGGGAAAACCCCCCAATTTTCATAAAATATATGAAGGTGCGGATTGAAGGCAATACGGTGAAGCCCTCCACATTTGCAGATTTGATTAACATGCTTTACATGGCCATCGACACTGCCATATGATCCAGTTTTAGAATGCTGTATGGCCATATAATTTAGTTCAATACACTGAATCTGTATTCTGAAATTGCATTTATATGGCAGTGCAGATCCAGATTAAGAGTCTCTAGGTCATGTAATGTAAAATATCACATTAGAGGACCTTATGAGAGGCATTTGGAGATCCTTTAGAACAGTGGTTCTCAACCTGTGAGTCCACAGATGTTTTGGCCTTCAACTCCCAGAAATCCTAACAGCTGATAAACTGGCTGGAATTTCTGGGAGTTGTAAGCCAAAACTCCCGGGGACCCACAGGTTGAGAACCTCTGCTTTAGAATAATCTTATTGGAAGTTGACCATAAAGTCACAATGGAGGACATAAAGAGATCCTTAAGCTCCATATACACTGCCATACAATGCAGTTAAACTCTCTATTCCTTGACAACAGCCAAAGTAAGAGAATGCTTTCCTGCATTTAGAAGTTGCCAAAGGTTTCAGCATGCACTTGTTTTCTTATTTTTCTGCATGAAATACCCTCGTTTATTCAATGGGAGAGACTGAAGGAGGTACTGACATTTGGAGGAGTTAATAAGCGGCATTCAAGTTTCTCTGGAATTCCAAAATGGAGTTTTTCCCCAAAAAATTGTAGAATTTTCTAACTTTTGCAAAAGGGGGAAAGGAGCATTCCCCTGCTCCAGACAAACTGATGCTAGAGGAAGCTCAGGGCTAGAAGTGAAATAGGTCTTGAACTCTCACAAAAAAGCATAATTTCAGTGTTAATTTCAAGGGGTAATTTGACAACCTGATTCATCCCCAGTAGCAGGTTATTCACATTCTCAGCAGACAAAGAAAAGCAGCAGCAACCAACCACAGCCAAGACATTAGTATTTTAGAATATCTAACGATGGAAGTGAAAAGCTCTGCCTTGGAAAGCAGCTAAGGAAGTCTGCCATACGGGTATTTGCAGGAAAGCAAAGTTAGATAAGACTTGTTTGTAGAAGCCTCTAAGTAGAAGAAAAGGTAGGCACTACTATGGGGATTGGGACCACTAGATCTCCCAGCAGCAAGGAGAGTAGAGCATACTGGATTTAGGCATCTAAATAGACCACAAGCTGAACATGAATCAACACTGTGGTGTTGCAACTAAAAAGGCCAATGCCATTTAAGGCTGCATCAATAAGAGTATAGAGATCAAGGGAAGTCATAGTCCCGCTCTATTCTGTTTTGGTCAGACCTCACCTTGAATATTATTATGTCCAGTTCTGGACAAAGCAATTAAAGAAGGAGATGAACAAGATGGCAGGGGCCCAGAGAAGGGCCATCGATATGATTAAAGGCTTGGAAATGATGAATCCCTCTAAGGAGCAGCTTAAGAAGCTAGGGATGTTTATCCTGGAGAAGGGAAGGCTAAGAGAGAACCTGAGAGCCATGTTTAACTATTTGGAAGAATATCACACTGAGGATGGCCAAACTTGTTTTCTGCTGCTCCAGAGACTAGGACTCAATGGAGCCATGGAATCAAATTGCAGAAAAAGAGATTCCACCTAAACAATCAGAAGAATGTTTGCCTTGAAAATACACTGCTGCCTTGGAATCCAGTGGAATTACCTTCTTCTCTGGAGGTTTCTTAAGCAGAGCTGGACGGCCATCTGTTGGGAGAGCTTAGATTGTGTTTTCCAGCAGAAGGGGGTTGGACTGGATGGTCCTTGGGGTCTCTCCCAACTCTATGATTTTATGAATACACTGCATTAGGAAAAGCAATGGGGTCTCTTTCTCTGGATGCTTTTAAGCAGAGGTGGATAGTCATCTGTCAGGAGGGTTTGAATGGTGTGGCCAATGGGGTTGGTCTGGATGGCCCTTGTGGTCTCTTCCAACTATGATTCTATGAAGGCAAAGGGGAACTGAAAAGCCGACATCTCTATCACTATTTCCAGAAGCAAGAAGGCAAAAATAAGCAAGGGGCGAGTCCCGCCGTTGCTTCGGTCATCCGCAAAGCACTATCATTCTGGACAGTTTCTACTTCTGTCCTCTAATGGTTTTTGGTGAGATGAGCCCTTACCTCGTGCTTGGACCTGGGTCTCTGGAGGCATGCAGTGGGGTGTTTTGTTTTTTCCCCCCAAGAGACAAGGAGGTAAACACAGTGGAACGTTAATAACAGAATGAAGTGAGTGACAAGCGAGAAGAGAAAGACAAAACAAAAGAAGGATAGAGGAGAAGGAGGAGGAAGGAAATCTGCGGGAGGAAGGAAATCTGCGGGAGGCAGGTGCCAAAGCTATACCTTTGGGAAGCAAGAGATATTCATCGTCTTGTTGGCTCCAGCGTAAAAATTGATGACCTGAAAAAACAAAATGAGGGTGGAGAAGAAAAGAAATTAATAGATTAATAAACTGCAAGGACTTTTCTTTCTAGTGCAAGAAGATTGAACTAGATATCCCTTGGAATCCCTTCTATGCATTAACACCTGGCGTGGGCAAACTTCGCCTCTCCAGGTGCTTTGGACTTCAACTCCCACAATTCCTAAAAGCCTACCAGCTGTGAAGTCCAAAACACCTGGAGGGCCCAAGTTTTCCCATGCCTAATTTACACTAAGAATTGATGCAGTTTGGCCCTGTTTAATTGCCCTGACTGAATCCTATGGGTTTCTGGGAACTCTAGTTTGGCAGAGAAAACTCTTTGGCAGAGAAAACTAAAGAACTTGTAAAATTACAACACCCAGGATTCCATGACATAATCCTATTAAGTGGAAAACCTTCTAATTCTAGGATTCTGTAATATTTATAAGAATCCCAGCCTGGATAAATCTCAAATATTGCAGAACGTCTGCAGGTCAGGATAAGAATCTCAAATTGACCTTCCCGAGCTCTCACTTCTGGATCAAAAATAAAGTCTAATTGGGCCAAAGACTAGCCGGCTTTTTTAAGACCACACTTCTCCCCCATTCAGCACTGGAAGAAGATAGAGCTGTTTGCACAAATAGATACAGCTGTTTCCCGAAAAGGACCAATCTGTTTGTTCTGTCTGCCTAAGGAAGATAGTGCTGTTTGCTTTCCTTTGGGAAGAAAGAATCATTCTGTCTTAATGAACTAGAAATCCCTAATGCCTAACCCGCTTCCCCCTACAGCCCTGTGGCCAAAAAACGGCAGCCTCCTAGAATCCTAGAGCTGGAGAGATCCCCAAAAGCCATCTAGCTCAACTCCCTTCCACCTACCCGGTTCATTTTGACCAGGACACAAGGACGCCCGTCCCGGTAGCCATAGCTGGTGTCATTGAGGCCCGAGCAGTCGCCCAGCATTGTGCGGTTGAACTGGCAAGCCCGCTTGGGGATATTCAGCACCCCGTTGTCGGGCTGTTCATTGTATTGCCCCGGGCGGCAGAACTCATTGGCGGCCACTTGCTTTGAATTATTATAGGCTGCAAGAGGAGAGGGGGAAAAAACCAAAGATATTGCTTATCAAGTGCAATGCACAAAGTTGCCACCATTGCAGCACCAAACAAAAATATGACTGTTTACTCACACCTTTGGGGTGCATCTACACTACAGAATTAGTGCAGTTTGACAATTTTAACTTCCATGGCTCAATGTTATTGAGTTCTGGGAGTGAGGCATCAAAACTCTTTGTAAAACTAGCATCTATGAATCCACTGCATCGAGCCATGGCAGTTAAAGCTAAATGTCAAACTAAATTAATTCTACAGTGTAGATGCAGCCCTAGTTTTATACAAACCTGCCCAGGATACAGGCCAAGTACCCCTCTTTCAAAATGCTTGGAACAAGATATTGGGTTTTTGGAATACAGTAGAGTCTCACTTATCCAAGACTCGCTATCCAAGCTTCTGGATTATCCAAGCCATTTTTGTAGTCAATGTTTTCAATATATCGTGATATTTTGGTGCTAAATTTGTACATACAGTAATTACAACATAACATTACTGCGTATCGAACTACTTTTTCTGTTAAATATGTTGTCTAACATGATGTTTTGGTGCTTAATTTGTAAAATCATGACCTAATTTGATGTTTAATAGGCTTTTCCTTAATCCCTCCTTATTATCCAAGATATTCGCTTATCCAAGCTTTTGCTGGCCTGTTTAGCTTGGATAAGTGAGACTCTACTGTACCTGTCTATATGTACATAATGAAATCTCTTGGAGATGGGACCCAAGGCAAAACATGCATTTCACTGATGTTTCATACGCACCTTATTTGTACATCATGAAGGTTATTTTATACTCATATTTGAAACAATTATGTACATGAAACAAAATGCATATAGAAAGAACCACCAGAAAGCAAAGATGTCACTATTGCAGCCATCCCATTTTTAGATTTTGGAAGGCTTTGGGATTCCAGATAAAGAGATGCCCAATCTGTGCAAGGCTTTAATATGTTTTATGAAATTCTAACTTGTTGTTGCAATGGGTCTTTTTAATGTGTTAAAAGGTTTAGCCCAGTTATGGGCAAACTTTGGCCCTCCAGGTATTTTGGATTTCAACTCCCACAATTCCTAACAGCTGGTAGGAAATGGAGGGGTTTGCCTGGTTTACATTAATTAGGCTCAAGAGCAGGCAATGAAGAGTAACCATCCTCCCTGTGTGTCCTTAAAGTATAGGGATATGCTGCCCCTGAGCTTGGAGGCTCCTTCGATCTGGACCGCTGACCATTTCATATTCCCTGCCGACTCGCCTGATCCCTCTAAGAGGCCTCTAAGCCTCGGACGCGGTCACCGCGTCTTCCTTCAAGCTATCAGCTCTCTAAGTTAATTAACCAGCCCTATGATGAAGGGATAACAAAGGCCGGCAAAAATAATTTAAAAGGATTTGCCGCTCCGCCATTGCAGGGCGAGTAAAAATAGAACAAAGCATCATCGTGCTGCTTGCTGGAGATCAAACAGGTTAATTTATCTCAAGGAAAGGAAGCCTGGAAGCCTCAGGAGCCACCCTTTGAAGCCACAAACGGCACTGGGGGCAAATGAGCCCTTTCCCCAAGCTGTTGAATAGCATGAGTCCAAAGATATATTAAGCACTACTCAAAAGAGACTTTAAAACCCGTATTATGTCATCTTGACAACAACTTTGCAAAGAAGGTCAATGTTAAACATACAAGAGGTTGCTGAACAAGACCTTAACAGAGAAGTTGTGCTTCTATTTCTAGTTGCGGATAAAGCTTTCAATAACTTTCATTAGGAATTTATTTTAAAAGTATTGGCTCGCTATGGGGTGGGTCTGCAAAGCGTTATCCTTTATATGACAGACTGGGAAAGGAGGAAATAGGTCTATGGGTGCTTCTACATTGTGCTTCTACATTGTGTGCTAAATTGGTGCTTCTACACTGAAGAGAGACTACATAGGCATGGGCAAACTTCGCCCCTCCAGGTGTTTTGGACTTCAACTCCCATAATTCCTAAAAGCCTACCCGCTGTTAGGAATTGTGGGAGTTGGAAGTGAAATTTGCCCATGCCTGGACTACATAAACTTCAAAACTGCTCAACAGAAAAGCAATAGTTCTGTAGGTGCATGGTAGGAAAGAGCATTGGATGAAACCAGCTACAAGCAGGCGATCTTCCTTCCCATCACAGCCTTTTCTCCATATTGTCCTGCAATGCACCACAGATTGCCACATATTGGCAAGAGGATTGCAGGGTCAACCTGCCTTCTTTGGTATTCACTTACCTCCCAAGAAGTTATTGAGCATCTTTACGTAACTCTCCCAGACCTCAGTGTTGGAAACGTTGTAGGTGATCTCCAGAGCATCCGTCTTCGGGCGGATCATCATACCTGGGGGAAATTGGAAGCGGCATACAAATGAATTTTGAAAAGCTTGAAAAGAGCCCATGGGAAAGAGATCTAGAAGTTTTAGTTGACTACAAGCTGAACACGAGTCAACAGTGTGATGCAGCAATTTAAAAAGCCAATGCCTCTGATTCTACTTAAACATTAGAAAGAACTTCCTGACTGTAAGTCAATAAGTGGTCTGTGCTTCCTTGGAATCCGGGACAGTTTCCTTCTCTGGAGATTTTAAATAGAGGCTGGATGCCCATCTGTTGAAGGGCTTTGATTGTGTTTTCCTGCCTGGCCAAAAAAGGGTTGGACTGGATGGCCCTTGGGGTCTCTATCAATTCTATCATTTCATGATTCATCTACTTGGCTTTCCTTGTTGGCCTACGTTTTCTCTGCTGCTCTTTTCAGCCTCTTTCTGCAGATATAATTCCCAGCAAGGATGACAGTGACTGTTCTTGGCTGCCCAAATGTGATGATGACCAAGTCAAATGCGCACAGCTCTTAACAGAATGAGCAGACAGAAGATGGGAAGAAAGTGGTAGAAGGCTGCTTTCCAAATATACCGACATCATTAAAACATGAAAGACAATCCACTAGGCCTTAGGTATTCACCTGGCTTAGTTCCAGGACACACACACACCCCATGGATACAAAAATCTCAATATATACAATGGCATAGTGAAATTGCATCCTTATATAAAATGGCAAAATTATATATATAGAATATTTTAAGCAATGGATAGTTGTAATATGTGGATACAGATTCTGTGGATATGGAGGCCCAAATGTATTAGTAACAGCAGTCACTGGAACCAGAATGGTATCGTAGGTAGTGTGTTGATTACAAACCTAGAGACCTGGGTTCAAATATCTTCTTGGTCATAGAAATCCATTGGATTTCACATTCTCGGCCCCAGGAGAAGGCAAAAGCAAACCTCATTTGACAAATCTTGCCAAGACAACTCCATGTTAGGTTAAACCTTAGAGTTGCCGTAAGTCAGAAAAGACCTTAAGGCAAACAACAGCAAATAATAATAGGAAAAACAATAACAGCAACCCAATCCTGGGAGAAAGGGCAACTTGCTACACTAAAACAAGTACACATAAACTTCTGCACCCTTAAAATGTGCAAAAATAAAAATCTACACCACAAATAGAATTAAAAACAATTTTAAAACATGCCAATTAGCAGACATAAAATATTCATAGTGAAGCTTCTAATTCAAAGGCAGGCAAGCTCCAGAGTGCAATTCTGAGCCTGTGCCAGTCCACAAAAAAAATGCAACACATTAATAAATCACATTAAAAATGGAAGAGGCTCACATTCCTCTTCTTTCTGAGTGAGGCATCTGTTTGTATTCAAAATCACATTATAGGTGCACCGTAAATATCCAAAGGCCACTTTTTGCTGATCCCAAAGAATTCTGGGAGTTGTAGTTTGAGGGATATGGGAATGATGTACTAGAAAGACTCCAACCATCCCCTCCGGGACAACAATTCCAAAAATTCTCAGAAAGAGGACACCATTATTTCCACTTTCTCCCTCTCCATCAGGATAAATAAAGTCCAAATGCTGCTGTGACGGCACAGAAATATGACAGTTTTACCAAGAGTTTTGCTCTTTTTGCTCCAGCTGTCCTGGATTGGAATGGGTTTTATTATAGGACTACAAGCCCCAAAACCTTTACAGCTATGCTTGCCTTCTGTTCAGGGCTGGGAAAGACTCATTTCTGCAACTCCCAGAATCCCCAGCGAAATGTGTGACTATAACCTCCAGAACCCTCCTCCTTTAATGCTACCCTGCTCCTTTTGCTCAGTTAGGCAAGTTTTATTTTTAACTACAAGACAAAGAATCCCCAGCTAGGAATTTTTCCTGTTTTGGGATCGTAACCTCCAGAATCCTCCTTCTGGCAAATGGTATCCTGGGCCTTTTGCCCAGATATGGGAAAGTCTCCTTTTTTATGGAGTACAAGGCCCAGAATCCTCAACATAAATGTTCAGCTCTTTCCTTGGAATTGCAACCCTGAAAATCCTCTTTTTGTAATGCTATCCTGCTCCTTTTGCATGTGACACGCTGGAGGATTCTGGGCCTGTAGTCCCCCGTCCCAGTTGCTACATTTTTGAAATGTAGCAATGCTACATTTTTGAAACAACCCATAATCTCAGCCCGTTTTGCAGATTAGATGCTCAGGGCCCTTGCACCAAGGCAGCAGAAGAAAGCCAGACCCAGCTCATGTCTTCTGACAAACCTTTGCTCCAAATGGGACTGAAAAGACATCAACTGAGTAAAACTTACCTGGGACAGAGAGGCGGTCTTGATACTTGGGGATGTTGGGGTCCACTGTTTGCAACATAACCCACATGGTGAGGGTGAAGAGCGCCGTGAGGAAGCCATAGAAGATGAGATAGAAGAGCAGGATCAGGGCTGCAAGAAGGAGAAGAGGCCATGTTTTATCGGGATCAAAGCTATCAGTGTATGTGTGTGTGTGCTACATAACCCCAACATTACAGTTGTGCCATCTGACTCCATTTGCTGCTGGAAAACATAGAATCATAGAATTGGAAGAGACCCCAAAGTCCATCCAGTTTTATTGCCTTCTGCCAGGCAGGAAGAGACACCATACAAGCTCTCCCAACAGATGGCCATCCGGCCATAAATATGATTTATATATATGAATCTTAAGAGTTGGAAGCGACCTCAAGGGCCTCCCAGTCCAACTCCATTTATGCCAGGCAGGATGACACCGTCAAGCACTCCAACAGCTATAGATATGATAGATACGACTGAAAGAGATATTATATGATATATATGAATGATAAGTACATCATAGAATCTTAAGAGCTAGAAGAGACCCCAAGGGCCATCCAGTCCAACCCTCTTCTGCCATAAAGGAAAGGAAAACACAATTCAAGCCCTCCTGACAGATGGCCATCCATCCTCTGCTTTAAAGCCTCCAGAGTCAGTGACAGGAATGACAGTATCCCTAATAGTATGCAAAGGACTGCTGGAAAGTTAATCTACCAGGGGCATGAAGTTTTATGACAAAAATAATTAGATTTTTCTTACGAAGAGGTAGGAAGCATTAGTTAGGGCTTTCTATTTTCAATTTCCCAACTTTTCTTTCTCCTTTATTTCAAAATACCGTACAGCACGGCCGTTTTTCTATCCTTCAGTTTTAAATTAGAGTTCAGCACCTTGGAGAAATCCCTTTAAAAGTTCATACTAAAATTGATAGGCGATTCAACCGCCCTCTTGACACCAGCAGCGTGCTACATGCAGAATCTATTTTCCTTCTATATGTGATTGGTTCTGCACACAAACACACACACTAACATACAGATCTTGGCCCCACAGCACCCATCTCACTTGGTATGAGGGCTCCATGCCAATTTAATTAGAAGATGGGTGATTGTGAAATCCGAGATCCATCTATCCTCCCTGAATATACCTATCTTGAGGGGTTCAATGGGAGGACATCTGGGCTATCTATCTGGCAGCGGGATCTTGGAGGAAGGGAAAGGGGCAGAGAGACATACCCAAAACCCTATTCTATCCCATAAAATATTTTAAGGATTTTAAAAGTATAGATATGGCTGCATACAGGTAAAGGGGATAGTCAGGATTTGCTGGAAGAAACCACAATGCCATCCATGCCTGGAGTGAGCTACCTAACCGGCCACTATAACATGCTACAAAACTAAACTAAAAGCAAACACACTAACCTAACATATCATGCACATACTAACCTAAATCCAATTCCCAAAGCCACCCTCCAAAAGCCTCCAGACGTTTCCTGACCTGTAAACCAACAAAAGCACACAAAAAACCCCATCTACGCTGAACTCCACAAATTAAAATTTCACCCCAAATCCTGTTCCTAGTGTTGCCAGAAAGTGGTGGTGTCCCTTGCCAACAATCATCCACCTCTGATCCTTTACACAAAAGTAAACCATCAAGATGTTTCTGACTACAATTCCAATCTGACTACAACTCCTATCATCCGGAGCCATGCTAAGAAAGCCAATTTTTAGAGGCTTGTTCTACAGAGACTGCCTTTACAATCAAAACAGGCAGTCCAGTCTGCCAAGCGAGAAATGCAAGACATTGCTAAGTGACATCTTCCATAAAGGAGATAATAGTATGCTTTATTTAAAGTGCTGCTTCATCACAAAATACCATTTACCTGCCTACCAAAGGTGAAATCCCCACAAGAGCAGCAACCCAACACTCAAACTGGCTCCAGTCCAAGTAGCATTGCAGTAAATACTAAAAATACAATTTGCAGCAAATTCCAAAAATGCATGTAGACCAGGTATGGGAAAACGTCAGCCCTCTAAGTGTATTGGGTGTTAGGAATGGTAAGACATGAAGTCCAAAACACCTGGAGAGCCCAAGTTTACCTTCTTTCTGTCTGTTCTGTCCTATCCTGTCCTGTCTGTCCAAATGGCATTGAATGTGTATGTGTACTGTGATCCGCCCTGAGTCTCTTGGGGAAATAGGGCAGAATATAAATAAAGTGTTATTGTTATTATTATTAGTTTGTCCATGCCTAGTTTAGGATAAACATATCGGCTTCCCAATTTCAAGAGTGCTTCTACATTGTATATAAATAATGCAAATCTGGCACCACTTGAAATAGCTATGACTCAATGCTATGGAATCCTGGGAGCTGTAGTTTTACAAGGCCTTTAGCATTCTCTGCCAAGGAATTCCAGTGCTTCACCAGGCAAACAAATCCCAGAAGTCCATATCTTCATGGTTGCGTCGAAGAGTCACGAAAACCAGGTGTCACACAAGCAGTAACAAACCAAACCTGGACTTCCCTCTTTTGCACAACTGTGAAAAGGTACAAACGCCCCTTTCCAGCCTTCATTCTGACAATTCATCCTTGTCTTAAGGAGTTAGGAGTCCAGCAGGTGTCATCCGGCTTTTGCAATTGCTTTTTTAAAATGTCCGAAGGTGCATCTACATTGTAAAATGAATGCAGTCTGACCCCACTTGAACCATCGTGCCTCTGTGCTATGGAATCCCAGGAGCTGTAGTTTGGTGTGGCACCCACTCTCTTTGGCAAGGAAGGTCAAAGGCCTTGGCAAACTACAACTCCTACCATTCCATTTAAAATGGATGTCAACCGGCATAAATTCTGCAGTGTAGATTCACCTCCACTTTCTTTTTCCTTCTCCTTCTTCGTCCTTAGCTTGCTTAAACTGCTACAAACTTGAGTTTCTATTAGAAAAAGCCATGACTCAAGTTGGGAGAATATATGCTCATCCATCCCAAAGCATCACAAAATGTAGCCTTTGTTCTAGTTTTGCCCACAGTTAACACAAACCTGTTCCCAATACCAGCTACTCATAACAGCCTTGCAATATATATATATATATATTGCAAGGCTGTTATGAGTAGCTGGTATTGGGAACAGGTTTGTGTTAACTGTATATATATCTCAACTGTATATATATCTCACACACATCACACACACACACACACACACACACACACAGAGTTTCTACTCTGCCATGTAACAAACAGAAAGTAATGTTCTCTCTAAGGCACCATCTATATTGCCATATTAAATCCAAATTATCTGATTTGAACTGGATTATATGGCTGTGTATACTCATATTATCCAGTTCATAGCAGATAATCTGGATTTTATATGGCAGTGTAGGTGGGACCCAAGAAAGAGTTACCCGAGGACCCATTTTATTTTCTCACTCAAAACACCAAAGTACTTAAGCGATAAATGCCTCAGTCCTGAATTTTCTGGGTTTATCCCAACTAAAATGAAGTCCCTAAATCAGTTGCTGAATTGTAAGCAATATACAAAAATCCCACTGGTTCATTGGGTTTGCTGTAGTTGGGACTAGAAATAAAACTTAGGTTAAACTAGGTCTAAACAGTAATACCCTTAAAAGACACCAGTGGTCCTGCCTGATCTTGGAAGCTAAGCCAGGCCAGCCCTGGTTAGCACTTGGATGGGAGACCACAAATGAGCCTCAGGGGCTTTATGGAATATTTCCAAGGAAGGAACTGGCAAAACCCCACTGAACATGCTTTGATTAAGAATATCCTATAAAATTAACGGGATTTCCCTAAGTCAACAGGCCCTCCAAGTGTTTTGGGCGTCAACTGAAGCAGCTGAGGAGGGAAAGGAAAGGCCCGAGGCTGTTAGGAATTATGGGAGTTGAAGTCCAAAACAACTGGCGGGCCCAAGTTTGCCCATGCCTGGTATAGGTGCACCCCTAGTACGACACCCAAAGCCTGTTTTATTACATGCAAAATAGTTTAATATGGTTTTCAAACTATTTGTAGGGAAGATAAAGGCAATCCACACACATTTGCTAATGGCATTACTATTCTTTTCTGCCTTTTACAAATCTTGGAGGAAAGTTTCCTGAAGAAATAAGACAGTAAAAATAACAATTGTGAGGACCAAAGTGACAGTGGGATGATCTTTTTTGCGTGTGTCATCCTGTCTTTCCATAAGACTACTATGTGTGGAAATGCAACAGTTCTGCCTCTTTTTTTTCACTTAACACCTTTTTTAAAATAACCTGGTTATAATATCCTCAGAAACAGCTCGTTCTTCTCGGCTCTCCTTTTACACCAAAAATAGGCATTTTTTTTGGAATCTGATCGGAAAATGCCATCAATTTCCACGATCTTGGAGCTCTCCAGTTTTGCTACAACTCCCATTACACTATGTAACGTGATTTTTGTTCCTGGGTTATAAATGTCATTTCCTAATTGGTTCTGGTTCCTCCAGCATTGGTGATACCACTGCAACACATTGGAAAGTTCAAAGATTTTAGAGATGGAAGGGTTCCTAAAAGTCATCTAGTCCAACCGCTTACAGTATGTAATATGATTTTTGTTCCTGGGTTATAAATGTCATTTCTTAATTGGCTCTATCATAAAGTTTATTAAATTGTCAAAACTTTGTTTCTATGGGAAGGACATCCTGCTGGAGCACCCTTTGCTCTAGTTTTCCAATGAATATCTCATAGAGTCTCAACCACAGTTGAGACTCTAACTATGCTGACGAACATGCCATCACCGCTCAGGCAGGGAGTTTTGAAATTATTGAACAGAAGCTCTCCAAAGCTTTAGGTGCTCTTGCTGCCTACTACAGGGAAAACCAACTGATTCCTAATAATCTAAAATGCAGATGTGTGCTTTTCACCTTAAGAACAGACAAGCACCTTGAGCTCTGAGGATGATCTGAGAAGGAATATCACTGAAACACTGCAGCACACCAAAATACCTGGGAGTCACTCTGTACTGTGCTCTGACTTACAAGAAGCACTGCTTTACTATCAAGCAAATAGTAAATAATATTATATAAAAACTGAGTGGCACAAACACAGTGAAGACATCTGCCCTTGCGCTTTGCTACTCTGCTGCTGAATATGCATGCCCAGTGTGGAACACATCTCACAATGTTAAAACAGTGGATGTGGCTCTTAATGAGACATGCCACATTATCACAGGATGCCTACGCCCCACACCACTGGAGAAATTATATTGTTTAGCCGGTATTGCACCACCTGACATCCACCAGGAATTAGCAGCTAGCAATGAAAGGACCAAGGCATTGACATCTTTGGTCCAATCCTCAGTTTGGATATCAGCCAGCATGCCAATGCCTTAAATCAAGAAACAGCTTCCTAAGATCCTCAGAGATACTTGCAGGAACACCTCAGCAAGCAAGAGTCCAAAAGTGGCAGGCTAAAACCCAGAACCTCAATCAGTGGCTGATACCGGATGAGAAAATCCCTCCTGGGCACACAGAAGACTGGGTGACTTGGAACATGCTGAACAGACTGCGCTCTGGCACCATGAGATGCAGAGCCAACCTTAAGAAATGGGGCTACAAAGTGGAGCCCACGACATGCGAGAAGAGCAAACCACAGACCGCTTGCTACAATGCGGCCTGAGCCCTGCCACATGCACAATTCATGGAGTTTCCCATATCAGTGACACCAGAGACACTCCAAGTGGCCAGCTTCTGGTCAAAGAAAATTAGTATAATGCCAAGATTTTAACTTCATTTGTGGTTTGTCCATATATAATAACTGTATTCTCAATTTGCTTCTGACATGATAAATAAATAACCAATTTGTTATAGTTTGTGCCACAAAAATGAAGTTTCTGGAGTATAACAACTACTTTGAAAGTAAGAACGTCACCATTGAAGAGGAAATAACAGTTTCAAACTAGGAACATATTGTTGTCTCTAGAATTACACGAAGGTTGTGCAAACTCTCCTGCAAAGCCTGGGTCACCTAACACGGAAGGTGATATCAACACATTGGCATCAGGCCTCCTTTCGGGGAGGCAATTACAGAAGTAGGTCACTTGTGCCCATTTCGCAGGACGGGAAACTGAGGCTGCGGAGGAAGCTGCCAGGCACCTCCTTCCGCCTCCGGTACAAAATTGCGGCTCAAGGGCTCCGTGACACAGGCCCTGCGTTGATCCCCATTGCAACACTTTAATTGGAGCCCAGTTCAGATATAGGCCATGTTACAAAGAAATAAATCTCCTAAATTGAACTCAGGGCCATCCAGTGCCAGCCCTGTAATGCACCCTGACACAGCCGAGGACTAGCCTCTGTCAGCCAGGAGCCGGCCAAAACAAAGGGAAACAAGGGGGCGGAAACAATCCCCAGGGAAAGAAGGAAAGAAATCTGGAATAATTTGGAAAAATAACACTATGTAACAAAATGTGAAACATTTTTCTCTTCCTGGTTTGAAAGTATTGTTCCTGTTTAATTGTGCAGTACTTACTTTGAAAGTAGTTATTATGCCGCAGATACTTTGATTTTGTGGCTGCCACAAACTATGTTGAATTGGTTGAGACTCTATGAGATATTCATTGAAAAACTATAGCCAAATGTGCTATACAGGATGTTCCACAAAACCAAAATTTTTGCAATTTAATCAACTTTCCCCATGTTTTTATGATAGAACAAATTAGGAAATGACAATTATATTCCAGGAACAAAAAAAAACCATATTACATAGTATAAGTGGTTAGACTAGGTGACCTTTAGGACCCCTTCTGTCTCCAAAATCTTTGAACTTTCCAATGTGTTGCAGTGGTATTACCAATTATGGGGGAGGGGGGGGGCAAAAAAAATCTGTAGTAATCTTATTACACATCTAAAAATACTCCCCATGAACAATGCATTCCACAATTTCTTTACATGGTAAACCCAGGACGTATCTACACTGTCGAATGAATATAGATTGACCCCCTTTCAACCGCCTTGGCTCAATGCTATGGAACAATGGTAGTTTGGTGACACAACAGCCCTCTTTGGCAGAGAAGATGAAAGACTGGGAAATTACAACTCTTGGGTTTCCATAGTACAGAGTGATAACTGGACAGTTTAGATCAGGCATGGGCAAATTTTGGCCCTTCAGCTGTTTGGGACTTCAACTCTCACCATTACTAACAGCCTACCGGCTGTGGGAGTTGAAATCCAAAACACCTGGAGGGCCAAAGTTTGCTCATACCTGGTTAAGATGCACCCTAAGTGAGCTTTGCAAAAGTTATAATGATGAAAAGGCCTCCCAAAGTTATTCTGACAAACCAACTGCAAGATTGACTCTACATAAATCCTTGTCATTACATTTTTGCTGGAAGGCACTTAAATATGAACTGACCAGAAATCCTACTTCAAATATAGTTTAGTATGCATATGTTTAAAGGTTAGTGTGTGTGTGTGTGTATTACTAGTCTGAGAGACCAAGGTGCAAATTCATGCTTAGCCACCAGAAACTCACAAATTTACTCTCTCCAGGCATCAGAGGAAGGCCATGGCAAACCTTCTCTGAACAAATCTTGCCAAGCAAACCCCCTTAGGGTCACTACAAGATAATGACTCAAAAAAGGCTCACAGCAATAGCAAAATACCCTTGAATCACCCTTGTTCTGGGGTGTGTATGTGTTGTGTGTGTAAAACAGAGAGAAATGCCTTTCATGAACCAGAAGCTGGTTTTCTGTAGGATCTGGGATTTGTCATTTTGGCCAAACTTTGCAGCTTCTGGAAGGGCTGACAAACTCCAGACCCATCAATGGTTGTCCGCCTTATTCAAGATATATTTTCTGAACAAAGTCATGTCCAAAAAGAGGGGCCATTCCCAAGCAGATTTGGCCCCAATTTTATTCCAGATCTCACCTGGAAACTGCAGCTTGGGTGAGGTCAACCCCGGAACCTTGGGCCGTGTCCAAAGGAGAGGCAGAGCTGACATGCAACGCTAATCTTGTTTGTGTCCCTTTTGCATGTGTTGAGCTCTCACACGTGAGCACACAGAGGCCGGCAGAGCAATAACATGCTCAGGGAGACCCCAAAACTGCCCTTCTTGGGTGAATCTACTGTATTAAGGTCCTGTTTCCAACCCATAATATATCCACACCACTGAAATCCTATCTAAGCTCCCTGTTTCTCACTTTCCAGCTCTCCAGAGTTTGGAAAACCAAGCACACATTGGGTATGGGCAAACTCCAGCCCTCCAGGTGGTTTTGGACTTCAACTCCCATGGCTGTTAGGAATTGTGGGAGTTGAAGTCCAAAAACTCCTGGAGGGAAGGCTGAAGTTGGCCTTGTAAGCAGAGGTTGAATGGCCATCTGCCAGGAGGGTTTTGATTGTGTTTTCCTGGCTGGCAGAATGAGGTTGGATTGGAATAGCCTTAGGGGGACCCCTTCAACTCTATCATTCTTGGATTCTAATCTGATACTCATGTCTTTCCACCAATTTCCAAATACAAATGCAAACATGGAGAGAAATGAGGCATCTTGCAGACCATTTGCTCCTAATGCCCAACTCCCTGCAAAAAAATCTTCTACCCAGAACCATATCTTCTGCCCTCTGCATAAGGCAGAATAAATCCTGTGCCAACTCCTCCTCCCAATATTACATATGACACCTCTTCTTCCTGCGGCGGCAAAGGCAGAAAATAAGGAAAAAATTGCTGCTCTCTTTCAAATCGTCTCAGGCACTGCAGTCGCATCATCTTGCTTTCTGCAGTGAAATCCAAGCCAGGCTCCGAAGGCACTGCCTGCCAACCTTCCTGCCCCACATCAGCACATACAAACCCAATCTCCGAAGCCAAGGAGTCATAAATTGCAATGAATGCCAAACTGAGGAGTGGGAGGGAGGGATACACCTCCTTGTGGCGTGATCCACTGATCCAAGGCAGCTCTGTTTCAAGATTTATGCTATTGGGTTCCCCTTTTCACCCCAAAAATATAAGCCAGAAAGGGGGGGGAAATTGAGGAAGCCATTTTCCCACCAGCTTTCAAATATATTGGCAAAGAAAAACTGCAAGATATTTGGGAAGGGACTGCAAAGAATGATTGGAAGTATAAATTGGTGGAAAGGGATGGGGATTTAGTTGGGAGTCCAATAGTCAAAAAAGGTTTCTGGAATGACTGTTTTCCTCTATGTTTTCAAGACAGCAATCAAGTCTGGGTTTTCTCTCTCTCTCCCCCCCCCCCCCAAGTTTGCACTGCGGCATATCCAAAGGTTGAGTTTAATCCTTCTAGAGAAGAAGAACTCCCCACCCCTTGCACCCAACCCACACAGACTGCACATTTCCTTCAATCTCATCCTCCAGATAGTCCTCATTTCCCCCCAAATTGAAGCAATGCCCTATAGCCAACCGCCTCCCCCACATCTCCATCCTCTGCCATTCTCAGTGGGTCAGATTTGGGGTGAGGAGGAGGCCCCCATCTCGGAGGATCCAACTCTCTAGGGTTCCAGAGACAGAAAAGATCTGGCTCTATATATGGGGGGGGGGATCCCTGGACACTACAGTGTCAACTGGTATCGAAGAAAGATGTATAAAATGACATTTTTGAAAATTAAGGGGGTGTCTTAAGAGCAGAAAGGTGCAGGGATCAGATCAGATTTGGAAATGCCTGGCTGTGAATAAAGATGAGGAGAATGCAGGTGGGTGGGCATGCAAGGAATGGTGCAGAAGATGTATACATCAGGATACAGAAAAAGTGTATATGAATCAGGAACTGTACATACGGGTTAAACGATACAGGAGAGCAGAAAAGGTGTATATGTGAGAATATAGGATATGTATATATGGAGGCATATGTATATGAATGTGTCTATACACACACACACATATATATACTGGTGCAGGACTTGGAAGGCAGAAAAAGGTAGTAATTAGGGTGCAGAAAATGTGTATATGAAGCAGGGAATGTATAAACAGGGGTACATGAAAACAGAAGTGCAGGTGTTTGTATATGTGAGGGTACAGGAAACACAGATATGAGAATATCAGGAACAGGGTGCAAGAAATGTGGATAGATAGGTAGACAGATATAGATAAGATAGATAGATGGCAATGCAAAAAGTTGGTAGTGTAGGGCCTAGAATGCAGAAAATATGGATACAGAGCAAGAAATGCAGAAAATGTGTATATGAAGCAAGGAATGTATATACAGGTGTAAATGAAACAGGAGTTTGCACTCCTGTTTGTATATGTGTGGGTACAGGAAACATAGATATGAGAATATCAGAAACAGGGTGCAGGAAATATAGATAGGTAGATGACGGATAGATGGATAGATAGATGGCAATGCAAAAAAAGATGGTAGTGTAGGGCCTGGAATGCGGAAAATATGTATATGAAGCAGGAAATATGTGTATAGGGTGAAGAAATCCATATGTATGTACAGGGAAAAAACAAGACAGACAGACAGACATAGAGCAATGTAGAAATTGAGAAGTAGAAAATATGTATACAAGACAAGAAATCGAAGTGCAGAAAATGTGTATATGAAGCATGAAATGCATATGTAGGGTGCAGAAATGCATATATACTCAGGTACAGGAAGCCAGAGAGATAAATAGACAGTGTGGAAATCGGCAGGCAGAAAATGCATACAGGACAGGAAATGGAAGTGTAGAAAATGGGGGGATACAGAAAATGTATATCTGGGGTGCAGAAAATGGGAGTGCCAATATGCACATCGTGGAAATGTCTATTTGGGGGAGCTGTTGGCTTAGCCGGCCCACCCGAGGGGCTGATGGAGACAGAGAGGGGCTTTTAAGGGAGGACAAAACAGGAGGGAGAACAGATGCTGCACCAGCCATGCCCCCCCCCCCATTTTCCCTCCAGAGCCAGGAGGTTTGGTCTAGGGGGGGCTTGTTGACAGACTGGGCGGATGGTGGGGGAGGGGGCTTTGAGGCCAACTCGGCGGAAGGAAAACCATGACCTACTTTCCCATTCAGCTGGGGTGGTGCCAACAGCACCTTGCGGTGAAACAGGGTTTTTAAATAACGGGGTGCAGAAACAACCCACCACCCCCCAAAAGCCATACTCTAGTAATCCTATTACCATGGGGAAATGCAGCCTCAAAAAAATATCTCAGGCCTGTTGGGTTCATATCTGGGATGCTCATACTTGGTGGGTAAACCCATCTTGACCCTGATTTTCTCTCTGTATTCAAAACCATCCCCATCTGACTCCATTCATTCTGTAGAACCCAGTTGAAGCAATCCTCCATGTTCCATCTCCTGTCCCTTTTTGCACTGATTTTCCAGGCTTTTTTGCAGTGCTTTCAATGGATTATCACCCCACCCAACACTGAAACATTTTATCCACATTTTAAAAGTATTATTATTACTATTATTATTAATAATAATAATAATACTCTCTTAAAATGGGGATTCAAAGCAGCTCAAAGAAGACATCTGGGTTCCTCCTGATTCCCTCTCCTTCATCAATGTTTCAGAATGTATTGAATGGATACAGGCATCTGTTCCTAAAGTGGAGGGGTCTTTCGGCATATTCCTCCTTGCACGATTCATCGCCATTAATCTAAGAACATTGCACAGGTCAGATCTGTCCCCATGAAGACGCTTGCAAATCCTAACCGGCAATTCTACATTTTTTGTTTTTGCTTGGTATAGAAAAAAGGGGCAAATTGTGGTTTCCAGATTCACATAAGACTCCTTGGTTGTTCCTTTATTTGGGTGGATAGATACAGTCTTAATGAAGACATTTCCCCCAAACAGACCTTTTTATTTAAGCCTTGGGGCTGTATCCATATTGCCAAATCATGCCGTCATATGGGACCAAATCAACCTTAGACAGAGCAAAAAAAGGACAATTTGATGATGCTTCCAAGGTTCGGTTAACCCATTTCTGTGCTTTAACATAGATTTATCATTATTGTGTTGTCGAAGGCTTTCATGGCTGGAATCACTGGGTTGCTGTGAGTTTTCTGGGCTGTACGGCCATGGTCCAGAAGCATTCTTTCCTGACATTTTGCCTGCATCTTGTTCTTCATCTTCTTCTTATATTATTATTGTTGTTGTCTTGTTATTGCTATTGGATCAGAGGTTGGATCCACACCGTCCTATCATGCAGTTTTAAAGGGTGCATATCTAACAGGATTATAGGGCAACGTAGATCCCACTTCAGATCCAATAATAATAATGAATTAAATGCCTTGGCATTGAAGTGTTGTCTCCCTTCCCGACCCATCTTAAGATCCGAAACCCAGACAAGCCTCCCCATTACATAATACTCCATCATTCTGAGATTTTCCTACATATATATATATAGAGAGAGATAGGAGAGGTTTCGCATCTGAAGAAAGGGGTTCGGCTTGGCTCTTGCGACTTGCTCAACCCCAAATAATCCTTCCACCAAAATAATCCTTCTGCTTGGAATAATCCGCTGCAAAGGAGTCCTTGAACTCCTCTCTCTTGTCATGAAATCCGCAGTCGAGGAAGGAAGGAAGGAAGGAAGGAAGGAAGGAAGGAAGGAAGGAAGGAAGGAAGGAAGGAAGGAAGGAAGGAAGGAAGGAAGGAAGGAAGGAAGGAAGGAAGGAAGGAAGGAAGGAAGGAAGGAAGGAAGGAAACTGCTGCATCTTTCCCTCCTGCCTCCTTCCTTCCTTCCTCGCCTGTGGACTCCTGGACCCGCTCCTGGCTTCCTCTGCCCAGATCCCCTGGGGAAACTCACCCCAGCTGCTGCCGGTGCGCCCCAAAAACTGGTGCGTCCTGGGGTTCCACACGAACTCCTTCCACTCGGTCATGACTTGCCCGCAGGTCTTCTTCTCCTTCTCCACGGCCATGGGGGGATGTCTCACTCCTGGAAGGGTGGGGGGAGGAAAGAGATCCCTCAAGAGCCCGGGTCGAAGGATGCAGCAGGCTCCAGGAGAGGAGGAGGAGGAGGAGATGCGGGATTCCCAGGGAGGGAGGCGGCGAAAGAGGGCAGCCGCAGGCAGAGCGCGCCTTTTTATGGACCAGCCGGGCTCCCCTGGACACGCCCCCTACGGGCTAAGCCACGCCCCTCGCTCATGAATATGGATCACAGGGCTCTGCTGAGAGAGGACTTTCTTCTTCTCTGCGGTGGGTTTTCTGACCTCGACTTATACTAGCACACTGTGTATATGTATATATCTATCAGCATACATATCTATATTTATACCAATGTCTATAATAATGTGTGTATGCATATATACTAGCACACTTTATATGTATGTGTGTGTGTGTATATATATCTGAATTAATGTGTGTATTAATATATATCTATATCTATATTAATGTGTGTATACATATTTACTAGCACACTGTATATATATGCGTATGTATATATATAAGCATATTATGTGTATATCTATATATTAATGTGCATATTCATATATACAGTAGAGTCTCACTTATCCAAGCTAAACGGGCCGGCAGAAGCTTGTATAAACGAATAGCTTGGATAATAAGGAGGGATTAAGGAAAAGCCTATTAAACATCAAATTAGGTTATGATTTTACAAATCAAGCACCAAAACATCATGTTATACAACAAATTGGACAGAAAAAGTAGTTCAATATGCAGTAATGTTATGTTGTAATTACAGTAGAGTCTCAATTATCCAACACTCGCTTATCCAACGTTCTGGATTATCCAACGCATTTTTGTAGTCCATGTTTTCAATACATCGTGATATTTTGGTGCTAAATTCATAAATACAGTAATTACTACATAGCATTGCTGCGTATTGAACTACTTTTTCTGTCAAATTTGTTGTATAACATGATGTTTGGTGCTTAATTTGTAAAATCATAACTTAATTTGATGTTTAATAGGCTTTTCCTTAATCCCTCCTTATTATCCAACATATTCGCTTATCCAACATTCTGCCAGTCCGTTTATGTTGGATAAGTGAGACTCTACTATATATATATATATATATATATACAGTAGAGTCTCACTTATCCAACACTCGCTTATCCAACGTTCTGGATTATCCAACACATTTTTGTAGTCAATGTTTTCAATGCATTGTGATATTTTGGTGCTAAATTCGCAGATACAGTAATTACTACATAGCATTAATGTGTAATGAACTACTTTTTCTGTCAAATTTGTTATATAACATGATGTTTTGGTGCTTAATTTGTAAAATCATAACCTATTTTGATGTTTAATAAGCTTTTTCTTAATCTCTCCTTATTATCCAACATATTCGCTTATCCAATGTTCTGCCGGCCCATTTATGTTGGATAATAATAATAATAATTTTATTCTTGTATCCCGCCCCATCTCCCCGTAGGGACTCGGGGCAGCTCACATGGGGCCTTGCCCAACATCACAATATAAAAACAAATCAAAACACATAAATTTACAACAATAAATCAACAATATCAGTAAAACCATCATAAAAACAATATTGCAGGGAAAAGCGTTAAAAACAGATATAAACCACAAGTCTAGGCCAAAGGGCGAATGTGTCAAATCGGGGGAGGTAGTTATGTAATTGACATAGTCATTAAAGTACTAGAAATGACAATAATGACAATAAGATAAGTGAGACTCTACTGTATATATTAATGTGTGTGTATATATATACAAGGGAACCCCGGTGGCGAAGTGTGTTAAAGCACTGAGCTGCAAATTTGCAGACCAAAAGGTCCCAGGTTCAAATCCTGGGAGCGGAGTGAGCGCCCGCTGTTAGCTCCAGCTTCTGCCAACCTAAGCAGTTCGAAAACATGCAAATGTGAGTAGATTAATAGGTACCGCTCCGGCAGGAAGGTAACGGCGCTCCTTGCAGTCATGCTGACCACATGACCTTGGAGATGTCTATGGACAATGCCGGCTCTTCAGCTTAGAAATGGAGATGAGCACCAACCCGCAGAGTCAGACATGACTGGAAACCTTTACCTTTACCTATGCATATATACTAGCACACTATATGTGTGTGTGTGTGTGTGTGTGTGTGTATATATATATATATCAGCATATTATGTGTTTGTGCATATCTATATCAATGTGTATGCATATATACTAGCACACCATATATATGTGTGTGTATATCTAAGTATATTATCTGTGTGTATCTATATTAATGTGTGTATGCATATAATCAGCACACTGTATATGTTTGTATATAAACGTATATGAATATTATGTGTTCATATAATATATATAGTATATGTATATATACTGGCACACTATATGTGTGTATATATTAATATGTGTATGCGTATATACTAGCACAAGATAGATATATCAGCATATTATGCGTGTGTCTATATCTGTATCTATGTCTATACATTAATGTATGTATGCATGTATACTAGCACACTATTTATGTATATATACAGTAGCATATTGTGTGTGCGTGTATATATATATATATATATATATATAGTGTGCATGCATATATACTAGCACACTGTATATGTATGTGTGTATATTATGTCTTCACATATATATTGAGCATGCATATATTATAGCACACTGTATATTTATTGTGTGTGTGTATATAAAAGTGTGTGTGTGTGTGTGTGTGTGTGTGTTTGCCTATGCCTGTTCTATAGGATTGAGCCACAGCAGTTCAAGTGAGGTCACACTGCAGTGTAGAGACAGTCTTAAGTTCACAAAATGACATATTCAGTGCCAGGGAGTAATATAAAGCCCTCCATCTGCTCTGGTGCCATCTTCTCACTGGTTGTGCCTGTCAAGGAGGAAGTAAGTTGGCAATTCTGAGCAGCTGGTAAGTAGGCAAGAGGGGTCAAAGGTGCTGCCCAGCAACCATTTCCTCATTTTTGGCTTTCTGGAATGGACAGGTACTATCCAGGTACAAGTACTTTGCTTCTCCAAGCGAAGATGATGGGACAGGACAGGCAGTTCCTCCCGCAGGGGATTAGGAAAGCAAAAGCAAACCAAAGCCCATCTATGCTGCCATAAAATGCAGTTTCATGACCCCATTACCAGCATTCACCTGCTGTATAATCCAGTTCAATGCAGTTAAGCAGCATTTTGAAGTGACAATATGTGACAGTGTAGATGGGGCCTTAGAGTGCATCTGCACTGTAGAATGGATGCCACCAGATTCAATGCAATGGAATCCTGGAAGTTGTAGCCTTTAATTTTCACCGCCAACGCCTAGTCAACTATAACTCCCAGGATGCAATAATGTTGAGCTATTGGAGTTAATGTGGCATCAAACTGCATTCATTTTATAATTATTGTAGACCAGGCATGGGAAAACTTGGGCCCTCCAGATGTTTTGGACTTCAACATCCACAATTCCCAACAGCCTACCAGCTGTTAGTATTGTGAGAGTTAAAGTCCAAAGCACCTGGAGGGCCTAAGTTTTCCCATACCTGTTGTAGACAGTCTTTGCTTCCCGAAGACCGGTTAAGGCGATGGCAATGCAAATAGGAGGGCCACTGTTCTGTCAGTCAGGGGTGACTTTGTGGCCAGTTCTGTGGTTGTGACCGAAACAAAATAGCCAAGGTTGCATTTGTTAAAATGTTTATTAATCAATTTGTTTCCTGCTCGAGCTGTTGGGGAAATGAATTTCTCGGCAGCATAAAGCAAAGTAGGGAAGACAAAGGCAATATTGTCTTGCGGTTAAGGACTCCCATAGGGTGATGGGGCCTCTCTGATTTTTAGTCCAAATTTATATGCATTTGATAGAAATACATTTTAATATGTATCTTTTATAGAAATACATATTAATGTGTATATTTATAGAATTTTTACAATGTTTGTGTATTTTAATAATGCTGTAACCCACCTCAAGTCACAAGAGAGACAGGTAAGAAATTATCATCATCATCATCATCATTATTAGCTTGGGTACTTTGCATTGCCCGGGTTATTTGAAAAAGTTATTTTTTAAAACTGTACAAAATGCATAAGGTTGTGGATGAACTACAACTCCCATCATGCCAGGTTAACCCTGAGAAACTCCATCAGTACTGGAAGTTTGTTATGTTGGGCAAGTTTGCTCTGGATGCATCATTGGTGGGATTCAGTATGCTCTCTGGCTGTCAGACAAACTACAACTCCCACTATGGAGAGTCGGTCCCCTCAAACTGCTCCAGTAAGTTGAGTTAGTCATGGAGGTTCTGTGTGTAAGAAACACTGGGATGTCTGTGGTGGAGGAAAAACAGAAAATCTAGAAAATCTAGGATTCGGGGATGAAATTGTCCCCGAATGAAAGCCTTCATTTGGGTGGTGGTCAGTATGGTGTTTGTGGAAGACATTGGCAGGGCTCTTGAACATGTTCCTCTACTCATGGTGTCTCATGAGTAGTGGGAGCGATAGTTATTTGTGGAACTGGGAGCTTGTCTGTATAAATCACTCACACACATAGATATTTTCACTTTTATTATGTGTACAGATGTAACATGAGTTTTGTTTCTGAGTTATAAATTGTCTTTTTGGTTCCCTCATAAAAACATGGGAAAAGTTTATTAAACTGGTTAAAAGGCTAAAAATGGCATATTTTCATTAAGGAAAATGACAAAAGAAGTGCCTAGACTGAAGGAAATAAAAGTACTACCCTCAGCCACAAAAAAAAATGATATTTCTGGAGTTGAACAAGTCCTTTCAAAGTAAGGACTGCACAATGAAACAGGAAATAACACTTTCAAACCAGGAACAGAAAATGTTCCAAATCATGTTAAATAGTGTTATTATTATGATTGTTGTTATTGTTATTGTTATAGGAGCTATTTAGTTGAAAGGTTGGACAGGGGAATACATTAGGATAGGATAGGATAGGATAGGATAGGATATAATCCTTGGGATCCACTGGCATTTGGTTCCAGAAGAACTCAATGGTACCCAAATCCATGGATGTTCAAGCACCATTATATTCAATGACCAAATACAATGATGTCCCTGATATAAAGTGGCAAAATCAAAGTTTGCTTTAAAATAAATATTTTCAAGTAGCGAATGGTTGACTACTAATACCCAGTGTGGTATTGTAATTTGTACTTTGTGTGTTGGATTACAGCTCTGGAGACCAGCATTTGAATTCCTTTTCATCCATAGAAATCCACTGGGTGAACTTAGACGAGTTGCACACTCTCAGCCTCAAGGCAAACATCCTCTGAAGAAATTTCGCAAAGAAAACCATGGACAGTGGAACCCGTGGATGCAAAATGTGTGGATACAGAGGACGGACTGCAATGCGATCCAGTCCAATCCAGGTATGCTTCCATTACCAAAGTTGGCATCTTCAGCATTAATAATACAGTAGAATCTCGCTTATCCAAGATAAACGGGCCGGCAGAACATTGGATAAGCAAAAATCTTGAATAATAAGGAGGGATTAAGAAAAAAGCCTATTAAACATCAAATTACATTATGATTTTACAAATTAAGCACCAAAACATCATGTTCTACAAGAAATTGGGAGAAAAAGCACTTCAATACACAGTAATGTTATGTCATAATTACTGTATTTACGAATTTAGCACCAAAACATTGCAACATTTACTACAAAAACAATGACTACTGATTCTGAAAGGCAGACTGCCTTGGATACTACAGAACCTTGGATAAGTGAAGCTTGGATAAGTGAGACTCTGTTGTAATAATGTGCTCCCTGTAGCTTGTCTGTTCTCAGTAGGGTTATGGCTGCTCTTTTGTCCTTGAACATCGGGAAAAGATAACAGAAAAGAGAACAAAAAGAACAGGTACCAGAGAGACGTACTTTTAATGGACAGGTGTGGAAATTCAGGCTTGATGATAGCCCCGAGCAAGCGGAGAAGCATGTTCCCATCAGCACAGAGAAGGGTATTTTGCCCTGAAGGACTCGTTGGACAGGCTCCTTCTTGCGCTGCCGCGCTGCCCTTTCCAGCTCCAATCTTTCTCCCCCCTTTTGAAAAATTGAAGTTGCTCCTTGTCTTGAGGCCAAAGGTCTCAGAGATAGAGAGAACCAAGGAGGGGGAGATTTTTCTGCTTGTTGCAGCCCCAAGCTGTAACTCAACACATCAAGGAGAGGAAGAGTGAGGAAAAATGTGGGTTTGGGAGTACAATGCCCAACATTCCCAAGGAAACCAAGACAAATAGGGATTGTGGAAGGTGTAGTCCTGTTTGTATCTCTGCGGCTAGGACTATAACTCCTTGTACGTCTCAAACAGGGGTGCATCCACACTGTGGAATTACGTAATAATAATCTTCTATATATATAAAAGAGTGATGGCATCAGGGCAGCGGACAAAACAACAAAACTACAGGCCCCCCAACCTCGAAATTTGACAACACAACCCATCATTCATGACTCTAGGTTGATACAACAAAAAGAAAAGAAAAATAAAGTCCTAATTACAGGGAGAGGAATAATAGTTTTTATCCAATTGCTGCCAGTTTGAAGGCTAAGCTCCGCCCACTTGGTCTCCTAGTAACCTACTCAGCCCAGGGGACAGGCACAGTTAGGCCTCACTTAGGCCTCTTCCACAGATTATCAGATTTGAACTGGATTATATGGCAGTGTAGACTCAAGGCCCTTCCACACAGTTATATAACCCATTTAGAATCTTATATTATCTGCTTTGAACTGGATTATCTTGACTCCACACTGCCATAGAATCCACTTCAGTGTGAATACTAAACATAAAGACAACCATACAACAGACATTCAATACCCCCACTACCTCAACAATTTCTCACCAACACCACCAGACAACGCCACAGCAACGCGTGGCCGGGCACAGCTAGTAATAATAATAATAATAATCCAGAATAATTCAGAATCCAGACTGACAAAGTTCTGGAACACAATACACCAGACCTCACAGTTGTGGAAAAGAAAAAGGTTTGGATCATTGATGTCGCCATCCCAGGTGACAGTCGCATTGACGAAAAACAATAGGAAAAACTCAGCCGCTATCAGGACCTCAAGACTGAATTTCAAAGACTCTGGCAGAAACCAGTGCAGGTGGTCCCAGTGGTGATGGGCACATTGGGTGCCATGCCAAAAGATCTCAGCCAGCATTTGGAAACACTAGACATTGACAAAATCACGATCTGCCAACTGCAAAAGGCCACCCTACTGGGATCTGCACGCATCATCCAAAAATACATCACACAGTCCTAGACACTTGGGAAGTGTTCGACTTGTGATTTTGTGATACGAAATCCAGCATATCTATCTTGTTTGCTGTGTCATACAACGTCATTGTGTCAATAAATAATAATAATAATAATAATAACAACAACAACAGCAGCAGCAGCAGCAACTTTATTTTTGTATGCTGCCTCCATCTCCCCAACGGGGACTCGGAGCAGCTCACACGGGGGCAAGGCCAATCAAATCACATTAACATCATAAAATCAACAGATAAAACAACAGGCATCACATTTAAAAACAATTTAAACAAAACCATAATTTAAAATAAACATAGTTAAGAACACAAAATATTAAACAATCATCCACAAGCCAAGGCCCTGCATAGGACATAAATGGGCAACAATCGAACTGATAAAAGTGTCTGTATCAAAATAGAACATAAATCAAATAGGCAAACAGATAGGGAAGAGAAGTCTGAGGTGGAAATCAAACTCTAAAGTGACAGGATAAAATTCAATGTGGGTAAGGGCCAGGTTATAACTGACTTGTCTAATCGAATGCACGACAGAACATCCATGTTTTTAACTGCTTCCGAAAGACAGCGAGGGTTTGTGCTAACCTAATCTCCCTGGGGAGGGAATTCTAGAGCCAGGGAGCCACTGCAGAGAAGGCCCTGTCTCTCCCGTGTCCTCACCAACCGAGTTTGTGAAGGGGGAGGAAGCGAGAGAAGAGCCTCCTCAGAAGATCCTAGAGGTCGCACAGGTTCATAGGGGAAGATAGGCTGGTCCCAAACCGTTTAATTAATGCAGTTTGGCACCACTTGGGCTGCCATGGTTCAGTGCTATGGAACACTGAGAGTTGTAGTATGGAGAGGCCCTGGCACTCTTGGGCAGGAGAGCTCAAGACTTTATAAAACCACAATCCCCATGATTCCACAACATTGACCACCACATTGACCCAGCTCAAGTTCTGTCAATCTAATTCTTCTACAGTGTAGATCAGTCATGGGCAAACTTTGGCCCTCCAAGTGTTTTGGACTTCAAATCCCACAATACCTAACAGCCTTTCCTTTTAAGCGGCTAAGGGGGGAAAGGAAGGGGCTTGAGGTTGTAAGGAATTGTGGGAGTTGAAGTCCAAAACACCTGGAGGGCCCAAGTTGGCCCATGCCTGGTGTAGATACAGTCTGAATCTATGTTTCTATAGAATGCAGTTTGAATTGCATTCTGTGGTCAGTGTGTAGGCCCATATAATGCAGATCAATGCAGTTCAAATAGCATTCTATGGCAGTGTAGATCCAACCATGCAAAACATGGGGGGATTTAGGCCCCTTCTACACTGCCATTTAATCCAGAATATCAAAGCAGATAATCCACATTATCTGCTTTGAACTGGATTATATGAGTAGACACAGCCATATAATCCAGTTCAAAGCAGATTATAAGGATTTTATATAGCAGTGTAGAAGGGGCATAATTCCCAGTATGCCTAGCACAATCCTTGAGAACGGTGTATCCCCCACCAAGCCTTTCCCAACCAAACCAAACCGGCCCCACATGGCTATTAAATCCAGCCCCCGGGATAGAACAGCATTCCAAAGAAATCACATTCATTTGCTTTTGAAAAGGGTCCTATATGGATAAAGGTGGGCCCATCAGTCATATAAATATCTTGCTGCCATCCTTCTGGGATTTCAGGTATATCAGCAAGGCAGGTGTAGCCCAAGGGACTCTCCTTTGGGGCTTGATAGTCCGTAAAACAGAAAACAAAGGACAGGGGAAGGGGTTGGATTGCCTAGATAGGACCAGCCCAAAAGAATAAGAATAAGATAAGAATAAGATATTGAAGCCTTTGAGTAGGTGGGCCAGGGAGATAACAGAGATGTGAGTGATAAGCAGGGTGGGAAAGCTGCTCTAAAAATGTGCTTGTGTGTGTGTGAATTGAGGTGGTTTGATGTCGCTTTAACCACAATGCTATGGAGTCCTGGAATGTAATTGGGTGAGCCACCAGGGCTCTTGCCAAACTACAACTCCCATAATTCCATCTCATTGAGCCATGGCAGTGCGAGTGGGGTTAAACTGTATCAGTTCTCCAGTGTAGATGCATTCGAGTGGTTTTCGATTTGAATGTACACCCCACTCAAATATATGTCAGATTATGACTCCGGAGACTGCATTTCAAATCCTGGTTTTAGTCACTGAAATCCCAGTTTAGCCCCTCCCTAGTATGCATCTACATTGGAGAATTAATGCAGTTTAACCCCACTTGGACTGCCATGGCTTACTGATGGATAACCTTTGACAAGTCACACTGTCTGGATCTACACTGCCAAATAATGCAGGCATATTGGCTAGCATAGAGCCATGAAGTTAAAGCTGCACTGAACTGCTTTTTCTGGGTCTACACTGACCATATAAGTCAGTTCAAACTGCATTATTTGGCAGTGTAGATCCAGCCTCATAGGGAGGCAAAGGCGAACACTGCTCTGAAAAAAACGTTGGAAAAATTGATAGCTTTGGATTATTGTTGCCATAAACTGGAAATGACTCGAAGGCACGTAACAATAAAACCTGTTTGATGTTTGTTTTGCCTTCTTGAATGATAGGGATGGTTAGTGTTGCTAAATAGAGACCAATTTTGGCTCCTAAGAAAATACCTGTTGTTGTTGTTGTTGTTGTTGTTGTTGTTATCATTAGCAGTAGTAGTATCTAGCAGTCTCCCAGATTTATCTTTGGACCACCATTGATTGGAATCCTATTCAAGAATCTAGGAATCAGGCTAACAAACAACAACTGCCATGATTCGATAGCATTGAGCCAAGGCAGTCAACGTGGTCTCAAACTGCATTCATTATACAGTGTAGTAGATGCACCTTATTGTCTGTCTTTGGCCATAAATATCACTAATATCTCATGACCTTCCCTGAACGGAAACTTGAACTCCAGATTTGGCTTCTGATGCCACATCCTTCCTTGCCGCCCACCTGATTTTAATCTCCTTGACCTGTACGTTTCAATTGGGATTGGAAAATCCAAGGGTATGATGATTGCTCTTTTTTCAATTAGGGCTTGCGCCATCGTGCTCGCATCATTTTTTCCAATACATTACAAAGCTGGCCCGACCAGTCTGTGCCTTTAAAAGTGTGCCAGGGCCTGACCCAGTCCTCTAAGGCTTCCCGGTGCCCTGGGCCTTCCTCTTGGAACCAGAGCCGAGGAATGGGACCCTCAAAGGTTATCCAGCCCCACCCACGAATGTATAAACACTACCTTTTGTTATCTTATTCAGCTTCCGGCTGTGACATTTCGCTTTTCCATGCTGGTTTCATTCACAACACACCATTCTAGCACTGTGATGCCAGTTTATGCAGCCTACTTGTTGAATTCTGGGATATGTAATTGGCAAGGCACTAGAGATCCCTGAGTGGGGATTATAATATCTATGGAACTACAAATCCCAGGATTGCACAGGAGGGACCCTGAGTCCATCTGCATTGCAAAATGAATGCAGTTTGACACAATTTCAACTGCCATGGCTCAATGCGATAGAATTGTGGGAGTTGTAGTTTGACAAGGGGTGTGTCTCCACTATTTATTTATTTATTTATTTATTTATTTCCCTAATTTCTATCCCGTCCTTCTCACCCGAAGGGACTAAGGGCGGCTCACAATCTGGCAAAGATTCAATGCCAATATACAATACAAGAAGATAAAACATAAGCAATTAAAACAATTGAATAATTTAACAAAATATAATAAATACATTTAAAACCATACAGTATAAAATCCTTGAACCATTCGTCTGCAAAACCTTGTACGTAAACCTTAATCTATAGAATGAATGCAGTTTGACACCACTTGAACTGCCCTGGTTCAATTGGCAAAAGCATGCCTCTTTTCTGTCTTTACATTGGGAAAAGCAAGCCTCTCTTCTTCTGCCTTTGCATTGGCAAAAGTGAGCCTCTCTTCTTCTGCCTTTACATTGAGAAAAGTGAGCCTCTTTTCTGCCTTTGTATTGGCAAAAGCAAGCCTCTCATTTTCTACCTTTGCATTGGCAAAAGCGGGCCTCGCTTTTCCTTTGCATTGGCAAAAGCAAGCCTCTCTTCTCCCTTTGCATTGGCAAAAGTGAGCAAAAAATCCCTGAATTTCCCAATTCTCATTGCTCCTTACTTCTGTTTGGTGCCCTGCCTGTCTTTCTCCACCTGCAAACACCTACAAAGGTGTGGGTGGCCAAAAGCCTGACAACAAATGGGACATGGAGGAAGCGCCCGTCGCAGGTTGGCGTGGCGTGACCTGGTTTGGGCCCCTGTTTGGATTTCCCATCAAAGCGGGAGGAGCAAACCGCACACTGGGCTTCTCAAGACTTACTCACCTTCCTCAAACAAGAAAAAAGAAGAAACAAGAGCCCGGCTCCAGCACCGGAGTCCCTCCTGCCTCGACGGGTTGCATTCCTGGTTTCCTCGTCGCCCGAAAGAACATTTGCCCTACATATTGTTGACGCCATTCCCTTTAGGGCAGGACGGCCACTGAGCAGGTGGCAATTTGCAAAAACGTGAGGGCAGGATTCGTACCTAGGACAGATCCGGGTGGTGCGAACCGGACTGAGATGGGCATAGGTTTTTATGGAACAATTGCACATATAAAATTTTTGCAAGTGTTTCCCAGCCTTTAATGACAGGGAGGCTTCCTTTGTTGCAAAACAATGTTGATTTTCTATTTTTGGTAAAGCTCTGCACAAAAAGTGACACTGAGGCTCCAATTACATTGTAGAGACAATGTACAATAAACAATTTGCTATTTGAAGGATGGCCTGCTGTACAAGACATTGAGAATGGACTGGATAAACAAACTGTGAACTCTAGAAGAATTAAAATGATGGCTTTTTAATGTTAGGGGGATGGATTGCTAAAATGAGAACAAATGGGGTTATGTAATAAGATATTATATAGAAAACAAATGGTTGAAATTGTTATCGAAGGCTTTCATGGCCAGGATCACAGGGTTGTTGTGTGTTTTCCAGGCTGTATGGCCATGTTTCAGAAGTATTCTCTCCTGACGTTTCGCCCACATCTATGGCAGGCATCCTCAGAGGTTGTGAGGATGACTGCAGTAAAATACAGTAAAATCAATCCAGATCCAAAGGGAAACAATTAGGGACAACGAGATGAAATCTAAAAGATGAAATTAGAAGAATTGGGTTTTATGTTTTGATCCCACTTTCAATGCTATGGCTAAATGCTATGGAATCCTGGCAGTTGTCGTTTTGCAAAGTCTTTAGCCTTATCAGGCAAAGAGGGCTGGCCCCTCACCCAACTATAACTCCCATGATTCTCTAGCAGATAACTAACAAATATGGCAAACCACCTTTTCCTTGCCCAGTAACCACATTACATTGCTGGTCTTCTAATTTAGATTGAGCATCCCCTATTTGATATCTGAAATACTTCAAAGTCTGAAGAAAGTGACACCTCTGGCCTCATCTGCACTGCTATAGAATGCAGTTTGGAACTGCATTATATGGTCAGTGTAGAATCATATAATGCAGTTCAATGCAGGTAAACTGCATCATATGAATCTATATTTGAATGAATCCATCCTGGTTATCCCACTGACTTTGACCCAAAATATACTGCACAGTCTCATCTTCTCCTGATTATGGACTATGTTAGTCTATGGGATTATTGATCCTCGTCCCCTGATTGGAAGCTGTTGTGATTATCATTGATTGTCATTTTTAGTGTAAAATTTTATTTTGTGTAATAATGTGTTTTTATATTGCTATGTACTGTATGTTGTGTATTATTGTTGTAAACTGCCCTGAGTCCCTTTTGGGAGATAGAGCAGTATATAAATTAATTATTATTATTATTATTATTATTATTATTATTATTATTATTATTATTATTATTCTACACTGCATTATATTGTCAGCTTACAGCCATATAATGTGGTTCAAGGCATTATACTGAGTCTACACTGACCACACAATGCAGAATTCAGACTGATGGGGCCTTTGCTTTCTGATGGTTCAGTTTACCCAAACTTTGTTTCATGTACAACCTTATTAGAAAACGATTGCATAACACGACCTTCAAGTGTCTACACAGTGAGTTCCAAGTTCAGGCTTGGGTCCCATTTCCAAGATATCTCACGATATTTATGCAAATAGTTCAAAATCAGGGGGGGGGGGGGGGGACAGCCAAAATGCAAAACACTTTGCGGTGAGGTTTGCTGCAGCAATAAGGACCTCAGGCCTTTCTAAGGAGAGAGGCTCCTTTCCACCTGGGTTGACCCACATTCCCCACAGTGTGCCTGTTTGCACCTGGAGAGTCCTTCCCTCCTTGGGAAATCTGTGAAAATGACTCACCCCACGCATGAAACCAGGAAGCGAGAGTGTTGGCGCCCAAAAGGAGGAATCCTGTTTTCCCCAACACCTGCCTCTCCTTCCCTGTCGCAATTCGAATCCAAGGTCTTGGCCACCCAGTTGCAGGAAAATAACCCAACGGAGGGAGGCTCTTCTTGTGTTCTCCTTCATCCCGTCAGAATCCAGGATATCTCCTTATATAGAATCCTGGAGTTAGAAGAGACCCCCAAAACTCCATCTGATCTAACCTGCATCTACAGCAGGCATGAACAAACTTGGGCCCTCCAGGTGTTTTGGACTTCAACTCCGACAATTCCTAACAGCCGGTAGGCTGTTAGGAATTGTGGGAGTTGAAGTCCAAAACACCTGGAGGGCCCAAGTTTGCTCATACCTGCTTTATAGAGACATAACAGTTAAAGTGGTCCCAAGTTGCATTCATTCTGCATCCCTAGCCTCCTCTTTCCAGTCTTGATAGTGCCAGGACTCACCCTCCACTCTGCTTTGCATCCTCCTTCTGGCTGGTTGCAAGGGGCAACTAAAGCGATCCATGGAATGTGAAAGCAGCAAATAATATACAAGTTCACAACGGGAATGCAATAATAATAACACCAAACACACACACAAATATATTTCTGGTCCTGGAAGAGCATTCTCACTTGCTCTCCATCTGATCCTTCTTTCTTTGCATCTTCTCCCTCCAGGCCCCAGCCAAAGCAAACAACTCCGACCCCAATAAATGCGTGGATGTTGCAAGATTTCAGAAAGGATGAAGAAGATCCTGAGAGACAGGAGCTGCTTGGATCAAAGTCTAACGTGTCTGGGAGACGGAAAGGGAGCTGAAAGGTAAACGAAAGGAGAGGATCTCGGAAATGGCTTTTGGGGCCAGATTGCATCAGAGTTGTTTTGGCCTCTTTGCTTTTCTTGGAGGCTGAGAGTGTGTGACTTGCCTAAGGTTTCCCTGTGGGTTTCCAAGGATTTGAACCCTGGTCTCACAGAATTTTAGTCCAACAATCAAACCGCAACACCACACTGGCTCCCTATCCGCTATCTGCCTGCCTGCCTATCTATCCCTATGATCTTTCTCTCTCTCTGATCTATCCATCCATATGATCTATCTATCTATTCCTATGATCTCTCTCTCTCTCTGATCTATCTACCTCTATGATCTCTCTGTCACATATATCTATCCATCCATCCATAGGTAAAGGTAAAGGTTTCCCCTGACGTTAAGTCCAGTCATGTCCGACTCTGGGGATTGGTGCTCATCTCCATTTCTAAGCCGAAGAGCCAGCGTTGTCCATAGACACCTCCAAGGTCATGTGGTCAGCAAGACTGCATGGAACGTCGTTACCTTCCCGCTGGAGCGGTACCTATTGATCTACTCACATTTGCATGTTTTTGAACTGCTAGGTTGGCAGAAGCTGGAGCTAACAGCGGTCGCTCACTCCACTCCCCGGATTTGAACCTGCGACCTTTCAGTCTGCAAGTTCAGCAGCTCAGCGCTTTAACACACTGCACCATTGGAGGCTCCATGCCATCCATGCATATTATCTATATCTAAATCTATATAGCTGTCCATCTATTACTATGATTGATAATTGATCTATTTATCTATCTCTATGATCTCTCTGATCTCTCTCTCTATCCATCTCTCCCTATGATCTCATGATTTCTCTATCGATCCCTATGATTGATCGATCTGTCTATTCCTAAGATATCTCTCTATCCTTATGATCTTTCGCTCTGTCGGATCTCTCTCTCTATTGATCTATCTGTCTGTCTATCTATTGATATATCCCGATGATCTATCTATCTCTCTTTATCACTATAATCTGTATATCCTTATGATCCCCCTCTCTGATCTATTTATCTATCTATTTTATTTATTATTTATTTATTTACTACATTTATATCCCACTCTTCTCACCCCAAAGGGGACTCAGAGCGGCTTACAAATCAAATGTACATACAATATTTATTTTATTTATTTACAGCATTTATATTCCGCCCTTCTCACCCCGAAGGGGACTCAGGGCGGATCACATTACACATATAAGGCAAACATTCAATGCCTTGACATAGAACAAAGACAATATATTATTAGCATAGCACAATATAAGCATTA
This sequence comes from Anolis carolinensis, assembly GCF_035594765.1. Classification (NCBI taxonomy): domain Eukaryota; kingdom Metazoa; phylum Chordata; class Lepidosauria; order Squamata; family Anolidae; genus Anolis; species Anolis carolinensis. The sequence goes on from NC_085846.1 coordinate 5,453,024, forward strand.
AATTACTATATTGTGCTATATCATTATATGGTAATATTTTTAGTAATATTACATTTAATATATAATATATAATTAATATTATTATATTGTATTATTATTAGTATAATATTGTATTACTTTATAATATTATTATCAATATTATATGTATATACAATATATTATCCCTATAATATCTCTATCCCTATGAGATCTCTCTCTCTCTGAGTTATCTGTATCTATTGTTTATCACCTATCTATTTGTTGTCACTGTGAGCCTCCAAGTTCCTTCTGACTCACAGCAACCCTAAGGCAACCTATCATTTGTTTTTCTTGGCAACATTTGTTAAGAGGAGATTTGCCTGGCCTCTATCTGAGGCTGAGAGTGAGACTTGCCCATAGTCAACCAATGCATTTCTGTGACCAAGGAGAGATTTGAACCCAAATTTCCAGAGTCATAATCCAACATACATACAAACTTCAGCCCTCCTTCCAGGTGTTTTGGACTTCAACTCCCACAATCCCTAACAGCCGGTAGGCCGTTAGGGATTGTGGAAGTTGGAGTCCAAAACACCTGGAGGGCCAAAGTTTACCCATGCCTTTACTAGCTTAACTGCATTGAAAACTGCATTGTTTAACTTTATTAAACTTTATTATATGAGTAAACTGACCATATAATGCAGTTTAAACTGTGTTATATAGCAGTGTAGATGGGATCTACGCTGGTGGGATGGGACCCAAGCAATATGACTCTCCCACTAGAACACTCCCTGGTTCAATGCTATAGAATCATGGGATTTGTAGTTGTGTGGCAGAGAAGGTGAAAGGCCTTGTCAAACTAGAACTCCCAGGATCCCATAGCATCGAAGCATGGAGATTGCATTCATCCTGCAATGTGGATACATTCCCCATCACTAAAAACGATCCTCAATGGTTTATCAGGCGATGATAACCCCTTCCAGAATTCAGGCTGACGTCTGTAGGGAACGTCACAGGATGTCGCCGCCTCCAGTTAATTAGTAATTTGTTAATTAGTGCCAGTTTGCTACCTCTGACCTGCTTCCCAAAAATACCTTGAGCCTCGCCTCACTTAGATGTCTACAGAACGGAACAGAATAGACTTAACTGTAAACAGGTTGAGTCTCCTTTAGCAGAAAGACTCCAAAATTCCAAACAGTCCTTTTTGGTGTTTTCAATGGCTTAGTGTCCACAAACTTTGCATTGTCTGCAAAATTAATTAAGATTACCTTCAGGATAGGTGTGCAAGGTGTCTGGGAAACACAAATGCACGTCGTGTTTGGACTTGGGTTCTGCCTCTGAGAGATCACATTATGTAAGTTCATGCAAATAAAGGGCTTCCAAGATGCAAAACACTCTTGGCCCCAAATGTTTTGGATCAGGAAGATCTCTGCCACTGCTTCAGATATTACTTCCTTTACCTCTTAGGTAGGCATGAGCAAATTTTGGCCCTCCAGGTGTTTTGGACTTCAACTCCCACAATTCCTAACAGCCTACTGGCTGTTAGGAATTGTGGGAGTTGAAGTCCAAAACACCTGGAGGGCCAAAGTTTGCACAGGCCTGATCTACACAATTGAGCAGATGTGACTTATAGTTCTCCAAGTTCTCTACACTAGGCATGGGCCAACTTGGGCCCTCTGGGTGTTTTGAACTTCAACTCCCACAATTCCTAACAGCCGGAATTGTGGGAGTTGAAGTCCAAAACAACTGGAGGACCAAAGTTTGCCCATGCCTGCTCTAAGGATTCGTGGACCTTTCAAATATTTTTGGACTACAACACCCAAAAGCCCCAATCAGTTGACAATCCCAAGAGTTCCCCAGATTAAATAAACTTTAATACAAATACAACCTGACTCTGCAGCCACTAACCCCAAAGGTCAAAAGTCTTGGAAATTATTTTCTTTGAGGTCAGAAGGTGTCCTATGCTTAGTCTCTTCCAAGGACATAATTTCCTATCCTCCAAATCCCAGTTCCAACAATTGAGGACTGGATTATAGTTTGTTGTTGTGCCTTCAAGTCGTTTCAGACTCAGTCCACAATCCGGTGGTAGCGGCAAGTTTAAAGTTTAGGGCCAGGTATGCAAATTTGGTGGGTTCGATATGGAGTTTGCGGATCCTGTTCTACAGTATAGATGCACCCCTAATATTCCCGCCCCCTCTTCTTGCTTCTCTCTAAAAGAGAGTGCTTGGTGGCAGGCACCTTGCAGGCCCCGGGCCGAGGCTCCCAGGTCGCCCATCTGCCTTTGTGAAGGATGAGTGTTTGTCCTTGGAAGGGCTCCAGGCTGGGCCCGATGCCCAGGCCAAATAAATGCGTCCTCCAGTCCCTTTCCGCGCTCAGCATCCCAAACCATCATGGTTTGGGCCAAGGGCAGCTTTAGGGAAGCCATTGCAAGGTGTCCAAGCACCCCCTGGTGGCCAGAGCTGGGGATGATGGACTTGCAGATCTGACTCACAGATCCTTTGGATGGAGAGTGCATCTATAGCAGGCATGGGCAAACTTGGGCCCTCCAGGTGTTTTGGACTTCAACTCCCACTATTCCTAACAGCCGGTAGGCTGTTAGGAATGGTGGGAGTTGAAGTCCAAAACACCTGAAGGGCCCAAGTTTGCACAGGCCTGATCTACACAGTTGAAATGAAAACCCCAAAGGTCATCCAGTCAAACTTCAATTTAGAACTTGGACATATTTTACACAGTTTCTTTTTTTTTAATTTATTGAAAACAATTAACAAAACATATTCATGCCTTTGTGACTACATAAGAAGAAAAGATGTGGGAATAATTGGGATGTGGGTTGGGGTGGGGGGAAAGACATCGACTCAAGTCGGACATGTAGACATGTGGACAAATGGCCCAAAGGAGGAGAAATGTCACATAGAAATAACACCAGAAAATACCTTTTCCCTACACCCAACATAAAATATACAAAATACAACCAAAAAAGAGAAGAAAAAAGAAAAAAAAGAAGAGTAAAATAAAAATAAACATGATTTCCATCTATTGTATGATGTTATAAGTAAAATAATGATATGATAATACAACAGGTAAGAATGATTGGCTAAATGATCGCCTCATATTAAGCTGCATATGAGGCAGAGACAACTTTCAAGAAAAAAAACAAGATAGGAGAAAGAAATAGGCCCGGGCTGTGGCGCAGGCGGGAGAGCAAGCCAGCTGCAACCAGCTGCAATGAATCACTCTGACCAGGAGGTCATGAATTCGAGGCCCGCTCGGAGCCTATGTTTGTCTTGTCTTTGTTATATGTTAAAAGGCATTGAATGTTTGCCTATATGTGTAATGTGATCCGCCCTGAGTCCCCTTCGGGGTGAGAAGGGCGGAATATAAATGCTGCAAATAAATAAATAAATAAATAAAATTAGAGAATATTACATATTTTACACAGTTTCTGGACAGTGTTTATCTTTTGAAAAGGTCCCTTGAGGTCAACTAGACCAATTCTCCCTGCGTCTGGGAATAGAAAGGCCAAAGAGAGCAGAGACAGTTTCATCGTCATTATCATCACTATCACCATCTCATCCCGCTTTCCTCACTTGCCCCCATTCACACATCACAATTCCACACCTTAATCCTACTTTAAGTGCCATATCCCCAACTTGTGGAATCCTGGGATTTGTAGTTGGCAAGACACCAAAGCCATATGGGTGAGAATTCTAAATGGCTATGGAACTACAAATTGGGGTTGTTGTGGCCATGTTCCAGAAGTATTCTCTCCTGACGTTTCGCCCACATCTATAGTTGTGAGGTATATCTCACAGCTGCTGCGGATGCCTGCCACTGATGTGGGCGAAACGTCAGGAGAGAATACTTCTGGAACATGGCCATAGAGCCCGGAAAACACACAACAACCCTGTGATTCTGGCCATTAAAGCCTTCAACAACACATTAAACTACAAATTGTAGGATCCCATGGCAAATTTCATCTGCCATGGTTCAATGCTATGGAATCCTGGGAGCTGTCGTTCTACAAGGTCTTGAGCCTTCTCTGCCAAAAGTGGCTGGTGCCTTGCCAAACTACAACTCCCATGATTCCTTCACATTGCACCACAGTAATTTAAGTGGTGCCAACATGCATTAATTCCACAGTTTCAAGATCTGATAAATGTATGTAAAAGCCAGCGCCCCCTTTAAACACCAATTCTAGATCAGCTGGTGTAAGAAAGTCACTCTGTAAAAGCAGGAAGAATTGACAAAATGCAGTTTGAACACAGACTCTGTAAATGATTCTATAGACATCTGTTGGGAGGGGTCAGGTTGTATCTTCCCGCCTGGCAGAAGGGAGATGGACTGGATGATCTTTAGAGATCCCTTCCAACTCTAATGCAATATAGATGCCCTAGGATTCCAGTGGAGTATCCTTCTCTGGTGATCTTTAAAATGAGGCTGAATGGCTATCTTTCAGGAGGGCTCGGATGATGTCTTCCTACCTGGCAAAAGCGGGTTGGACTGGATGGCTCTTGGGGTCTCTTCCAACTCCATGTTTCTATCTATTGATCTATCTTAGGGGTTGGACTGGATTTTCTTGAGGGTCTCTTCCAACTCTACAATCTATCTATCTATCTATCTATCTATCTATCTATCTATCTATCTATCTATCGATTGATCTACTTTAGAGGTTGGACTGGATGTCCTTGGAGGGGTCTCTTCCAACTCCATGATCTATTTATCTATCTATCGATTGATCTTAGAGATTGGACTGGATGTCCTTGGGGGTCTCTTCCAACTCTACAATCGATCGATCGATCGATCGATCTTAAAGGTTGGACTGGATGTCCTTGGAGGGGTCTCTTCCAACTCCATGATCTATTTATTGATCGATCGATTGAACTTAGAGGTTGGACTGGATGTCCTTGGGGGTCTCTTCCAACTCTACTATCGATCTGTCTGTCTGTCTGTCTGTCTGTCTGTCTATCTTAGAGGTTGGACTGGATGTCCTGGGGTTTCTTCCAACTCTACAATTTATCTATCAATTGATCTATCTATCTATCTTAGAGGTTGGACTGGATGTCCTGGGGTTTCTTCCAACTCTACAATTTATCTATCGATTGATCTATCTATCTATCTTAGAGGTTGGACTGGATGCCCTTTGGGATCTCTTCCAACTACGATTCATCTATCTATCTATCTATCTATCTATCTATCTATCTATCTATCTATCTATCTATCTATCTATCTTAGGTGTTGGACTGGATGTCCTTTGTGGTTTCTTCCAACTGTACGATTCTATGGTTCTAGGTTGGGCCCAAGGAAAACATTTCCCAAACTCCTGGCCTGGGACAGAGATGGGTCAGCCAGCCCCGAGGCCCCCTCACCCCCTCGACTGACCCCATAGGGCTGTGTTTTGGGAACATTTCCGCAAGGCCTGCTGGGTTCCAAGTGCCCTTTGACTCTTTGACGAAGCTAGACGGATTTCCTTAATCACCTTTGACAGGTTGCTGCTGCGTGGCCACCATCCCTCCCTCCCTCCGTGTCCATTTCCATCCCAGCCTTTGCTTCGGTGGGGCAGCTAATCTTAGCCTCCAAGGGTTGCTGGAGCCCATGCCACCCCCCTTTTGCTAAATCCCATCGCTGGGCGCTCTCTCTCCGGATGCAGCCTGACACTTGGTGCCGGGCGCTTGCCAAACCCTGAATGGTGGGGTGCCATAAGGCAGCACCCCGACCAGAACCCAATTTCCCCTTTCTGTGACATCTGAGCCGGTAAGTGATTCCTATTTTATTTGGGTACACTTTCAAGAAATTGTTGGGTTTGACTTTGATTGAATGTGGAAAACCGATAGGCCTGATATGGCCCATGGAATCGAAAGATGGGCCACATATGGCCAATGGAGTATATACTCAAACCATATGGTTTTAAATGGGCTTCGGAGTCTGGCAAAGTGGGATTAGGGTATCAAAGTTGAGTTTAAAGTAATTGCTTGGAAATGAAAGATCTTTCTGTGCTTTTAAATGGGCAACAAATGGGGATTAGGGCATCAAAGTTGGATATAAACTAATAGGATGGAAACAAGAGATCTTTCCATAGTTTGAAATAGGCATTGAAGTATGGCAAAGGGTTACATGGGTTGGACACGAGATTTTTCTGTCTTTTTCAAAGGGCGACACGGAATGTAGAAGATGAAACTAAGGAATAAAAGTGGGATACAATCACAAGAAAGAGCATTCATATCTCTATATATAAACACAAGAGCGATAAGTTAGATCAGGCATGGGCAAACTTTGGTCCTCCAGGTGTTTTGGACTTCAACTCCCACAATCCCTAACAGCCTACCGGCTGTTAGGAATTGTGGGAGTTGAAGTCCAAAACACCTGCAAGACCGAAGTTTGCCCATACCTGGGTTAGATACAATGCCATTAGATATAGTCTATGCCAAGTACGACTTCTTCTGTCTGGTTCAAGGCGAACCCTTTGAGTCTTCTGCAGGAGAGATAAAGCAGCGTATAAATAAATATAATTATAATAATAACCCTTTGTTCGAAAAGAAGAAAAGTTTCAAAAACCAAGGACAAAGAACTTGTGGCGCTTGTGTAGAGTGTGGAGGGTGATGGTAAAACGTGTTAGCGATGGGAAATTAGCCAATTAGCCGACCACACGCAAGTGCTTAGAAATCCTAACCAGAAAAGGGGTTCAGGAAGAATTCATTAAGCTTTGTAGAAAGAATAAGTCACTTAGCTTAATTGTGGCTTCTTCTTGCCACAAAGTCCAGAAAGAGAGAGTATTAGGATATGAAACACGGTGGAGTGCAATATCTTCTACCCTCTGGAACATCAGTACTACTACTGAAGGAAAGAGAGATTGCATAGTGGAAAAAAATTGAGAAAATACAATAGTATTGAAGTGGAATTGCTTACTTTCTCTGACCACCTTCTCCCAATGATCAAGGTTTCTGTGACTGCATTTTATGGTTACATCATCATTGTAATCATCATTATTTTGAGGTATCAGGAGGGAGCAGAAGAGGGTATTTGAGCATCTGGAGGCTTCATCTGTTGCATTTGGATATTCAGAGGTATCAGGGAAATATGAGTGCTTGCAGGACTGCAGGTCCCATCATCCACAACCTCATGGTTGTGCTGGGTGTGGGGATGATGGGAGTTGTAGAAATGGCTGGGCAAAGCGCATAAAAATGTGCAACCAATGTCTCCGCTTGCCACAGACTTTCTGGCCACTTGTGAAAAAAAAAGGGAGGTTGGTCTAGATGACCTCAAGGGGTCCCTTCTAACAATATTATTTAATCAATATTATTTATGCAATTTGACTGTTATATGTTCGGAAACTTCATCAGCTGCATTTGGTTATTCAGAGGTGCCAGGGAAATATGAGTGTTTGCAGGATTGCATATCCTATCATCCATGATAGGAGTTGTAGAAAAGACTGGGTGAAGCACATCAAAGGGTTGACTTTCTGACAACTTGTGCCAAAAAGGGGTTTGGTCTAGATGACCTCAAGGGATCCCTTCTAATGGTATGCTTTTAATTATTATTTCTACAATATAATGGATATATGGTAATTATTCTCAGGAAAGAGAAGAAGTGGGATAGAGCAGAACAAGGAAGGTGGCTTTGTCTTGTCTTTCAACCCCTTTTCTGTGTGTGTGTGTCAGTGGAGAAAATAATAGAACTGACTACTTCCTTAAGAGTTTGGGGTGTTTCAAAAAGTGCATTTTAAACTGTACCTGTGGGCTTGTGCTTTTAAATACACCTCAAGGTTTATTTAAGGTATCTCAAGGACCCCAAGAGCCAGTGGAGGAAGGGAAGAGATTAATGCAATATAGGCCACCCTGTGCGGTATTTAAGCTGATAGGGAATTAATGGATAAAATTAAATTCGCTTTCTTGAAAGGGAGGAGTGTGTGATTTTTGTTCTGAGCAAGGGAAGAAAGCAGAAGCTGTAATGTTCTGCCAGTATGGAAAAAAGGAAGTTTATAAAGTTGACCACTGAGATCAATATAGGAGGCTCACCCCACATCCAGAATACCAAAAACACTCAAAATTTCCTACCTTGGAGACTGAGAGCATCACCCTTGCTTTCTGAGAGTGCAATGTTCCTAAAGTTTGTTTCTTTGTACAAAATTATTTTAAAATATTGTGGATAAAACCACTTTCAGGTCACCATATGAAATATCACTTTAGCTGCCTTGGCTCAATGCTACAGAATCTTGGCATTTGTCATTTTATAATGTCATGCCAAAGAAGGTTGATGTCTCGTCAAACAAAAGCCAAGGATTACATAACATTGAGCCATGCCAGTTAAACTGCTATCAAATTGCATTAATTCTACAGTGTAGATCAGGCTTGGGCAAACTTTGGCCCTCCAGGTGTTTTGGACTTCAACTCCCACAATTCCTAACAGCCAGTAGGCTGTTAGGAATTGTGGGAGTTGAAGTCCAAAACACCTGGAGGGCCCAAGTTGGCCCAGGCCTCGTGTAGACATAACAAAATTTGGAAAAAAAAATCTGTTCCTGGTTTGAAAGTGTTATTTCCTGTTTAATTGTGCGGAACTTACTTTGAAAGTTTACTCCAGAAACTTTGTTTTTGTGCCCGCCACAAAGTATGTTGAATTGGTTGAGATTGTAGGATGAGACATTCATTACAAAACGATAGCAAAATATGCTATAGCAGGATGTCCCTTCCGCAAAGACAAAGTTTTGGCAGTTTAGTAAACTTTCCCCACGTTGTTATGATAGAACCAATTAGGAAATAACATTGATAACCCAGGAACAAAATATCGCGTTGCATAGTGCTATCTATTGGTGCAGGGAGATGCAGATTGATCTATTTACCTGTATATCTTAGGGGTTGGACTGAATGTCCTTTGGGATCTCTTACAGCTCTATGACTCTATTATCTATCTATCTATCTATCTATCTATCTATCTATCTATCTATCTAATCAACTATCATCTATCTGTCAATCATTATCTATCTATCTATTGGGTTGGACTAGATGTCCTTTGGGTTCTCTACCAACTCTATGACTCTCTTATCGATCAATCTATCATCTATCTATGTATCTTAGGGGTTGGACTGAATGTCCTTTGGGATCTCTTCCAACCCTATCACTCTGTTATTGATCTATCTATCTATCTGTCTGTCTATCTATCTATCTGTCAGTCATTATCTATCTATTTTAGGGGTTGGACTGGATGTCCTTTGGGTTCTCTTCCAACTCTATGACTCTATTACTTGTCTATCATCTATCTAACATTTATCTTTCTATCTGTCAGGTTGGACTGGATGTCCTTTAGGTTTTGCCAACTCTACGATTCTTCTATCTCCCCTTCCCCCCACTCCTTTCTCTTTCTTGCGTTCTCTATCTTCAGGGTTAGACTGGATGTCCTTTGGGGTCTCTTCCAGCTCTATGACTCTATTATCTGTCTGTCTATCTATCTATCTATCTATCTATCTATCTATCTATCTATCTATCTATTTATCTATCTATATATCCATCTATCATCTGTCAATCATTATTTGTCTATCTAGTATCTATCTATCTATCTATCTATCTATCTATCTATCTATCTATCTATCTATCTATCATGTTGGACTAGATGTCCTTTGGGTTCTTTTCCAACTATGACTCTATTATCGATCAATCTATCATCTATCCATGTATCTTAGGGGTTGGACTGAATGTCCTTTGGGATCTCTTCCAACTCTATGACTCTATTATTGATCTATCTATCTATCTATCTATCTATCTATCTATCTATCTATCTATCTATCTTAGGGGTTAGACTGGATGTCCTTTGGGGTCTCTTCCAACTCTATGACTCTATCATCTATCTATCTATCTATCTATCTATCTATCTATCTATCTATCTATCTATCTATCTATCGGGTTGGACTGGATGTAATTTGGAGTCTCTTCCAACTGTACAATTTATCTATCTATCCATCTATCTATCTTAGAGGTTATACTGGATGTCCTATGAGGTCTCTTCCAACTCCATGACTCTATTATCTATCTATCTATCTCTATCTGTCTATCTATCTATCTAGCTATCTATGGCAGTGGTTCCCAACCTTTGGGCCTCCAGGTGTTTTGGACTTCAGCTCCCACAGTTCCTAACAGCTGGAAAGCTGGCTGGGATTTCTGGGAGTTGAAGTCCAAAACACCTGGAGGCCCAAAGGTTGGGAACCACTGATCTATGTGGTTATACTGGATGTCCTTTGGGGTCTCTTCCAACTCCATGATTCTATTATCTATCTATCTATCTATCTATCTATCTATCTATCTATCTATCTATCTATCGTCTATCAATCATCTATCTATCCTGCTGGTTGGACTGGATGTCCTTTGGGGTCTCTTCCAACTCCGTGATTCTATTATCTATCTATCTATCTATCTATCTATCTATCTTCTATCAATCATCTATCTATCCTGCTGGTTGGACTGGATGTCCTTTGGGGTCTCTTCCAACTCCGTGATTCTATTATCTATCTATCTATCTATCTATCTATCTTCTATCAATCATCTATCTATCCTGCTGGTTGGACTGGATGTCCTTTGGGGTCTCTTCCAACTCCATGATTCTTCTATCTATCTATCTATCTATCTATCTATCTATCTAGCTATCATTGCTGTTTTTAAATTGCTTAGATTTTAGCTTGTTTTTGTAAGCCACTCCGAGCCCTGGGGGAGTGTTTTAAAGATTTTTTTAAAAAGATATTTTGAAGATGTTTTTAAATTGTTAGATTTTAGCCTTTCTTGTAAGCCGCCCCGAGCCCTAGGGGAGTTTAAATAATAAATAAATAAATAAAATCTCTCATCTATCTATCATCTATCTATCTTGGGGGTTGGACTGGATGTTCTTCAGAGTCTCTTCCAAGTCTACAATTCTCTGGTTCCGGGTTGGGCCCAAGTTTGCTTTAAGCAAAGCCATATTGTACCCACGTGATCCATTTTATTCACCTGTGGATCTTTGGAGGGTTGCCAGGACCTGCTGCCTCCGGGCATCTGAGGGTAACTGTGATGGCTAGGAGACTGGTTGCTTTAGCAGGTGGACTTTGTGCAAGAAGGATACGAGATTTGTGGGTTCTGTCCACCGTTCCTTGGATTGGAAAGGGGTCTCTTTTTGTTTGGTTTTTTTTTTTGGTTGGTGCAAGTGCCCAACCAAGCGCCAAGGGCAGGGTTGGGGCGTGGAGACACAGATGCCCCCATCGGAGGCTCCTGCCCAAATCCCATTAAGCAAAACCTTTGATAATCTCCGCCGTAAGCGGCTTTCGTGGCCTAAACGTGGCTCATGTCCTCTCCCATTGAGGGTGGGGGCACTGCACAGGATCTGTCCCCTTCCCTCGGTCATAAGACAGACCGCCCACTGAGATCTTCTTCTGGAGCAGGTGTAGGAAAACTTGGGCCCTCCAGGTGTTTTGGACTTCAACTCCCACAATTCCTAACAGCCGGTAGGCTGTTAGGAATTGTGGGAGTTGAAGTCCAAAACACCTGGAGGGCCCAAGTTTGCTCATGCCTGTGCTAAGCTAATATAGTGACTCTTTCATTTGCTTTCTCTCTCTGCAAAAGGCACGTTCACCTTGTCCCGGTTCACTCGGGTTAATCCTCCTCGCTCTCGCATTGAGCAATGGAGCAAAGACTTAATTACTCCTTGGCTAATTCAGGGTGGGACGAGTTTGGATGTTCGCAAAATAGAGATGTATCACACTGGCCTTGATGTGGAAGAGGGTCAGGTTCTAATCACGACCAAGCCATGATATTCCTTTTTGAGTTGCAACAGATCTCTTTCTCTTTTGGCCTCTTGGCCTACCTCACAGGGCTGTTGTCGGAGGTTAAAAACATGGGCCATTAGTTGTGCAAAATGCCAGTTCTAATCCCAGTTGGTTTCACATTGTCTACACTGTCGAATTAATGCAGTTTTGACACCACTTGAACTACCCTGGCTGAGTGCTAAAGAATCCTGAGAGCTATACTCTGCACTGTTGGAGCAGACCTTGGAAAACTACAACTCCCAGGATTCCATAGCATCGCACCATAGCAGTTGAGAGTCGTGTCAAGCTACATTGATTCTACAGTGTAGTTTCACCTGTTGGGTAGCCTGAGCCCATTCCCTCTTTGTTATTATTATTATTATTATTATTATTACATTTCTTCAGTGCTTGAGCATATTTAAAAGCATGGAACGCAAGATACCGTATATACTTGAAAAGCTGTGTTTTTCAACCCTTTTTTAGAACCGAAAAAGCCCCTCTCAGCTTATACTTGGGTGAAAGTCCTGGTTGGTTTATATTCGGGTCAGCTTATACTCGAGTATATATGGTACATTTATTATTTTCCTCTATTATTATTAGCATTATTACATTTATCATTTTACTCTTATTATTATTGCTACTATTACATTTATTTTAATCTATTATTATTATTATTATTATTATTATTATTATTATTAATACAATTATTATTTTGTTCTGATATTATTGTTATTACATTTATTATTTTACTCTATTATTGTTATTACATTTATTAATTTACTCTATTATTGCATTTATTATTTTACTCTATTATTATTGGCATTATTACTTTTATTATTTTACTCCACTTATTATTATTACATTTATCATTTTACTCTTATTATTATTGCTACTATTACATTTATTTTAACCTATTTGTATTATTATTAATAATACAATTATTATTTTATTCTGATATTATTGTTATTGCATTTATTATTTTACTCTATTTATTATTGTTATTACATTTATTAATTTACTCGATTTTTACATTTATTATTTTACTCTATTATTATTATTATTATTATTATTATTATTATTATTATTATTATTATTAGGATACATAAGCACATTTATATTGAAGAAGTTGAGAATAATTGATTTAATCAGAGTTGTACAGTGTTATCTTAAATTACAGTTTTATGTAAAAATTCAAAAATGTAATTTTATTATTATGTATTTTTATTTTTGAGATTTACCACTCTCGGTTTATACTTGAGTCAATGTTTTCCCAGTTTTTTGTGATAAAATTAGGTGCCTCGGCTTATATTCGGGTCTGCTTATACTTGAGTATATACGGTATATACAAAGAAGAAAGTCAGGATTTCATAGAATCATAGAATCATAGAATCATAGAATAGACTTCCCCTCACATAAAGAAGGGACGAGTGGAGAGGTGACATTTCCAAATGTAAGTCAGGCCCCTTCTACACTGTCATATATTCCAGATTATCAAAGCAGATAATCCCCATTATCTGCCTTGAACTGGATTATATGAGTCTACACTGCCATATAATCCAGTTCAAAGCAGATAATCTGGATTTTATAAGGCAGTGAAGAGGGGGCTTTAGATCTGGGTTTGAATCCCTGCTCAGCCATTGGTTAAAGTTGGGCAAAGTCACACTCTCTCAGCCTCAGAGACAAACCGCCTCTGAACAAGCCTTGCCAAGAAAACTTAATTATAGAACCACCTTAAATCAGAAATAATAATGATGATGATAAACAGTGAAATATGGGGAGGAATAATATTTTTAATTTTTAATAGGGTCCTATATATAGTTGTGTGTGTTTGTGAATGAGAGTGATCAAAGAGTGCTGTGCCCCAGTTTGAAGAGCAACGTGTGGGTGGCAAAAAGGGTGCGGATTTAACCAAGGCAGCCAAGTCTCCTGCAATGTTGCATGAGAAGGAAGTTTCATTCTGCACAATGGCAGCTGGATATCCTTCTGACATCGATTTCCCTGCAGGTTTTAATCCAGGCACGGGCTAACCTTTGCCCTCCAGGCATTTTGGACTTCAACTCTCACAATTCCTAACAGCCAGTAAACATAAAAAAACAAACAAACCCTGGAGTAAATTCACCAATATGGATAGGTTTACATTGTGGAACCCGGAGTTATAGATTTCCAAGGTCTTTCACCTTCTCTGCTGAAGACGAGAAGGTGAAAGACCTTGTAAATCTAGCCAAACAATGAATGAGGAATAATGGGAGTTGTAGTCCACTTCGTCCAGAAGATACAACACTTGGTATAATTTGGCACGAGTTCGTCAATGGCATCCAAAATCCACTAACAATCTATAACCCAAGGAAAACAAATTATAGGTAGGTAAAGGTTTCCCCTGACTTTAAGTCCAGTCATGACTGACTCTGGGAGTAGGTGCTCATCTCCATTTCTAAGCCAAAGAGCCGTCCGTAGACACCTCCAAGGTCATGTGGCCGGCATGACTGCATGGAGCGCCGTTACCTTCCCGCCGGAGCAGTACCTATTGATCTACTCACATTGGCATGTTTTCGAACTGCTAGGTTAGCAGGAGCTGGGGCTAACAGCGGGTGCTCATTCCGCTCCCAGGATTTGAACCGGAGACCTTTTGGTCCGCAAGTTCAGCAGCTCAGCGCTTTAACACACTGTGCCACCAGGGGCCCCAATTATACGCTCATTCAAACTGGATTTTTGATTTCATATTAACCCTTTCAGGTTCCCATTGATGTAGTTGGACTACAGCTCCCATTATGTAGGTTGGATTTATAGTTCCCAAGATGCCAGTTCAAGTCTTCAGATATCATGGGCCAATGCCAGGTGGAAAGCAAAGGTGCAAATGGATTAATGAAATGGCACCGAAATTCACACTGGAAATAAGAAGACAATGACACAAGCCCCACAGTTTCCACTTTCTCTGTCTTACCAGGAAATAAGTATTTAATATATGGTACATTGTTCTTCCTTCCCTCCAATATGTCCTGGCCTTTAGAGCACACATGGGCAAACTTTGGCCCTCCAGGTGTTTTGACCTTCAACTCCATTAGGAATTGTGAGAGCTGAAATCCAAAACACCTGGAGGGCTGAAGTTTGCCCATGCCTGGCCTAAGTGTTGTACTGTACATGTCTCCCTGGTGAAGTCCACTTTGTTAATAGTTTTGGCCCAGCTCTCCAATCTGTGAAGGTCATTTTGGATGTTGACCTTGTCCTCTGGGCTATTTGCTCTCCCTCTCAATATGGCGTCCTCTGCAAATGTCATCTCTCCCATTGTCCTTGATCAAGATGTTGACTATCGCTGTCTCTCTGCCTTCCAGGTGAGGCCTCACCATGGACATCGGAGGCCTGGAGACGGTGGTGGCCAACTCGGCCTACGTGTCGGCCCGAGGGGATGGCGGGCCTTCTACAGGCCGCGACAAGAAGATGCGGGCCAAGCTGAAGCTGCCACACATCACCCAATGCGAACACCTGAAGGACACCTTGGACCTGGACTTCAACTTCATCTGCGTGCGGCAGCCCATCGGCAAGCGCATCTTCCAGCAGTTCCTGGAGGAGACGGATGAGTTCAAGGCAGCCGGCGGGCTGTGGAAGAGCATTGAGGACTACAACACGTCCGAGGAGGCCGACCGGCCCAAGGTGGCCCAGAAAAGCGTCAACAAGTACTTCGACTCAGCCTCCAAGGAGTTCTGCTCCTTTCTGGAGGAGAAGGCCATCATGCGAGTCAAGGAGGATGCCAAAAACGGCCGCGCGGATCTCTTCAAGGAGGCCGAGCAGCACCTGCTCAAGTACCTGGAGGCGAACACCATGGCTAAGTACAAGGAGAGCCTGCACTTTGGGCGCTTTCTCCAGTTCAAGTGGCTGGAGTCCCAGAGCGTGACGGACGAGTGGTTCATGGACTTCCGGGTTCTGGGCAAAGGCGGCTTTGGGGAGGTCTGCGCCTGCCAGATGAAGGCCACCGGCAAGATGTACGCCAACAAGCGGCTCAACAAGAAGCGGCTCAAGAAGCGCAATGGCTACGAGGTGAGCAGCTTGGGAGGGTCACAAATCCTTGGGGAGGGCAATGAGGACGGGGGAAATGGGACCTTTTATAGATGGAAAACTGAGCAATTTCCTAGCTCTTATACATAGGCTAATCTGGTAGGACTTTCATGTGGGTTAGGGTACGGGATCTCCGCAAAAGAGGAAAGAACACAACATTTTAAGACACTATATTTTAATATAAGAGAAAACTTCTACAGTGAGACTTCTGCTGGAAGCTGACCACGGAGTCAGCTTCCAGTAGAAGTTGGCTCCATGGTCAACTTCTGGTGGACCTACAGATGTCTATGGTGCTCCTCCAGATGTTTTGGGCTTCAGCTCCCATGATGCCTAACATCTGGTAAGCTGTCTGGGATTTCTGGGAGTTGAAGTCTAAAACATCCAGAGAGAGGAGCACTGTTTGAGAAACACTGGTCTAGACAAATGTTATTTTTAGGAATCTCTTGGTGAGCCTCAACTTCAGTAGCCAACCAAATTCTGTTGATGGACCTACAAAAGCCTAGAAAAGTGTTTTCTCTAACAATGTCTCATTCCACCAGCATGATTATCGTCAACTGAATCGCACTGGAGAACCTACAAATGCCTAGTGAAGTATTATCTCTGGGAATACCTAGCTTCTCAAGCATGACGCTTTTGGTCAGTATCTGCTGGAAGTTGAACGTAGAATTCTGCTAGAAGACTTACAAATGCCTAAATGAGTGGGAAAAGGTACCAAAATGACCAGGAGCCTTTGCAAGCAGCACATATGTGGTTGGTTCCAAGCAAGCCTTATTTGGGTACCACGTTTTGACCAATCCCTCTTTCTGACCATGCTCCAAGCATGGCCAGCAGGCTGTTAGGAATTATGGGAGTTAACGTCCAAAACACCTGGAGGGCCCAAGTTTATCCATGCCTTCCCTAAACCATTGACCAAGTAAGGGAATCCTATACCTTCTGGATGCTCTTTCTGGAAAAGCTTGGCACAGTTTGATGGGGATCAGATGGCCATTGATGCCAGCTCCCATCCCCACCATCTGCCTCCATGTTTAGCAGCTGCTTCAGGAAGAGAAATGCCATCCACAGCCTTGGAAGCATGGGGAAGGAGTCGAGACAGCAAACTTTTACTTCCTCATCCATTCCATCTATATATATATAGATGTTGCCATGCAAACCCAGCACAGAATATACAGATGAAGGCACATTCCTTTTCCGCTGTTCCTCCACTTATACATCCACATAATTTTCTTGGAGGATAGCTTCAGAAATCAAAATCTTTCCATTAGGCAGAGCAAGCATTATCCTCCATCTTTTTTTGCACCTTTTTTTGCTCTTGAGACACCTTTTCCTCCAGCACCACACCAGAGTCCACTAGTAATAACTACAGCAGTTTATTAAGAAAAGGAGACACAAAGGCGGGAAAAGGCATTTTCCAAAAGAGCAGTCAGAAAGGAGCTATAAAATAGCAGTATTCCATATACAAAAGAGCAATAGTCCAAAGTTACATGAAATCAAGGGAGTCAAGATCACAGTCATAAATCCATAAGCATGAAAGCAGGAACTTTTCCCAGGGCAAAACATAGGCAAACACAGGAAACTTGAATCATGAACTTGAGAGCTGAGACAGGAACCTGAACCTTTTGGCAACATTGTTTGCTCTGAGAGACACCAAGTAAACATCACTTAATTTAAGCCCAAGCCTGACCAAGAAGCCATGAGATCATGCCTCACACACCTGGGTTTCAAGGATTTCTCACGGAGTCTCTCTGAACGCCTAATTAATCTATCTTTCACTCCCTCTGTCCGGAGACCTAAACTGATATCCCAGGAAAACTCTTCATTAGCTGAAGTCTGATTCCCAACAGATATTGACCTTTCACTGGTTTCCCTTTCCCCTCTTGCTAAGGAAGTAACATTGGAATCTCAAGCATCAACTGTCTCATATTTAACTATCTACACTTCTTTCTGATATAAGGCCTGCAATTCACCCTGATCACACACAAACTTCTCAGTTGGAAGCCCATCATCCCCCTCATCGTCTGAGAAATACCCAGCCTCTTGCTGAGACCCAACATTTTTTAAAAACCTGACCAAGCAGCATTAGGGTTTGGTTAAAATGGCTAGAATCATGAGTGATGTTGAACACACCAGCTAGAAGAGGCTGCAGCAGTTTGCTCTTGCCTGAGCCAACTGGGAAGGACAAGATAACACCTTCCTTCTCATCTGTATTTCTCTTGCAATCCTGGGTGGAGTGGCCAATGAGGTGCCACAGGGTTCAGTCCTGGCCCAAGGCTATTCGATATCCCTATCAATGACTTGGATGATGGAATAGAAGGCATGCTGATCAGATTTGCAAATTTATTTATTTATTTATTTACAGCATTTATATTCCGCCCTTCTCACCCCGAAGGGGACTCAGGGCGGATCACATTACACATATAGGCAAACATTCAATGCCTTTTAACATAGAACAAAGACAAGACAAACATAGGCTCCGAGCGGGCCTCGAACTCATGACCTCCTGGTCAGAGTGATTCATTGCAGTTAATTGCAGCTGGCTTGCTCTCCCACCTGCGCCACAGCCCGGGCCCAAACTGCGACAGAGAGGGAATACCCCAGATAAGGATCCAAAATGACCTTAAGAGATTGGAGAGCTGAATGGCCAAAACTAACAAAATGAATTTCAACAGGGAGACAGACATGTATGATACTACACTGAGGCAATGAAAACGAAATGCACAGATATGGGATGGGTGAGACCTGGCTTGAAAACAACCCATGTGAAAGGAATCTAAGAGTCTTAGGCGACAAGCTGAACATGAGCCAACAGTGTGATGCTGTTGCTAAGAAAGCCAATGGAATTCTAAGCTGTATCAATGGGAGTCTGCTTTGGTCAGACCTTCCCACCTGGAATAATTCTGTGTCCACTTCTGGCCAAAGCATCCAAGAGAGATATGGGCACCTGGGATATGACCAGAATGGTAAAATGTTTGGAAACCAAGCCCTATAAAGATACTCCCATGGCCATCTGGTCCAACCCCATCCGATCCTTGGTCCTCCATTGGTTTTTCCATCCTTTACAGTGTATCTCACTTTTTTTTTGTTTAGTGAGGCACCAGCACTCTTTGGCAGAGAAAACTAAAACTCCTAAGATACCACAGCATTGCGCCATGGCAGTTCAAGTAGTGTTAGACCCCATTTATTCTGCAGTGTATATGCTGCCTAATAGATAGCAGACGGCTATGGTCTCCCAATGGGGAATGTGCACAGGGGTTTGAACCTGGGTCTCAAGGTCCATCATTCAGTGCTTTTGCTCCTTAGAGCCTACTAGGTATTGCTGAACTGCACCTTCAAGCAGGGATGCTGGGAGTTACAGTGCAGCAACATATAGAGGAAAAAAGGAATCCCTTCCCATCCTGAAATTCTTCCCCAGATGTGGAAGATACTCAACCAGTGATGTTGAAGTATGATTGACTTCTGTGGGTGGAACAAAGAAAGCAGGAAGATTTCAGCAGGGATCCCATCAGGTCCGTTGGCTTTGTTATTTTGTTTTGTTGTTGTTGGCTGATGGCGTCGTTGACTTCCTCCAAACTAGGCAGTGCTGCAAGCTCATCCCTGGTTTGTTGTTGTGGGATTTGTGAGAGAACCTCTTTGGCCACATTGGAGCTGACAGACATCTCACAGAATCATAAAGTTGGAAGAGACCCCAAAGGCCATCCAGTCTACCCCCTTCTGTCACTGGAAGTCACAGTCCAAGCCCTCCCGACAGAGGGCCATCCAGCCTCTATTTGAACCCAGAACTGGCCAAAGCAGAATAGACTGGGACCATGACTTCCCTTGATCTGGACACTAAACTCTTATCGATGAAGCCTAGAATCGCATTGGCTTTTAAAACTGCAGCATCACACTCTTGACTTATCTTCAGCTTTTGGCCTTAGCTCTCCTTCCTGATTTGCTGCCATCTGCAAATTTGAGCCATGCGGCCTCTATTCCATTGTCCGAATCATTGATAAATATTTTGGTGTCCTGCTCCTTGTCTCATAGCGCTCTACGCCTTCCCAATGATTATTTTCAGGCCAAACAAATTAGCCATCCTAATCTCCCGGCCCTTCCTTCCCTCCCTGCCTCCCTCCCTGCCAATTATTCCCCTTAAAGAGGCTTGTGGGACTTATCTGCTCAGTGGCCTCCATGGCAGATCCGGCAAAGAAGGTGTCGGAAAAGATCAGCGTCAATATGATGCCTTCGGAGGGCGGGAGGGTGGGATAGGAGCAGCCCATTATCAAATATAGTTCTTGCATTTGATCTCACTAAAGAATAGCACTGACAACCCTTGAATTGACAAAGCTATCAAATGGGATCCCTAAGGGTCATCCAGTCTAGCCCACTGCCATGTTTGCAGTTGACATCATGTAAACCAGGCATGGGCCAACTTGGGCCCTCCAGGTGTTTTGGACTTCAACTCCCACCATTCCTAACAGTTGAAGTCAAAAGTTGAAGTTGAGTTGAAGTCAAAAAAACCTGGAGGGCCCAAGTTGGCCCATGCCTAGTGTAGAGAACTATAAGTCACATCTGCTGGTTTTTTTTTTTTTGCATTGCATCACAGGGAGCGATTGTCGAGAAGCGGATCCTGGCCAAAGTCCACAGCCGCTTCATTGTCACCTTGGCCTACGCTTTCCAGACCAAGCTGGACCTCTGCCTCGTCATGACGCTCATGAATGGAGGAGATCTTAGGTGAGGACCACACAGAGCGGCACCCACACTGTGGAACAAAGGCAGTTTGATCCCACTTCAACTGACAAGGCTCAAGGCTATGGAATCCCTGGACTTGTAGTTTTACAGGGTCTTCTGCCTTCCCTGATGAAAAGTGAAAACTACAGATCCCATGCTTCTACATCATTGAGCCATGGCATTCGTTCTATACACTCATAGACAAGAAAGAACATCATCATGCATTTTTGCCGCTTTGCAAGGAAATCCTTAAAATGTGTTGTCAAAGGCTTTCATGGCCAGAATCATTGGGTTGCCATGAGCTTTCCGGGCTATTCCAGAAGCATTCTCTCCTGATGTTTTGCCCACATCTATGGCAGGCATCCTCAGAGGTTGTGAGATCTGATGGAAAATAGGCAAGAGGGGTTTATATATCTGTGGAATAATATCCAGGGAGGGAGAAAGGCCTCTTGTCTGCTTGAGGCTGCTTTCTGCCTGGTGGAATCCTTTGTTGGGAGGTATTAGCTGACCCTGATTGTTTCATGTCTGGAATTCCTCTGTTTTCTGAGAACAATACTCAGAATTCAAAGTTAAAAACCACATAAATAAGAGAGAAAAAGGGGATATAAATATAATACTAATAACAACAGCTGAGCTGTATTATTTTAACATTACTAATATTGATTATACTGTATTATGTTATTTATGTTATTAATATTATTGTTTTATTTATTTGTATGCTGCCTTTGTTAAAAGAGCCAAAGCAGCCAACTATACTCAATACAGTAGAGTCTCACTTATCCAACATAAATGGGTCGGCAGATCCTTGGATAAGCGAAAATGTTGGATAATAAGGAGGGATTAAGAAAAAAGCCTATGAAACATAAAATTACATTATGATTTTACAAATTAAGCAACAAAACATAATGTTTTACAAAAAATTGACAGAAAAAGCAGTTCAATACACAGTAATGTTATGTAGTAATTACTGTATTTATGAATTTAGCACCAAAACATTGCAACATTTACTACAAAAACATTGACTACTAAAAGGCAGACTGCCTTGGATAATACAGAACATTGGATAAGTGAAGCTTGGATAAGTGAGACTCTACTGTACTAATTTCCCCCAATGACCCTTTGAACTGAAGATGTTGGCAGAGGATTTCGATTAGTTTCTACTTGCTCATCCCCCTTGAACCATAGGGGAATTTTGAAAGTTTATATTTTGGGGTTAAAACTTGAGAAGTGTGGACAGTAATGCACTTTTGAATGTGCACAATGGTTTGCATTCAGTCACTTTGCTTTCCCCTGCCCATTCACAGATACCATGTTTATAACGTGGACGAGAAGAACCCAGGGCTTTCCGAATCCCGGACCATTTTCTACACGGCTCAGATCATTTGCGGCTTAGAACATCTGCATCAAAACCGCATCATCTATCGGGACCTGAAGCCGGAAAATGTCCTCCTGGACGACGCAGGTACAGAAAATGTTTGGTGGTCCTTTTGGGGGGAGACTACAGAGCCCAGCATCCCCCATTCAAGTCTCCTTTGTCTTCAGCCATGCCTGGGGCCATTTCTCAATGTGAAACGATAGCAGGATAATTTTCTTCCTGACCTAGGCCATGTAAAGGTTAATGTTGGGAGTTATAATCCAACAGATTTAACCCCGAAACATTGGAGATTGGGCTTTCGGAAGATGTAATGTATATATCCCCCACCCCAAAATCTATTATTATTATTATTATTTTATTGACACAAAGACATAGTATGACACAGCAAACGAGATATATATGCTGGATTTTGTACTACAAAATCACAAGTCGAACACTTCTGAAGTGTTTAGGACTGTGCAATGTATTATTATTATTATTATTATTGACACAACGACGTTGTATGACACAGCAAACAAGATAGACATGCTGGATTTCGTTTCACAAAATCACAAGTCGAACACTTCCCAAGTGTCTAGGACTGTGTGATGTATTTTCGGATGATGCGTGCAGATCCCAGCAGGGTGGCCTTTTGCAGTTGGCAGATCGTAATTTTGTCAATGTCTATTGTTTCCAAATGCCGGCTGAGATCTTTTGGCACGGCACCCAGTGTGCCCATCACCACCGGGACCACCTGCACTGGTTTCTGCCAGAGTCTTTGAAGTTCAATCTTGAGGTCCTGATAGCGGCTGAGTTTTTCCTGTTGTTTTTCGTCAATGCGACTGTCACCTGGGATGGCGACATCAATGATCCAAACCTTGTTCTTTTCCACAACTGTGATGTCTGGTGTGTTGTGTTCCAGAACTTTGTCAGTCTGGATTCGGAAGTCCCACAGTATCTTTGCGTGCTCATTCTCCAATACTTTTGCAGGTTTGTGATCCCACCAGTTCTTTGCTGCTGGGAGGTGGTACTTGAGGCATAAGTTCCAATGAATCATTTGGGCCACATAGTTGTGCCTCTGTTTGTAGTCTGTCTGTGCAATTTTCTTACAGCAGCTGAGGATATGATCAATGGTTTCGTCGGTTTCCTTGCAGAGTCTGCACTTTGGGTCATCAGTTGATTTTTCGATCTTGGCCTGAATTGCCTTTGTTCTGATGTCTTGCTCCTGGGCTGCAAGGATCAGGCCTTCTGTCTCCTTCTTCAGGGTCCCATTCGTGAGCCAGAGCCAGGTCTTCTCCTTATCAGCTTTTCCTTCAATTTTGTCAAGGAACTTCCCATGCAATGTTTTGTTGTGCCAGCTGTCAGCTCTAGTTTGTAGTGTGGTTTTCTTGTACTGGTTTTTTGTCTGCTGTGCTTTGAGGAGTTTCTGATTTTTGACTTCAATCAAAGCAGGATTATTATTATTATTATTATTATTATTATTATTATTATTATTTTGTTGTTGTTGTTGTTGTTGTTGTTGTTGTCATCGTCGTCATCCTCTAGCAAAGTTCAAATGTTCCACTTTCCTTGACACTTGGAAATGAAGCTGAAAACAGCCTTGGGTTAGGAAAATAACACTATGTAATACTATCATTTTTGTTCCTGGGTTATAAATGTCATTTCCTAATTGGTTCTTTCATAAAAAACACGGGGAAAGTTTATTAAAGTGCAAAAACTTTGTTTTTGCAGGACATCCTGCTATAGCACATTTTACTCTAGTTTTTCAATGAATGTCATCATTGAGTCTCAACCAATTCAAAGCCACAAAAACAAAGTTTCTGGAGCAGAGCAACTATTTTCAAAGTAATTATTACACAATTAAATGGCACCTTCGAACTAGGAAAGGATTTTTTTTCAAATTGTGTTACGTAATGTAATCCATTTTTATTCGTTCAATGTGTCACTTATTTGCAAGAATAAACAATAGAATTGCCATAGATGTGAGCGAAACGTCAGGAGAGAATGCTTCTGGAAAATGGCCGTACAGTCTGGAAAACTCACAGCAACCCAGTGATTCCGACCATGAAAGCCTTCGACAACACAAACCATATTTACCATATCTCCCAATGGCCAGAATAATTTGGGGATTCTGGGAGCTGTACTTCCAAAACCATAACAACCTTTTCCTTTTCCAAACTCTGGAGAAAAATCACATAAAAATGGCGCATCTACATTATAGAATTAATTCAGTTTGACACTGCTTGAACAGCCACATCTCACTGCTATGGGATTCTGGGATGTGTAGTTTGCCCTTGACTTCTTGAACACTCAAAAAGCTGATCCCAAGCTTCAATTTGAGCCAGAAAATGCAAATCAGCCTCATTTCCTAAAGTGGGTTTCTTTACTGAATATTTCAAGGTATTCTTTCCCCACTCGAGGCTTCTTTACGGTCTTTGCAAAAGCAGAGTGGTGCTGGAGGCATGAGTCACCGCCCGGGGAGCTAATCCGGTATCAAGGCTGGCTAAAAATAAACCCAAATGCCAACGAACTCAGGAATCCTGCCTTGCCCTCCACATTCGCAAGCATTACATCAGGCATGGGCAAACTTGGGCCCTCCAGGTGCTTTGGACTCCAACTCCCACCATTCCTCACAGCCTCAGGCCCTTTCCTTTTGCCCCTCCGCCGCTTAAGCGGTGGAAGGGCAAAAGGAAAGGGCCTGAGGCTGTTAGGAATGGTAGGAGTTGGAGTCCAAAACACCTGGAGGGCCCAGGTTTGCCTATACTTGCTCTATAGCATAGAGACATGACAGTCTCAAGCTGCATTCATTCTTCTTTGTATTGATTTCTTATAATGGTGCTTTGCTGTTCTCTCCCAGGGCATGTCCGGCTTTCAGATCTGGGCTTGGCGGTGGAGCTCCCTGAAGGAAAAGACAAGACCAAGGGCTACGCTGGGACACCAGGTGGGCTTTTGGGAGTGCATCAGAACCCTGAGATAACTAAGTTCAAAGGGGGGAAACGAAGGAGGAGAGAGAAGCCGGGATATTTTAAAAGAGGCTGGAAAAGTGGGGGATTAATCTAGACCAACAGCTGGATGATATGTTGGTGCAACTCCTAGCATCCTTCATCATGATATGGGATTTAGACCACAATAAAATGAGAGGGAACTAACTGCCTGGCAAGCACGCTCACCAAAATTACCGTCTTTCCCCAAAAATAAGACAGTGTCTTATATTAATTTTTGCTCCCAAAGATGTGCTAGGTCTTATTTTCAGGGGATGTCTTATTTTTCTATGAAGAAGAATTCACATTTATTGTTGAACAAAAAAAATGAACATTTATTATATACTGCACAGTAGTTGTCATCACAAACCAGCATAACCAGACAAACTGTGAATCCTATCAAGAATTTCTTGTTATACTACCATTATTTCCATGTACAACTGGTAATGTACATTTACCAATCCTACATGCTCTGGTGTTCTGTTTGGCAGGCACTGGGAATGCTTCCAAACAAAAACTTTGCTAGGTCTTACTTTCGGGGGAGGCCTTATATTTAGCAATTCAGCAAAACTTCTACTAGGTCTTATTTTTTGGGGATGTCTTATTTTCGGGGAAACAGGGTAGTAACTGTTGCACTCTAGCCCGGGAAGAAACACCATTTCACCCAGTGTTGGGGATTCTTCTTCTTCAGAAGAGGAAGGGGAGCAGGAAAGTGTTCATGAATCTGAGGGGCAATTCGAAGTATCCAGAAAGTACCCACTTTTCAGGAGAGGTGAAAGGAAACAGAGCAGAGACGTCATTCAGCTAGAATAGCTGCCAGCAATGCAGTGGAGTAATTAGGAACTGCCATAAGCAGCTGTGAGGGGACTCAGGACCATAAAGCAGAAGCAGGTGCAGCCAGCTCTTGCTGGTAACAAACTGACTCTTCGCTCCCCTTGTGCCTGTTTCAAGTCTGCATCTGGGAAACTGCTCCTAAGGATTTATTGCTGTTTCTTTGTCTAAAGTAAGACTGCTATTTGATTTGGGAATTTATCAGAGACTAAGAACTGTGCTTGCCCTAAGGCTTCCCTGCTTCATTTTGTATTATTCCACTGAGTGTGCTGTTCTTTATGTTTTGCTGAAATAAAGCAGTTTTCATTTACTTACCACAGTGTTTTAAAGCTGTTCTTGAAAGACAAAACAGGACACCCAGTACCATACAGAGCCCGGTATGAGCTAACTACAGCAGTTTATTTACAAAAAGCAAACACAAAAGGGAAAATAGGCTTTTTCCCAAAAGGCAGTCAAAAAGGTGCTATAAAATAGCAATAGTTCAAAAATACAAAGACCAATAGTCCAAGATAGCAAGGCACATGAAATCTGTGAAATCAGGAACATAGACATACATCCATAAGCATGAAAACAGGAACTTTTCCAAAGCAAAGCTATTGCAGGAA
Organism: Anolis carolinensis; assembly: GCF_035594765.1. Lineage (NCBI taxonomy): Eukaryota > Metazoa > Chordata > Lepidosauria > Squamata > Anolidae > Anolis > Anolis carolinensis. Next base: position 5,479,259 of record NC_085846.1, read on the forward strand.
CAATATTAACGCAACATTGTCTGCTTTAAAGAGAACAGGAAAATATCACTCAATTTAAGCTCAAACCTGACCATGAAGCCATGAGATCATCTCTTCAGCACCTGGGTTTCAAGCACTGCTTCTCACAAAAGCTTTTCTGGCCTTCTAATTAATCTCTCTTTCTGAGCGAAGCCATAATCTGAATCTCAGGGTAACACCCAATCCTCTGAAGGCCAAGAAGACCAATTCTGAAGAGAAACGGAATCCCAAGCATCCTCTAATTATTTTGTAGCTGTTGGTTCTGCTCTCTGATTTACGGGCTGCATTTCTGACTGAGGTTCAGTCTGGTCACACACAGACTGAAAAATCCACCATTCCCCTCATCCTCCGAGGCAGAATCCCCAGCATCCCCAGCATCAGGATGCTGAGCTCCAACAATGACCAGTTTAAAGACTCTCCAGGAAGCAAAGACAAAGGACAGAGGTTATGCCGTCACACCCGGGCATCTATGATAAACTAAGATGTGCTGCTTTCTTTGCCTCGAAACTCAGGAGTCCCAGTAACCAAGGCCACTTCAAGTTGAACATCCAACAAGATTTTTATTTTCTCAAAGTCCTTGACAGACTTGGCACACATAGTTAAGTTTCCAAATATAGTCAACTTATAAAATCATGCAGATGTTTCTTTTTTGCTTTTCCCCTTAGCTGCTGGGCTAACTTCCTCCAAAGGTGAAGAGATCCCGAGATGCTCTCTACCCTAGCCCTGAGCTGCTATATTAGAAAGAGCAAATCTTTCCCTATCTAAGCTCAAAGCTAGTTTGGAGATGATGTAGTTGGAGCTTCTTCCAATGGCAGAGAAATCCTGAGATATTCTCTGCCCCAGTGCCGAGTTGCTGCATTAGAAAGAGCAGGTCTTTCCCTATCTGAGCTCAGCACTGGTTTCAAAGGAAAGAGGTCAGTACTTACGATGGCTTGTCTGAGCTGGCCTGGCTTGACCACACAAGCACTATTCATCCCCCGGAAAAGGGGAGGTCTCAAAAACAAAAGGATACTTTGCAAGCTTTCAGCAGCAAAGGCTTTGCAGAATGGTTACAAATCTCTGCTAATGGCTAACTGTCAGAGTGCTGCTGAGTCTGCATCAAGCCTGGAAAAATGCAAAAGGAATGCTATTCCCTACAACTATGGAACAATGCAAATCAAAACCCTGGGGGATGGAACAGAGGTGTTTCATAGCATTCTTGGCCAAGACCAAAAGTACAAGCATAAGAAAGCATGTGCTGTGCAAAACAATTTTATAAAAACAAGTTATCATTGCCCCCATTTGAATTATCCCTCCCTTGTCTCTGGTTGGCCAGAAAAGAGACTGGATAGGACCCACACCGGGATTGGTCACAAGTGAAGGCTGCAGAGCCATCCCCATGGGAGGAGACAGCCTGGAAATATAGCTTAATCTATTTTTATATTAAACAAAGGCAGGGTTTTTAGAAAACAACAAAAGAAGTGCATTCCAGGTCTTCTGCTTCTGGAAGCAAACCAACATGTTTGCTTTAAGGAACATGAAAGGCACTGCAGACTAATCCAACCAGAGAAGTCAGCCATAGTAGAGCACTTGATGAATCAACCTGGACGCAGCATATTATTTGAGAATACAGAAATGCTGGACACCTCTCACAACTCTCACTACACAGAAAAGCCACTGAAATCCACAAGCATGTAGACAACTTCAACAAAAAGGAGGAAACCATGGAAATGAACAAAATCTGGCCACCAGTATTAAAAAAAACTCTAAAATCAGGACAGTAAATAAAGAACAACACTCAGAAAACAGGGGAATTCCAGACAGGAAACAATCAGACCAGCTGACACCTCCCAACAAAGATTGCCCCCAGGCAGGAAGCGGCCAGGCTTTGAAGCTGCAAGGCTATTCAGTGCTAATCAAGGTGGCCAATTGCAACATTCACACTTGCTTCCAACAGACAAGAGTTCTTTCTCCCACCCTGGACATTATTCCACAGGTATATAAACCTCACTTGCCTAGTTTCCAACAGACCTCACACCTCTGAGGATGCCTGCCATAGATGTGGGTGCAACATCAGGAGAGAATGCTTTTGGAACATGGCCAGGCAGCCCGGAAAACTCACAGCAATCCAAACAAAGGGAGGATCTTCAGGAAGTCTGTTGAGGTGGCTGCAATGGAGCAGTTGGGTGCTACTGTCTGAGGCTGAGAATGCATTCCAGAGTAATGGCCCTTTGGCTTGAATCAAGCAGTTTAGACATTTAAGAGTAAGGTAGAATAAAAGTAGTTTATACATTTCATACCTGGTAAATAGATGCATTATATAAAAGGATAACAGTTATACAGAAAGGAATAGATATAAATATGGTAGCAGCTTGATCCAGGTTTTGTAGTTTTGTCTTTGGATGTCTAAGCATGAAGATGTTGGGATCATGCAAATATCTTTTCCCAAGCCAAACAGAGAATGTTGAAATGGCCAATGTCCCTTTTGTTTGTGAGCCACACGCAGCGCTGTTTCAGTAACAATCATTGTGTGTGTTTGTTTAAATCATTCCAACATCTGAAGGCAGGCATGGACAAACTTCAGTCTTCCTCCAGGTGTTTTGGACTTCAACTCCCAGCATTCCTAAGAGCCTCAGGCCCTTTCCTTTTGCCCCTCAGCCGCTTAAGCGGCTGAGGGGCAAAAGGAAGGGGCCTGAGGCTGTTAGGAATGCTGGGAGTTGGAGTCCAAAACACCTGGAGGAGGACTGAAGTTTGCCCATGCCTGATCTAAATAGAGCAATGAAAACGAGTTCACTTATCATTACAGCTCTGCTAACTCCAGTGGCTTTGTGATCAGTGGATTCTGGGAGTTTTCTTCCCTTCCAAAAGCACCTTTTTCCCCCAATCCAGTGGTGGGTTACTGTTTCACTTCTCTCTCTTTCTCCATCGCAATAGGATTCATGGCTCCGGAGCTGCTCAAAGGGGAGGAATACGACTCCAGCGTGGACTACTTCACCCTCGGAGTCACCATCTTTGAGATGATCGCCGCCAAGGGACCTTTCCGCAGCCGACGCGAGAAGGTAATGCCTTCTCTCAGAGGGACTGCAGGTCCCAGAACTCCCCAGTTGCCAGCATGGCCAATGGCAGTTGGCAACATCCAAAGGGAAGGCTTATTTTAGTCCAAACCTGGGGCTATCCAAAGCAGAGTTTGGCAAATGTTGTCTCAAATCCTCAATTGTTGAGTTTGAACCCAGAACTGCTCCAAAATACAAATGTGGCAAAATAGCATCATTTATGTAGGAGGCCAAATACAGCCTTTTGGGTTAGCTGGAAGGCAAATAATTGGCTGGATAAGACTAGGAGGCAATGGAGCCATGGATTCAGAGATACCATAAAAGAAATTTCCCCCCTAAACTTTACGAAATACTTCCTGAGAGTAAGAGCTGTTATTGGAATAGACTGCCTTGAAGTTCCTTTCTCTGGAAATTTTGAAGCAGAAGCTGGATGGCCATCTGTTGGGATGGCTTGGATTGTATTTTCCTACCTGGCAGAAGGGGGTTGGACTAGATACCCTTTAGGGGACTTCAAGCCTTATGATTCTATGACCGTATGATACTGATTGAGTATCTCTGAAGCATTTAGGGAAGGAATGGGAATCCTGTATCCATCTATATATTGTTGGACTGGAATTCCCAGCTTCCCTTGCTGTTGGCTTTGCTGGAAGTTGCAATCCAATAACTTCTAGAGGGCTAAAAAGCGCTGGATGATGGGCCTCGAGATTCAGGTTCAAATCTCATTCGACAGCACACCAGAGCTTTCCACACAGTGTGTCCCGACACATTGGTGTGTCGCCTGCAGTGTGTTGGTGTGTCGCACAAATGTAATGAGAAACCTCTATGTGAAATAAGCAATACATCATATATATATATATATATATATATATACACACACACACACACACACACTGTATTCAATTTCTGTGTTGCAGAAATGATGCATATCTAAAAAAGAGCATCATACGAGGGCTATCCAGAAAGTAGGTTATGTTTTGGATTTTAAAAAGGACAAAGTATAGGATAAATCATTTACCATATGCAGCTGAAAGACACATTCCTTTTTTTTTTAAATAGTTTTTATTAATTTTGACAAAACAAAACACATTGGGGATGGGGGGAAAGGAGAAACAAAGGGAAAGGAGGGAGGAAGGGGAGGTGGAAAGTGAGGGAAGGAAAGAGAAGGTTTTGACTTTGATAAGGGAGGGGTATGTAGATAGGACTAATGGGGAGGAAGGAAGGGGAAGGGAAGGGAGAAGGGAGTTTGGGTGAATCTAAGGTATGATAGGTACGGGTCAGTTAGAGGGGAGAATAGGGGGGGGGGGGTGTGGCGACTTCCTGTCTTAATGCTTCTCTCTTCCTACTCTTCTGTCGTTTTTGCCTTCACTTGTTTACAGTCTCTTTATTTCTTTAAATAATCCTCCAAACAGGACCAGTCCGTCTCTTTTGTTTTTCTGCCATCCTTCTTCTTTAATAAGAAGGTTAACTTGTCCATATCTTTTATATCAGTCACTTTGTCAACCCACCAGTCTTTCATCAATGGTTTCTCGGATTTCCAGTACTTGGCGATTACCATTCTTGCTGCCGTGATGAAAAAGGTGAAAAGTTTATCTGTATTAGAATCCACATTATCCTGATGGTCATATAGCCCTAGTAGGAGAAGCTCGGGTTTAAGTTCGAATTGTGTTCCTAAAATTTTATTGCATTCCTCTAATATCATTTCCCAATACTTTTTGACTTTCTTGCAACTCCACCACATATGTATGTATGAACCTATTTGTTCTCTACACCTCCAGCAGCTTGCATTAACATTTTTATACATTTGTCCTAATTTTTTTGGTGTGAGATACCACCTATGTATGGTTTTCAACCAATTTTCCTTCAGATCTGTGGAATAGGTGTATTTCATTTTAACTCGCCAAATTGATTCCCATTCCTGTATTAAAATAGATCTTCCTATGTTTCTAGCCCACTGGACCATAGAATTGGTAATTATCTCTGATTCTGTCATCCAGCTCAGTAGTTTGTTATATAATATGGAAATATTTTTTTTCCTATTTGAAGGAGTTTTTCCCAAAACCCTTGCTCCATATCGAATCCTATAATTAGATCTTTTTTGTAGGCTTCTTTTAGTTGGATATAGTGATACCATGTTATATTCTTATTTATCCTTTGGATTTCCTCCAACTCTTTTAGTTTCGGTGCTCCCACATTCCCTGTTTCAACCAACAAAATTTCTTTGTATGTGGGCCATTTTAACCAGCCCAGTAGCCTTCTGTGGTTGGCTTCTAATGGTGACAACCAAATCGGAGTTCTGGAGTGAAAGTATTTTTTATATTTTTCCCAAGTTCTGAACAGGGCTGACCTAATGTAGTGATTTCCAAATTGTTTTTCAATTTTTGACTTTTCGTACCAGAGGTACCCATGCCACCCTCTCCTTAGGTCATGACCTTCCAAAATTAATAATTTTTTTTCTCCAATTTAATCCAGTCTTTAATCCAATACAAAGCATTAGCTTCGTGGTATAATCTCAAGTCAGGGACACCAAATCCTCCTGTATTTTTTGTGGATATCATTGTGGTATACTTTATTCTGGGTCTTTTATTTTTCCATATAAATTTCATTATTTCTTTCTGCCAATCTTTGAATAGTTTGGGTTTCCTAATAATCGGGATATTTTGGAATAGGTACATTAATCTGGGAAGAATATTCATTTTGATTGCTGCTATTCTTCCCATTAATGAGAGATTCAAGCTAGTCCATTTCTTTAAGTCTTGCTGGATTTCAGACCATTTAAGTGTATAGTTTAGGTCTAATAGTTGATTATTTTTGGCTGAGATCCAAATACCCAAGTATTTGATTTTAGATGGAGTTTCTAGTCCTGAAGTGTCTTTCAATTCCTTTTGTTTTTCCTTGGACATATTTTTAGTGAGAATCATCGTTTTCTTTTTGTTAATCTTAAATCCTGCTACCCTCCCAAATTCCCCAATTTTGTCGAACCAATTATGTATATTCTGTTTTGGATGTTCAATAATACATATAACATCGTCGGCAAAAGCCCTGTATTTATAATTTTGTTTATCAATTCTTATCCCTTGTAACTTCTCATCCCTATTGATCGCTTTAAGGAGTAATTCTAGCACAAAAATAAATATTAAAGGGGATAGCGGGCATCCCTGTCTCGTACCTTTTTCAATTCTGAATTTCTCTGTTACATCCCCATTTATTATGATCCTAGCCCATTGGTCGCTGTAAATGCTATTGATCCCGTTCTGGAATTGCAGGCCAATATCTAATTCCTGAAACATTAATTTGAAAAACTGCCAATTTAAATTATCAAAAGCCTTTTCGGCATCTAATGCTAAAAATCCTACTTCTTTTTGAATGTTTTGGTCATAGTATTCAATTGCATCAATTATTGTGCGTACGTTATCTTTAATATTTCTTGATGGCAAAAACCCTGTTTGTTCTTCACTTATCCAGTCCGATAAAAATTCATTTAATCTGTTTGCTAAAATTTTGGTAAAGATTTTATAGTCCGAATTTAATAGCGATATGGGTCTGAAGTTCCTAACATCCGTTAAATCTGATCCCTCTTTCGGGATCATTGTAATCCTTGCTTCTTTCCATGAATCCGGGACAACTCCTTCTTGTAAGGCTATATTCATTAATTTTCGTAAATATCTAATTACTTCACTATGTTCCAATTTATAAAATCCTCCTGTAAAGCCATCAGGCCCTGGAGCTTTGTTGCTTTCTAATTTTCTGATTACTTTAAGGATTTCTTCTTCTGAAATTTCTTTATTGAGTTTTAATCTTTGTTCCTCTGATATCTTTTCTAGTTTCTGTTTACCTAGATACTCCATCACTCTTTCGGGGTTAATACCTTCATCCTTATACAAATTTTCATAGAAAAACTTGAATGCTTCCTTTATCTCTTTCTCTATGGTTGTTATTCTATCTTGTATTCTAATTTTCGTTATTTGTTGATTTTGTTTCTTCTTTCTTATTAGTCGAGCTAGCCACCTCCCTGGTTTGTTTGCGTTTTCGAAAGAGTTTTGCTTAAGCCATTTTAATTGTCTAGCCATGTTCTCTATTTCCAGGCTCTTTTTTTGTTCTTTTAGAAGTTCTAAGCTTCTTACTAATTTTTTATTTCTAGGCTTATTTTTCAGTTCTTTTTCCCTCCTCATTATTTCTCTTTTCAGATTTTCCTCCTCTGCTTCTCTCTTTTTCTTTTTCCCAGAGTTGAGTTGAATCAAAAACCCCCTTGCTACCGCCTTGTAAGCATCCCAGACAATTTGCGGGCTGGTCTCCCCATTATCATTGAACCTGAAATACTCGGTCGTCATCTCGTTAATCTTACTTATATCCTCTTCTTGTCTCAATAAATTTTTATTTAGTCTCCAATATTTTGTAGTCAGTTCTTTATTAATCTGCATACTAATTGGGCAGTGGTGAAAGACACATTCCAAGACTACAATCTCATGTAATCCCCATTGAAATTTAGGCACATTTCATATAGATAAATGAGTTGGAAAAGTACTGCCCCAGTAAATTTGCCGCCTCTTTCCTCCGTTTCCAACAATGGGGGCGTGGCTGGCAGTGCAGCGTTTTGGCTACGCTGCAGGAAGGGAGAAGGGGGAAGAGCTGAGGACACAAGCGGGGAATTTACTGGAGCAGTACTTTTCAACTCATTTATCTATATGAAATGTGCCTAAATTTCAATGGGGATTACATGAGATTGTAGTCTTGGAATGTGTCTTTCAGCTGCATATGGTAAATAATTTATCCTATACTTTGTCCTTTTTAAAATCCAAAACGTAACCTACTTTCTGGATAGCCCTCGTATATAAATGAAATGTTTGGAACAGCACTGAATGAATGGAGCTTGACACCGCTCAGATGAATGTGCAGTTCTAGGAAGTTGCAATTCCACAACATCTTTCTCCTTCTCTGCCCAAATGTGCTACAAGTCCCAGAATTCCCTAGCACTGTAGCCAGGATGGCTATAATGGTATATCTGTATCTGCTTCTGCAGGTAGAAAACAAGGAGGTGACCCGCCGTATCCTGAATGACCCGGTGACGTATCCCGATGACAAGTTCAGCGCAGACTGCAAAGCCTGTCTGGATGCCCTGATGGCCAAAGACCCAGCCAACCGGCTGGGCTTCAAGAACAATGAGTGCAGCGAACTAAAGAACCATGCGCTCTTCAAGCCCATCAACTGGGGACGGCTAGAGGCAGGTAACAACAGCCAGGACAGGAAGGCCACACAGCTTTCCCACCACCACTTCTCTCTTCATCTCCAAGCTACTAAGACAGCCATGGGCCAATTTGGGCCCTCCAGGTGTTTTGGACGTCAACTCCCACAATTCCTAACAGCCGATAGGCTGTTAGGAACTGTGGGAGTTGAAGTTCAAAACACCTGGAGGCCCAGTTTGCCCCCTGCCTGTATTAAGCTAATACAGCGGCTCTTCCATCTGCCGTTTTGGGGGGTTTCTTGGCAAAATGTGCTTAGAAGAGGTTTTTCATGCTCTCACTCTGAAGCTGAGAGAGCGCACCTGACCTAAAGTCCCCCAGTGAGATCCACGGCTGAGCAGGGATTATTATTATTATTATTATTGACACAGAGAGGCATAGTGTGACACAACAAATGAGATATATATGCTGGATTTCGTATCACAGAATCACAAGTTGAACATTTCCGAAGCGTTTAGGACTGTGTGATGTATTTTCAGATGACGTGCGCAGATCCCAGTCCGGTGGCCTTTTGCAGTTGATAGATCGTCATTTTGTCAATGTTTATTGTTTCCAAATGCTGGCTGGGATCTTTTGGCACGGCACCCAGTGTGCCGATTACCATCGGGACCACCTGTACTGGTTTATGCCAAAGCCTTTGCAGTTCGATCTTGAGGTCCTGATAATGGCTGAATTTTTCCTGTTGTTGTTGTTGTCGTTGTTGTTGTTGTTGTTGTTGTTATGCAAAGTGAGATTCAAACTGTAATCACGAGAGTCAACAGTCAAACCACTAACCTACTTACAATCAGTGCATGGGAAGAATTCATTTTTAAAAATCCACTGTGGTGGTGGTGGTGGTTGTTGTTGTTGTTGTTGTTGTTGTTGTTGTTGTTGTTGTTAGTAGTAGTAGTAGTAGTAGTATTCCATCCCGCTTTCTTCTCATAAGCAAAACTCAAAGTGCCAAAGTGGAAATCAAACCCAGGTCTATAGTCTAAATCACATAGGAATAAATCTGTTTAAAAATCCGCACTTTCATCAATGATTTCAGTCATTTCAATTGTTCATCAATTTCCAGTTTTTATTGATCCAAATCTTATTATCAGTTCCAGTTAGCAACCTATCTAATCAGTGGGATTATCCTCTGTCAAATCACCATCAGGCAATTAAATAAATGAGTACGTCGGAAGTGACCAGACTTTGGAATCGCTGTGCTAGAAATACATTAAATAATGATCAAAGCGACAGATTGTTTTCATAACGATTGTTTTTAGGGCCAATTAATTTCCTTTAATGTGATTGCGTTTGCACGGACACTTACGTTTCCAAACTCTGAATAAAGAAATATGGCAGAGCTTTTGCAAACAAGGCGAGGCAAAGTTTGCACGCGATCAGCTGCCACAACCTTTTGCATTGCAAAGCTTTCATGTTTGCCGAAGGGCCCTTATGAAATCCCAAATAATTTCCCTGCCAAAGCTAATAAGGGCTGCTTGGCAGGGCAAGTGTGAACACATCCATCTTCCTGAACTTGTTTACACTTTGCTTTGGAGACAGGGGGAAAATCTGCATTTTATGAAGTGATGGGAACAGATTCAAAAGTTGCCCTATATACCAGGCATGGGCAAACTTGGGCCCTCTCTCCAAGTGTTTTGGACTGCAACTCCCACCATTCCTAACAGCCTCAGGCTCTCAGCCGCTTAAGCGGCTGAGGGGCAAAATTAAAGGGCCTGAGGCTGTTAGGAATGGTGGGAGTTGGAGTCCTAAACACCTGGAGGGACAAAGTTTGCCCATGCCTGATGTAGACTCTGGTCAGGATACGCAGTTTTCCCATTTAGTTGGCAAGACAGTGATTGATCGGCTCAGAATTGTGCCAATTACGAACGTCGCGACTCCCGTTTCTTCTTCTCTCGCTCAGGTCTGATCGAACCACCTTTTGTGCCGGACCCCAAAGTGGTCTACGCCAAAGACATCGGCGACGTGGGTGCCTTCTCAACGGTGAAAGGCGTGGTTCTGGACGACAAGGACAAAGAGTTCTACGATGACTTCTCCTCGGGGAACATCCCCATCCCTTGGCAGGAGGAGATGATCGAGACGGGCATCTTCGGAGAGCTGAACGTGTGGGGCACCAAGGGCACTATCCCCAAGGATCTGGACCGCAATGCCCCGGTCTCCTCGACCACCACCAAATCGGGGACTTGCCTTCTGCTCTGAAAGGAAGGAGATGGGTTTCTTTGCAAGCCTCTCACAGGCATGGCATAGACGTTGGAGACATCGCTCCTTGCTCAATGGCCCGCAAGGAACCATGAATCCGAACTCAACCATTCACATTGCTGGCAAGGAGTAGACTCTTCCTTTATGGGACCAGTGGGGGAAAAGTTGCAGAATCTGTGAATGGACACAGAAAGGCAGCTGTATTCACTCCCCCTTCCTTTCCACCTTCTTCCAGATGTTGCTTTTCCAAACTGGGAGGCTCTTGGGAGAACTGTCGGCCCTTTTCTTCTCCTCTCCAAAATGGAACTAAAACTAGTAGCGTCTCCAACCAACTAGGTCCCTAATTATTATGAGAAAGGGGACCGAAAGAGTAGACTTTTTATTTTTCCATCCAGACTCCAGATCTAGTTAGTAAAGAGTTGTAGTTTCCAGGCCACTCTCAGCTATCCAAAGGGATGCCTCCAGCCTTCTCTGTTTGTTTTCACTGCTGTGGAAGGAGCTTGAGAGAGCTCCGTAAGATGGATCCCGTTTTACTTTTGTCAAAGGCGGAGATTTTGATCTTGACTGATTACCTCTCTAACCACTAGGCTGTACATCCCCTTAGAGAACCAAGCAATGTTATTGGTCCTAGTTTGCAACAGCTTGGCTTCTTTGGACATCCAAGAGAGAGGGCCCTTAATGTGGATTCTGGTTTGGGGACGAGGCGTAGAAGCAATTGGTTTGAACAAGCCATCTTGAGAATCGTCAAGAAAAGGAATTAAAAGCTGGTGCCCAATGCGGAGTCCAACTGTTCCAGTGCTGGAGAAACAACACTTCGGCTGCTTGTTATGCTCCCCTGTGCAAAGCTACACCAGTGCAACATTTCCACAACTGATGTGCCACAGCAGAGAATAGGCACCCAGCATACCCGGCGGCACAATTGGAACCCTGTTGCTCCTGTGACGATAAGACAAAAATGCTGAACCGCTTCCATAAGGCAGCTTCGACTTGCGCAAGACCCCAGCTGCATTCCAGCCATTGCTTCTGAACCTCCTCAATTTAATTCCTAAAGCACACTGTATTTTTTTTGTTAAAGGTTTATTCGGTGGGTTAAGGAGCAAAGCATCGTCAAAAAGTGGATCTGGTTGAAAAGTGGAACTGTCTTTTTGTTTCCTAAGACTGAATACTATGAAGGCGAAAACAACTCAGGGAATCATCTGCAATATTGTCAAGAGAGCAGACCGTGTGTTGAAAATATGGTTCAGGGCCTAATTTAGAATGATCGAAAGAGCAGACGAACAAAAGCAGAGACAGGTAGTCAGGAGTCTGAAAAGTTCCTGACTGATCAGTATTTAAAAAGGGAATCTGGGAATCTAGTTTGCAAGTCAACCCATGCCCATTCCAAACTTTTTTGCCCATGCCAGTGACAATTTCTATGGGATTCCATCTCTCTTATAATACTTAGATGAGGAATGAGATGGAAACCCATTTCTCAGTAACACCAAACCCCAACTTTCTGGAGTTTATGGCTGGACCAGCATTGCATTCAACCCGGGTCAGTAGGAGGTAAGGCTAAGGTAGGACTTCCCTTTGTTGTCGACCGATGTTTCTGATACAGTAACAATAAACAATATCATATTCATGATCGCTTTGGGATTCTTGTGTTGTGTGGAGGCTAGGGGTGGCCACCCATTTTTGCATAGATTGCCTCCTTGGGTGTGTCTACATTGTCGAATTAATGCAGTTTAAGTGCCGGGCTCAATGCAATGGAATCCTCGGAGTTGTAGTTTTGGGAAGCACCAATCCTTGGGTAGAGGAGGCTATAAATAGGTCACATTCCCTGTTCCTTTTCACATCTACCCAATGATTAGAAAACATCTCTGTAGGAACTTAGAAGACAGCAAGCAGTCCAAGGATACAACATACAAATATATGCAAAAGTATGTCATTTCCTTGTTTACATACAGGAATTTACACAACCTATTTTTGTCTAAAATGCAACAAAATTTGGATTATAAAAGCTGGTATAAACAACTTGGGGTGTTTGAGGTCTTTCGCTCATACAACGCAATAAGAAAAGTATTTTTGTAGAGATGCATCCAGACCAGGCATGGGCCAACTTGGGCCCTCGGTGTTTTGGACTGCAACTCCCATCATTCCTAACAGCCTCAGGCCCCTTCCTTTTCCCCCTCCGCCGCTTAAGCGGTGGAGGGGGAAAAGGAAGGGGCCTGAGGCTGTTAGGAATGATGGGAGTTGCAGTACAAAATACCTGCAGGGCCCAAGTTGGCAAAATCTAGCATCACAGGGAAAACAACCTCCCTGCGAGGCGGGCGCCAAACGAATCAAAGTAAAGATTGGATAACTGTTCTGCTGTCTTCCTTCCAAGCATACGTTGAAAGGGATGTGTTCTAGTTTCCATCGTCCACGTTGTCTTTGCCTCCGTCTTCGGGACCCGGGCAGCTATGAGCCCAAATGGAGTTGCTCCTGGATTGGGCCGAGTCTAAGTCCAGCTCCTGGCCTTGAACCCGGATCGCTTGCAGGCAGCCCCTGAAGAAGCCCCTCTCCTGGGCCAAGGGGGACCTTTCCAACCCTAAAAGGGAGATCAATCATTTAGAAACTGTACCAATTTCCAACCAAAGCTTGGGCACATTTTCTTGTTTGGCTGATGGGAGTTGTAGTCCATTCACAGCTGGGAAACTTCATGACTCTTACCACTGACGTAGAAGAAGCAGGCCACATGTGGCCCTTCAGATATAGATGGACTGCAAGTCCCATCTGCCTTTGCTAATGGTGAAGGATGCTGGGAGTTGTAGTCCAGAAAGATCTAAATAGCTACACAATCCCTACCTCTGTCTTAAAGGAAGTAGGCCGCATGTGGCCCTCCAGCTATGGTTTACTACAACTCCCATTATCCTCAGCCAATAAGGATGATGGTGGTGAATGATGGGAATTGCAATCCAACCGTATCTGGAGAGCTGTGCAATGGGCCACATGTAGTTCTCTGGCTTTCATAAATGACACTGAGGTCCCTTCTATACTGCTATATAATCCAGATTATCAAAGCAGATAATCCACATATGAGTCTACACTGCCATATAAATGCACCTAAATGTATATTTATATGTGTTTTATTAATGTTTTAAATGTAATTTAATTTTAAACTGAATTTGAATGTTACTATGATTGTTATACAGTAGAGTCTCACGTATCCAAGCTAAACGGGCCGGCAGAAGCTTGGATAAGTGAATATGTTGGATAATAAGGAGGGAAATCCTATTAAACATCAAATTAGGTTATGATTTTACAAATTAAGCACCAAAACATCATGGTATACAACAAATTTGACAGAAAAAGTAGTTCATTAAACATTAATGCTATGTAGTAATTACTGTATTTACGAATTTAGCACCAAAATATTATAATGCATTGAAAACATTAACTACAAAAATGTGCTGGATAATCCAGAACGTTGGATAAGTGAGTGTTGGATAAGTGAGACTCTACTGTATGTGTTTTATACTGTAAGCTGCCCAGATTCCCCTGTTGGGTGAGAAGGGCGGGGTAGAAATACTGTAATAAATAAATAAAATAAAATAAAATCCAGTTCAAAGCAGATAATCTGGATTTTATACAGCAGTGTAGAAGGGGCCTCAGATCAGCTTGCAACAATAAAAGCAATGCAATATACAGTTCAAATGGCTTATAGCAGGCCCCTTCTACACTGCCATATAAAATCCAGACTCTCTGCTTTGAACTGGATTGTATGGCAATGTAGACTCATATAATCCAGTTCATGCAACCGATTGCACAGCTCTCCGATGGGTTGCGGGATCCCTTGCAAATGGACGATTGGTGGAGACCTCTTACCGGGCGACCCTCCAATGGTGAGGTCTCCCCTTTGGCCCAGCCAAATCTGCTTCAGGCGGTCAGAGTCTGTCTTGGGGATGGGCTTCAGGGTCTCTGCATTGGCCAGGCAAAGGGCGAAGTGCGACGACGTGATCCGCACCCGGAGCTGCAAGTCCAGGCAGCCCTCCGCCGGAAGCGGGGCCATGAAGACTGTCTTGTTCCCCAGCTGGGCCACCAGGTCCTAAGAGAGACCCCAAACGAGACAACTAGCCTTCCTGTCTTGCAACTGAGTTTCTTGCTGTGGATGCTGGGCTTTAGAGTGGCTTATATCTCTGTGCTCTGGAAGCAGTGCATTGTCTATTTTGGAAGCTCTAGCATAGAAAGGCGAACACTGATAAGATAGTGATCCTTCCTGTACAGCAACTGAATTTGCTATTGTGGACAATGGGCTTTAGAGTGGCTTGGATCTCTGTGCCCTGGAAGCAGTGTATTGTCTGTTCTTGTAGCTCTACCTTAGAAAAGCTAATATTTAGATATGAGATCCTTCCTGTATTGCAACTGAGTTTGCAGTTGTGGATGTGGGGCTTTAAAGTGCCTTGTATGCTCTGGAAGCAGTGCATTGTCTATTCTTGGAGCTCTAGCATAGAAAGGCTAATCTTTATAAGATAGCGATCCTTCTTGTATTGCAACCGAGTTAGCTGCTGTGGATGCTGGGCTTTAGAGTGCTTTGTGATTCCCTTCCCTGGAAGCAGTGCATTGTCTAGTCTTGGAGCTCTAGCATGAGATAGCTATCCTTCCTGCCTTCCCATTGAGTTTGCTCCTGTGAATGCTGGGCTTTAGAGTGCTTTCTGCCACTGTGCTCTGGAAGCAGTGCATTGTATAGTCTTGGAGCTCTAGGATAAGATAGCTATCCTTCCTGCCTTCCCATTGAGTTTGCTGCTGTGGATGCTGGGCTTTAGAATGCCTTTTCTGCAGTGGATGTTGGCCTTTAGAGTGCCTTTTGATTCCCTTCCTGCTCTGGAAGTGGTGCATTGTCTAGTCTTAGTGCTCTAGCATAAGATAGCTATCCTTCCTGCCTTCCCATTGGGTTTGCTGCTGTGGATGCTGGGCGTTAGAGTGACTTGTGATTCCCTTCCCTGGAAGCAGTGCATTTTCTATTACTGGAGCTTTACGATATTCCTGGAGCTCTACAACAGAAAGCCTAGTACTGATAAGATAGGCATCCTTCCTGTATTGCAACTGAGTTTGCTGCTGTGGATGCTGGGCTTTAGAGTGTTTTGTGTCTCTATGCTCTGGAAGTGGTGCATTGTATAGTCTTGGAGCTCTAACATAAGATAGTTATCCTTCCTGCCTTCCCATTGGGTTTGCTGCTGTGGATGCTGGGCTTTAGAGTGCCTTGTGATGCCCTTCCCTGGAAGCGTTGCCTATTCGTGGAGCTCTGCAATATTCCTGGAGCTCTACAACAGAAAGGCTAGTACTGAGAAGATAGGCATCCTCCCTGTATTGCAACTGAGTTTGCTGCTGTGGATGTTGGGCTTTAGAGTGCCTTGTGATTCCCTTCCCTGGAAACAGTGCATTGTCTAGTCTTGATGCTCTACAATATTATTGGAGCTCTACAACAATATTCTTGGAGCTCTACAATAGAAAGCCTAGTACTGATAAGATAGGTACCCTTCCTGTATTGCAACTGAGTTTGCTGCTGTGGATGCTGGGCTTTAGAGTGCCTCGTGCCTCTGAAAGCAGTATATTGTCTATTCCTGGAGCTCTAGCACAGAAAAGCTAATACTGGACAAGCAACTCAGCACCAAAACAAATGCAAAGGATATTCAGTACAAGAGCATGGCAGCGAAACAGCCGCTACACTGCTTTATTATTGTCTGCCAATGCGGCATTTTTAACGACCTGGAGGCATGGGCCAACTTGGGCTCTTATGGGCTTCAACACCTGTCCAAAACACCTGGAGAGAGGGCCTAATTCAACACCTGGAGGCTCTAGCTGTAGGCATGGCCTCAACACCTGGAGAGAGGGCCGAACTTGGTCTAGATAATGTGTCCGATGCGGGTAAACAAAACCGCCGGCATCCTCCGTGCCTCTCACCGTGTGCCGCAGGTCCAGGCGCAGAACTGGGGCGTGTTTCGCACTGGAGACCGCCAGCAGGGAGGCCGCTTGCGGGGCCCCTTCGATCCGCATCTCCAGGGCCAGGGACCAGTTCCCGTTTGCAGGATTGAGCCCGGTGGGGAGGTCTAATGGGGAGAAGGTTGGTAAAGGTTTTGCAGGCCAGGGCCAAGCTTGGTCCTGCAGATGTTTTGGACTCCAACTCCCACCATTCCTAACAGCCTCAGGCCCCTTCCTTTTGCCCCTCCGCCGCTTAAGCGGCGGAGGGGCAAAAGGAAGGGGCCTGAGGCTGTTAGGAATGGTGGGAGTTGGAGTCCAAAACATCTGCAGGACCAAGCTTGGCCCATGTCTACCATGATCTCTCTCCTTTGGCACCTGGGTCTTACCTGCCAGGGAAAAGGTGGCCAACCCGTTCCCAGGGAAGAAGCTCCCAGGTCGGATGCTGGGGAAGCACACCTTGGTCCCTTCTTCCTCCAAGGAGCTTCCTTCTCGCCATTCGGAGGTCTTGTTCAGCCAGTTCCAGCGCCGCATGCAGCCGTCCATGGCTGTGTTCAGCTACAAAGAAGGAGCAAAGGGAGAATTATTTGGGGATTCATCCTTGGATGATGGATTATACTAATGCTACTACTCATGATGGCTTTACCGGGGTCAGCAGCTCCTGGGCCGGGATGAAGAGGCCCCCGACGCCGATCCGCATGGCAAAGACCGGGTGGTCGATGACGGAGCTGGAGACGTGGCGCAGGACCAGCTGGTCATCCCCGTCCACCTCCATGATGACCACGTCGCCCTCGTTCTTCACCATCAGCTGCCCAGAGAGAAGAAGAAGAACAACAGAGTCAGAGGCAAGAGCGGTCATTTATCTATCTGTATCTACACTGCAGCTTGACATCATTTTAATTGTCACGGCTCAAAGTTATGGGAATATAGAGTTGAGTGAATCAAAGGTTCCCAGAGTTGGGACTACCAAGGGCCATCTAGTCCAACCCTCTTCTGCCAGATGGGAAAACACAATCCCAGCCCTCCCGACAGGCGGCCATCCAGTCTGTGTTGGATCATTGAATCCTAGAGCTGGGAACATATCCTAAAGGCCATTGAATCCAATCCTTTCCTGTCAAGGAGAAAGACACTATCCAAGCCCTCCCAACAGATGGCCATCCAGCCTGTATTTAAACACTTCCATAGAACCCTAGAGTTGGAAGAGACCCCAAGGGCCATCCAATCCACCCCCTTTCTGCCAGGAAGGAAGACACAATCTTTCCATAGAATTGTACAGTTGGAAGGGGCACCTAAAGGCCATCTAGTCCACCCCTTTCTGCCAGGAAGGAAGACACCATCCAAGCTTTCCCGACAGTTGCCATCCAGCTCGTATTTAAATATTTCCAGAGTATCCTAGAGTTGGAAGATGCCCCAAGGGCCATCCAGTCCACCCCCTTCTTCCAGGGAGAAGGATACCATCCAAGCCCTCCCAACAGATGGCCATCCAGCCTGTGTTTAAATAGTTCCATAGAACCCTGCAGTGTAGATAGCTAGATAGTAGAGTTGGAAGGGGCACCTAAAGGCCATCTAGTCCACCCCCCTTCTGCCAGGAAGGAAGACACCATCCAAGCCCTCCTGACAGATGGCCATCCAGCCTATGTTTAATACCTTCATAGAATCCCAGAGTTGGGAGAAACCCCAAGAGCCATCCAGTCCACCCCCATTCTTCCAGGAAGGAAGATACAATCCATCCATAGAATTGTTGGAAGGGGCAGCTAAAGGCCATCCAGTCCACCCCCTTTCAGCAGGAAGGAGGGCACCATCCAAGCCCTCCCGACAGATGGCCATCCAGTCTGTGTTGGATCATAGAATCCTAGAGTTGGGAACATACCCTAAGGGCCATTGAGCCCAACTCTGTTCTGCTAGGGAGAAAGACACAATCCTTCCATAAAACTGTAGAGTTGGAAGGGGCACCTAAAGGCAATCGAGTGCACCCCCTTTCTGCCAGAAAGAAGGACACCATCCAATCCCCCTCAACAGATGGCCATCCAGCCTGTGTTTAAATGCTTCCATAGAACCCTAGAGTTGGAAGGGGCACCGAAAGACCATCCAGTCTACACACACCCTTATGCCAGACAGGAAGACACCACCCAAGCCCTCCCAACAGATGGCCATCCAGCCTTTGTTGTTGTTGTTGTTGATGATGATTATTAATAGAACCATAGAATCCTAGAGTTGGAAGAGGCACCTAAAGGCCATCCAGTCCACCCACTGCCAGGAAGGAAGACACTATCCAAGCCCTCCCGACAGATGGCCATTCAGCCCGTGTTTAAAAACTTCCAGAGAACCCTAGAGTTAGAAAGGGCACCTAAAGGCCATTCAGTCTACACACACCCTTATGCCGGACAGGAAGACCCCATCCAAGCCGTCCAGAAAGATGGCCATCCAGTCTTTGATGATAATGATGATGATGATGATTAATAATAATAATAATAATAATAATAATAATAATAATAATAGAACCATAGAATCCTAGAGTTGGAAGGGGCACCTAAAGACCATCAAGTCTTGGGTGGAAGGCACCACCCAAGCCCTCCCAACAGATGGCCATCCAGATGGCTTGTGTTGAAATACTTCCATAGAATCCTAGAGTTGGAAGGGGCACCTAAAGGCCATCCAGTCCACCCCCCTCTTCTGCTAGTCAGGAAGACACCACCCAAGCCCTCCCGACAGACGTCCATCCAGCCGTACCCGGTGCCAACGTCCGTCGTTGAGGCGCATCCCCCCCGAAACGGTCAAGTTGGTGACGGCGTTGTGGATCTGCATCTCGGGCTTCCCCTTCCGCAGAGCCAAGACGAACCAGTCCTTGCCGGGGTTGGTGTCCCCATAGAAGATGACGCCTTCTGGGTCGAAGGTGCGGAAGTCGAAGGAGGATGCAGCGCTGGGGAGAGAAAGGGGAGAATGAAGGCCAAGAGGGCTGGTGCCTCACTAAAGTACAAATTCCAGGCATTCCATGGCATTGGGCCTTGAGCCATATGTCAGAATATGCAAAAATATGGGTGTGAAAACTGGCCTAGCATGACATATTGTATCTCCAACAACTCAGGAAAATACCTGGCCCAGTGCTCTGGTTCCATTAATCAATGGTGGAATTTGGACTACAACATCCAGAATTTCTTTATCATCATCCTACCATACCCAACACCATTATATCTATTGAATTTCCACATTTGAAAAGTGCATAGGACCCTAATAGACCCAACAGTCCAACTCCTACCCTGTTTCCCCTAAAATAAGACATCCCCAGAAAATAAGACCTAGTAGAAGTTTTGCTGAATTGCTAAATATAAGGCCTCCCCCGAAAGTAAGACCTAGCAAAGGTTTTGTTTGGAAGCATGCCCAACGAACAGAACACCAGAACATGCAGGATCGGTAAATGTATGTACCATAGAGTGTTGTACATGGATATATTGGTAGTAACAAGACATTCTTGATAGGATTCACAGTTTGTCTGGTTATACTGGTTTATGATGACAACTACTGTACAATATATAATAAATGTTCATTTTTTTTGTTCAACAGTAAATGTGAATTCTTCTTTATGGAAAAATAAGACATCCCCTGAAAATAAGACCTAGAGCATCTTTGGGAGCAAAAATTAATATAAGACACTGTATTATTTTCAGGGAAACATGGTAGTACTCTTCATCATGGGATATGTCATCTAAGGATGATGGGAGTTGATGGGTAGCCTAACATTATCCGTGCAAGTGTGCAATAGTGTGCAATTCTTTGCTTACCTTGTTACAGTGCGCAGATCAATATACAACGTGGCTGTCGGTGAAGGGTCTTCCCATCTCTGACCAAGGTTCAAAGCCCCAGTTTCACCAGGAAGAGACTGGAAACATTGGCCATACTGGGAAAAGGAAGAATGGTCATGAACCCATTTGGCCACTAGATGGCAGCAACAACCTCCAGATTAAGAATGGGAAGCACTGTGCAATGCAGGAATGGACCAGTAGGTGGTGCTGCTGTTACTTGAAAAAAACCCAATAGGGTGCATTACTGCTAACAGCCACCTGGTGGCAGTGCTGTTCTATGGAACTTATTTGCCTATTTTCCCATCCTTGGAACTTTTTTTTTCTAATTGATTAATTCATTAATTAATAGCAAGCCTCATTTCGATGCAGCGTTGTGTGCTTTCCAATCCAGCTTGTCTTCCTTGTCCTCGACCTCCTATGAATATTAATGTCGCCAAGTCTTTACAAAAAAAATCTTATTCCTAAATCCTTATATAGCATTGTTTACCAATGGCAAGAAAGATGTGTGTATAGTATCCATATCTTGGGAACAACAGGTGGAAACTGGAAACTACATCTCTTTACTATGGAAATCAATTCAGTGCCATTAGGCAAGTCATACTGTCTCAGACTCAAAGGGCCTCGAAAGGAAGGAAAGTTGGGAAATCTCCAAATATTATGCCCATCACGTCAGGGGAAACCCGAGACATAATGGTGGGGTTCAGTGTGCTCTCTGGTTGTAGGATAAACTACAACTCCCACTATGTTGAGTCACTCCCCTCTGACCCTTCCAGTAGGTTAAGTGAGTCATGGGTCTTCTGTGTGTCAAGTTTAGTCCAGGTCTATCATCGGTGGAAGTCACAATTTCCCTGGTTGTGGGTGAACCACAACTCCCAGAAAGGAAGGTCAGTTTCTCCCACCCCCCACCCCAAACCCCTCCAGTAATCAAATTTTAGCATATCAGGTCTGTGTGCCAAGTTTGGTCCAGATCCAACAGTGTTTGGGTTCACAATACTCTCTGGATGTAGGCGAACTACAACTCCCCCAAATCAAGGTAATTTTTTCCCATACACTTCCAGTATTTTTTTCTGGTCCTGTGTGCCAAGTTTGGTCCAATTCCATTGTTGGTGGAGTTCAAAGTGTTCATTGACTGCAAGTGAACTACACATCCTAGTACCTACAACTCCAAAATGTCCAGGCCAATTCCCCTCAGAACCCACCAATATTCCAATTTGGGTATGTTGGGTATGCATGCCAAATTTGCTCCAGATCCATCATGGTTTGGGTTTATAGTACGCTCTGGATGCAGGTGAACTACAACTCCATTAAATCCCTCCAAAGATCTCCAGTACTTTTTGTTGGTCATGGGGGCTCTGTGTACCAAGTGTGGTCCAATTCCATCCTTGGTGGAGTTCACAGTGCTCTTAGATTGCAGGTGAACTTTACATCCCATTCCCTACAAGTCCTATAAATTCTCCCCAAACCTCTCCAGTATGTTCAGTTGCTGTTCAATTCCTCTGTTTACTGTCTGCCATAGAAAAGAATAGGAAGGGGTTATGGAAAGGGCAGTGGGCGGGGTTATGCAAATGCCACACCAATGGAGAGAGTCAGAAACACTGGGATGCCTGTGGTGGAGGAAAAACAGAAAATCTAGGATGAAATTGTCCCCGTATGAAAGCCTTCCCTTGGTCGGTGGGCAGTGTGAGTTTGTGGAGGACATTGGCAGGGTCTTGGACATGTTCACGGTGCTCGCCATAACCTGCAATGTCATTTGAGGGAGAGCCATTGGTGTCTCCTGAGTAGTGTGAGTTGATTGATTGATTGATTGATTGATTAGCTACATTTATATCCCGCCCTTCTCATCCCGAAGGGGACTCAGGGCTGCTTACAAGCTATATGTACATATAATATATTATATTAGTAGCATATTACAATATATGCATTATATATTACTGTATTGTACTATAACATTATATTGCAATATTTTTAGTAATATTACATGTAACATAAATATACAATTGCAATAGATTATTATTATTGACACAACGACATTGACACTAATAATAATCTATTGTAATTGTATATTTATATTACATGCAATATTACTAATAATATTGCAATATAGTGTTATAGTACAATACAGTAATATATAATGCATATATTGTAATATTCTAATAATATAATATATTGTACGTACATATAGCTTGTAAGGCGCCCTGAGTCCCCTTCGGGATGAGAATACAGTAGAGTCCCACTTATCCAACACTCACTTATCCAACATTCTGGATTATCCAACACATTTTTGTAGTCAATGTTTTCAATGCATTGTGATATTTTGGTGCTAAATTTGTAAATACAGTAATTACTACATAGCATTAATGTGTAATGAACTACTTTTTCTATCAAATTTGTTGTATAACATGATGTTTTGGTGCTTAATTTGCAAAATCATATCCTATTTTGATGTTTAATAGGCTTTTTCTTAATCTCTCATTATCCAACATATTCGCTTATCCAATGTTCTGCCGGCCTGTTTATGTTGGATAAGTGAGACTCTACTGTAATTATAGATTATTTTATTATGACACAGCAAACAAGATAGATATGCTGGATTTCGTATTATTATTATTATTATTATTATTATTATTATTATTATTATTATTATTATTATTTTATTGTATGACACAGCAAACAAGATAGATATGCTGGATTTTGTATCACAAAATCACAAGTCGAACACTTCCCAAGTGTCTAGAACTGTGTGATGTATTTTCGGATGATGCGCGCAGATCCCAGTCGGGTGGCCTTTTGCAGTTGGCAGATCGTAATTTTGTCAATGTCTATTGTTTCCAAATGCCGGATGAGATCTTTTGGCACGGCACCCAGTGTGCCCATCACCACCAGGACCACCTGCACTGTCTTTGAAGTTCAATCTTGAGGTCCTGATAGCGGCTGAGTTTTTCCTATTGTTTTTCGTCAATGCGACTGTCACCTGGGATGGCGACATCAATGATCCAAACCTTTTTCTTTTCCACTACTGTGATGTCTGGTGTGTTGTGTTCCAGAACTTTTTCAGTCTGGATTCGGAAGTCCCACAGTATCTTTGCGTGCTCATTTTCCAATACTTTTGCAGGTTTGTGATCCCACCAGTTCTTTACTGCTGGGAGGTGGTACTTGAGGCATAAGTTCCAATGGATCATTTGGGCCACATAGTTGTGCCTCTGTTTGTAGTCTGTCTGTGCGATTTTCTTACAGCAGCTGAGAATATGATCAATGGTTTCGCGGTTTCCTTGCACAGTCTGCATTTTGGGTCATCAGGTGATTTTTCCATCTTGGCCTTAATTGCCTTTGTCCTGATGGCTTGCTCCTGGGCTGCAAGGATCAGGCCTTCTGTCTCCTCCTTCAGTGTCCATTTGTCAGCCAGAGCCAGGTCTTCTCCTTATCAGCTTTTCCTTCAGTTTTGTCAAGGAACTTTCCATGCAATGTTTTGTTGTGCCAGCTGTCAGCTCTAGTTTGTAGTGCGGTTTTCTTGTACTGGTTTTTTTTTTTGTCTGCTGTGCTTTGAGGAGTTTCTGATTTTCGACTTCAACCAAAGCAGGTTCTTCACTTTGCTTTACATATTCTGCCAGGGCATGTTCTGCTTCTTTGACGGCTTGTTTTACTTGTAAGAGTCCTCTGTAACCTTATTATTATTTTTATTATTATTATTCCAGGGCAGTTCAAGTGGTACCATATTGTCTCCTCTCTTTTGCACTGTACTATTTTTGCCCAACTGTGGCTGCACCCTATGGCGTGATAGAATTGGAGGAGACCCCAAAAGATCATTCAGCCCAACCCTATTATTCTACCAGGCAGAATGTCTTGGACTGCAACTCCCACCATTCCTAACAGCCTCGGGCCCTTTCCTTTTGCCCCTCCGCCGCTTAAGCGGCGGAGGGGCAAAAGGAAAGGGCCCGAGGCTGTTAGGAATGGTGGGAGTTGCAGTCCAAGACACTTGGAGAGTTGCAGTCCAAGACACTTGGAGAGTGCAAGTCTACACTGCCATATAATCCCCTCTCCATCGTCCAGGACTCACCTTGGCCCCGTAGGTCCCTTCGATCTTGGGGAGCGGCTCCTCCGCCGACAAGGGCAGCCCCAAGACGGCCAAGGAGAGCAGCCAGGCCGCATTGGGGAGCATGGCTTTCGTTGGCCGCAGCGTCCAGGCGCAAAGGGGACTGTGGTCAAACACAGCCGGACGGACGGTCATTTGGGTGCCTGTGTTGACATAAGCTCTCCAAGGGTCAAGGGCCTCGGCCAAAGGCTGGCTCTTGCAGGCGAGAAAAACTGGGGCCCCGGGGTCTGCTTTCCGGGCCCTTTTGCACCTGGATGGATGCTTTGGGGCAGCATCCCTGAAGAGACAGCACCCAAGAAGTGCTCCAGCGCTCTCCAAGCGCCGTGTTGCCGTGTTCTTCCCATGGTGGAGCTCCGTGTTCCCTTTTGCCAGGTTCACGGTGTTTATTTGCACAGAAAGACTTGCATTGCATCCAGTACAAAGCTGGGTCCCAATACAGAATGCAGCCACTGAAAGCAAATGCCAATGGAGACAAAACTTAACATGGTTTTTACTGTATTTGTGAACACAGTAGGGAATTTTGGTTCAATTGGTTAGATTTCTTTAGGATTTCTTCCATCTTTTTGCCAATTGACTAGGCACCATCTACACTGCTGTACAACCCAGTTTCTAAATCCAGATTATCTGCTTTGAACTGGATTATATGAGGTCCCATCTCCACGATGATCCAGTTTCTGGATCCAGATTATCTGATTTGAGCTGGAGCAAATGAGGCCCTGTCTACACTGCCATATAATCCAGTTTCTGTATCCAGATTATCTGCATCAAACTGGATTACGTGAGGCCCCATTTACACTGCCGTATGATCCAGTTTATTTATCCAGATTACCTGTGAGCTGGATTAAATGAGGCCTCGTCTCCACTGCCATTTAATCCACTTTTGGGATCCAGATTATCTGATTTGAGCTGGAGCAAATGAGGCCCTGTCTACACTGCCATATAATCCAGTTTTTGTATCCAGATTATCTGCATCAAACTGGATTACGTGAGGCCCCATTTACACTGCCCATATGATCCAGTTTATTTATCCAGATTATCTGTTTTGAACTGAATTAAGTGAGGCCACATCTCCACTGTCGTATGATCCAGTTTCTGGGTCCAGATTATCCAAATTGAACTGGATTATATGAGGCCTCTCTACACTTTCATATGATCCAGATTATCTGATTTGAGCTGGATTAAATGGGGCCCCAGTTTCTGGATCCAGATTAACTACTGTGAACTGGATTAAATGAAGCCCCATCTACACTGCCATATAATCCATTTTTGGATCCAGATTATCTGCTTCGAACTGGATTAATGAGGCACTGCCATCTCCACTGCCATATAATTAACTTTTTGGATGCAGATTATGTTTCTGTATCCAGAATATCTGCTTTGAACTGGATTAAGTGGGGCTCTGTCTATACTGCCCTATGATCCAGTTCCTGTATCCAGATTATCTGTATTGAACTGGATTAAATGAGGCCCCATCTCCAGTCATATGATCCAGTTTCTGGATCCAGATTATATGAGGCCCCATCTCCACAGTCATAGGATCCAGTTTCTGGATCCAGATTATCTGCTTTGCGCTGGATTCAACGATGCCCCATTTCCTGTCATATGATAGTTTCAGAATCCAGATTATCTGCTTTGAGGCTCTGCCTGCACTGCCCTATATAGCAAATAATCTGGATTCAGAAACCCTGGGAAACCTTCTGCTTTCTCAGCAAACTGGTCCTGACGGTCATCATCCCGGGGACGAAAGGCCTTGTTTGCTCAGGGTTGCAACACCGCAAAGGATTCGGTCTGGGGCCAAAGGGCCAGGGCGGCGGAGTCTTAGGAGGCCCCAATGGGGTGGAAAGAACTTGGACTTGGGAGTTGTAGTTCACCTAGGTGTTGAATTAGTCTACACCAGGCCTGGGTCAACTTGGGCCCTGCAGGTGTTTTGGACTCCAACTCCCACCATTCCTCACAGCCTCAGGCCCTTTCCTTTTGCCCCGCAGCCGCTTAAGCGGCTGAGGGGCAAAAGGAAGGGGCCTGAGGCTGTGAGGAATGGTGGGAGTTGCAGTCCAAAACACCTGCAGGGCCCAACTTGGTCCAGGCCTGGACAACACTGTTGAATGGATGCATCCACGAAGGAGCCGATTCGGATGGTCCATGGAGGAGCTGAGGTTTTGGGTTCACTTAAGTAAGAAAAGAGAGGCCTTAAATACCCAAAATCTCCAGATTCAGTCCGGTCTTGGATGCTAAGCAGGGTCAGCCCTGGTTAGGACTTGGATGGGAGACGGCCACAGAATCGGTTTTGAGTACTCCTTGCCTAAGAAAGCTGTTAAAACCCTTAAGGCACCTGGACCTTGTGTGAGCCTCGATGCTAAGCAGGGTCAGCCCTGGTTAGGACTTGGATGGGAGACCACCACAGAACCAGTTTTGAGTGCTCCTTGCCTAAGAAAGCTGTAAAAACCATACCGTTGTGCGAGCTTTGATGCTAAGCAGGGTCAGCCCTGGTTAGGACTTGGATGGGAGACCACCACAGAATCAGTTTTGAATATTCATTGCCTGAGAAAGGTGTAAAAACTCTAAAGGCACCTGGACCTTGTGTGAGCCACATGCTAAGCAGGGTCAGCCCTGGTTAGGACTTGGATGGGAGACTGCCGCAGAATCAGTTTTGTAAGAAAGCTGTAAAAATCCTAAAGGCACCTGGAATTTGTATGAGCTTTGATGCTAAGTAGCGTTGGCTTTGGTTAGGACTTGGATGGGAGACCACAATAAAATCAGTTTTGAGTGATCCTTGTGTGAAAAAACTGTAAAAACCCTTAAGGCATCTGGACCTTGTGTGAGCCTCGATGCTAAGTAGGGTCAAGCCTGGTTAGGACTTGGATGGGAGACTGCCACAGAATCAGTTTTGAGCACTCCTTGCCTATCACAGCTGTAAAAACCCTAAAGGCACCTGGACTTTGTTTGAGCTTTGATGCTAAGCAGGGTCAGCCCTGCTTAGGACTTGGATGGGAGACCACCACAGAACCGGTTTTGAGTGCTCCTTGCTTAAGAAAGCCATAAAAATCCTAAAGGCACCTGGACCTTGTGTGAGTTTCAATGCTATGCAGTGACAGTCCTGGTTAGGACTTGGATGGGAGACCGCCAAGGAATACCTACCCAGAACCGCAGGCTCTATTTAAAAGGAAAGAACTAGAAAAATCACACCTGAGGATTTTCACTTAAGAAAACTTGAGGAAGTCACAGAAAGGGACCCCCAAAGGTCATCTAGCCCAACCCTTCCCCTGTCCCAATGATTTGGGAATCGACTTCTAGACCGCCCAATCCCATGTTTGTGTATTTTGTTTTCCACTGTTTTTGAGCTGAGCGTATATTTGCTTTTTTTTTATTCTGAAGTTATTCGAGTTACACACAAAGATGCAGAAAGATAAATACGGCATTATTATTAATTTTTTTTCCTTGTCTAAACGGACTCTTCACACTGTCACACTTGGAACAAGAGACCGGGAAAAAGCGGCAAACAAATTATTATTATTCATCCTCAGAATTATTATTATTATTATGAACAGTTGTTTTGTGGATTATTTTGTTTTAAACCCTCGGTATTGGTTTGTTTTCCTCCTCCTCTCTCTCTCTCTTAAATCTCTAAAGTGCCATAAAAACTAGCTAGAGGTGCTTCTAAAAAAATAATAATAATAACAACAGAAGAAGACAAGAGTTACATTCAGTAGCAAACGGTCAACAATCACCGAGAGCGTTGCCCCCAACCCGTCCCCGAAATCCCCCTCCCCACCCCGTGACAAAGTGCAAAAGATCGGAGAGATGGACAGCTATGTACAAAGTCCGTGGTGGCCCCTCGGACCCCCAAAAAACCTCCCGTGGTGACCCCAAACCCCCAAGACCTTTGGTGCTCCTCTTCCAACCTTGTTCCCTTGGGCTCCCCTACTTCTCACATTCGCACACACACAGATTGACACTCAAGACATGACACAAGAAACCAAGGGTTCAATTTTGGGGGGAGACACAAAATAAGGATGTGGACCCCCTCCTATAGCTCTTCCGGACACCCCGAGTCTTTTCCTTAGCATTGAACTTGGGGAGTATTTGGAATGGTGGCCACATCTACACTGCCTTGTAATGGAGTTTCACAATCCAAGTTGGAGCTACACTGCCATATAATCGTTTCTCAACCCAGGTTATCTGCTGTGAACTGGACTATAGGAGTCCGCACTGCGATATAATCCA
This sequence comes from Anolis carolinensis, assembly GCF_035594765.1. Lineage (NCBI taxonomy): Eukaryota > Metazoa > Chordata > Lepidosauria > Squamata > Anolidae > Anolis > Anolis carolinensis. Next base: position 5,507,781 of record NC_085846.1, read on the forward strand.
GTTCAAAGAACATGATGTGGATTCAGAAACTGGATTACACTATGTAACACGGTCTATGAGAATAGAATCATAGGAGCTGGAAGAGACCCCAAAGGACATTCAATCCAACCTGATAGACGAATCATGAAGTTGGAAGAGACCCTAAAGGACATCCAGTCCAACCCCTGAGATAGATAGACAGAGAGACAGACAAAGAAATCAGAGTTGGACGAGACACCAAAGGATATCCAATCCAAGCAGATAGATGGAGGACATGAAGTTGGATGAGACCCCAAAGATAGTCCAACCCCTAAGATAGATAACAGAATCATGGAGTTGGAAGACACTCCAAAGGACACGCAGTCCAACCCCTAAGACAGATAGATATATAGATAACATAGCTGGAGGAATCATGAAGTTGGAAGAGACACCAAAGGACATCTAGTCCAACCCTTAAGATAGAGAGATAACAATCATGGAGTTGGAAGAGACTCCAAAGGACATCCAATCCAACCCTTAAGTTAGATAGATGAATTATGGAGATGGAAAAGATCCCAAAAGACATCCAGTCCAACCCCTAAGATAGATAGAGCAATCATGGAGCTGGAAGAGCCCCCAAAAGGTTATCCGGTTCAACCACTTGATAGATAGATAGATAGATAGATAGATGGATAGATAGATAGATCATAGGGTTGGAAGAGACCCCAAAAGACATCCAGTCCAACCCCGTTGATAGACAAGAGGAATCATGGAGTTGGCAAAGACCCCAAAGGACATCCAGTCCAACTTCTAAGATAGACAGATCAATATATATAGGCTTCTTGAAGTTGAAATTCCAATCTGCAGGATTAGTAGCCCTACATAAACATTAGGAAGGGCTTAGTAATAATTAAGAGCTGTTCAACAGTGGAATATGTTTTCCCCGAGTCTCCTTCTCTGGAGCTTTTCAAGCAGAGGCTGGATGGCCATCTGTCGGGAGAGCTTGGATTGTGTGTTCCTGTCTTAACAGAATGGGGTTGGATTGTATGGCCCTGTGGGCTCCCTCCTCATGCTAGGATTCTATCCTCCTGCAAGGTTAGAATTTGGGAATCATTGCTTTGTATGTACAGTCTTGCTGGGCCCGTAAGTTGTTTAAGCAGAGGCTGGGTGGCCATCTGTCAGGAGGGCTTGAATTGTGTCCCTGTCTAGCAGAAGGGGGTTGGACTGGATGGCCCCTTGGACTCTCTCCTCACACTACGATTCTCTTCTCCTGCAAGGCTAGAGTTTGGGAACCATTGATCTGTATGCACAGTTTAGCTGGGCCCATAACCTATTGCACTTGAAGCATAAGACAACGGAGTCACTCAAATCTCCTATGTGAAGAACTTCCTGACTGTAAAAGCTGCTCAACCATGGAATATGGCAGAGGCTGGATGACCATCTATCAGGAGGAATCATTTGGGAACCATTGATTTGTATGCAGTTTAGCTGGGCCCATAATCTATTGTGCTTGAAGCATAAGACAATGGAGTCACTCAAATCTCCTATGTGAAGAACTTCCTGACTGTAAAAGCTGCTCAACTATGCAATATAGCAGAGGCTGGAAGACCCTCTATTGGTAGGGATCGGATGGTGCCTGCAAGGCTAGAGTTTGGGAACCATTGATTTGCATGCACAATTTAGCTGGGCCCATAACCTATTGTGCTTGAAGCATGAGACACTGAAGTCACTCAAATCTCCTATGTGAAGAACTTCTCAAAGTAAAAGCTGCTCAACTATGGAATAGGGCAGAGGCTGGATGACCCTCTACCGGGAGGGATCAGATGATGCCTGCAAGGGTAAACTTTGGGAACCATTGATTTGCATGAACAGTTTAGATGGACCCATAAACTATTGCGCTCAAATATCCTATGTGAAGAACTTCTCAAAGTAAAAGCTGCTCAACTATGGAATATGGCAGAGGCTGGATGACCATCTATCAGGAGGGATCGTTTGGGGACCATTGATTTGTATGCAGTTTAGCTGGGCCCATAACCTATTGCGCTTGAAGCATAAGACAATGGAGTCACTCAAATCTCCTATGTGAAGAACTTCCTGACCATAAAAGCTGCTCAACTATGGAATATGCTACCTTGGGTGTGTTGTGGAGTATCCTTCTCTGGAGGTGTTTAAGCAGGGGCTGGATGACCATCTATCGGGAGGGATCAGGTGGTGCCTGCAAGGCTAGAGTTTGGGAACCACCGATTTGCATGCACAGTTTAGCTGGGCCCATAACCTACTGCGCTTGAAGCATGAGACAATGGAGTCACACAAATCTCCTATGTGAAGAACTTCCTGACCGTAAAAGCTGCTCAACTATGCAATATAGCAGAGGCTGGATGACCATCTATAGGGTGGGATCAGTTGGACTGGATGTCCTTTGGGGGTCCCTTCCAAGTCTAGGATTCTGATTGTGCCTATTTTGACTCTACAAAGCCCCTTGCCCCATAGACTTTTGATGCTCTTAACCAATTCAAAAAGACGATGGAGCTGCCAGCTGGCTTTTTCCAACCTGAAGCCATGGATGGATTTATTTATTGGGTAGTGGGGGAAAAAAAGTAAAGCAGAGGAGGAAAACTGGCATGAATTTAGGGAGCAAAGTTTTACAAAAGTTTGTGTCTTTTAAGAAGCAAAGCCAATGCATTGGGAATTCTGAGCTTAAGAGGGGAAAGAGATTTTCCCAGAGAGAACTGGAATGTTTCCACTATTATATTATATTATCTTTGGACCTCCGGGTGCTTTGGACTCCAACTCCCATCATTCCTAACAGCCTCAGGCCCTTTCCTTTTGCCCCTCTGCCGCTTAAGCGGCGGAGGGGCAAAAGGAAGGGGCCTGAGGCTGTTAGGAATGGTGTTCCTACAACTAAGGAAACACACACATATATATGAACTACTAAAAGTTTAGCTAAGTGGCCAACGTGGTCCTTGAACTTTGGAATATTTTAATCCAAATGGTCCTTCTCTTTAATGCACTTTTCCTACAGTAGCCATGAGATCCTAGGAATCTGGTTTGAGATCCTTTTTTGGGGGAAGGGGCAGAAGGGGACGAGCATTGCAAAAACTTAAAAACACAGTGGATCCCCGGTCTTGTTTGGCTCAATCCCCACGACCCGAAACCCCAGAGGATACAAACAGGATGGTAACTAAATAGGCTTCTCCTTATTTCCCTTTGTGTGCATCGATTCACTAAAATCCCTGCATCCTAAACAATGTGGATGATGGGAGTTGCAACGCTATGCAACTCATAACTGGGGAAGGACATGAGTAGGTGCATGATGTGCATTTATGTTCCTGCAGGACATCCCATCCTGCATCCTAAACTATGCTTGCTGTGGATGATGGGAGTTGTAATCCTGTACGACTCATAACTGGGGTAAGAAATGAGTAGGTGCATAGTGTGCATTTAGGTTTCTGGAGTACATCCTGTTGTGCACATGTTTGCTGTGTATGATGGGAGTTGCAATCCTGTATGACTTATAATTAGGGAAGGACATGGGCGAATTTATGTTTCTCCAGTACATCCCTTCCTGCATCCTAAACAGTGTTTGCTGTGGATGATGGGAGTTGCAATCCCATATGACTCATAATTGGGGAAGGACTTGGAACAGGTGCATGATGTGCATTTAGGTTTCTATAGTACATCCCTTCCTGCATCCTAAACTATGTCTGCTGTGGATGATGGGAGTTGCAATCCTGTACGGCTCATAACTGGGGAAAGACATGAGTAGGTGTGAGATGTGCATTTCAGTTTCTCCAATACGGACTTTCCTGCATACTAAACTATGTTTGCTGTGGATGATGGGAGTTGCAATCCTGTACGACTCATTACTGGGGAAGGCAATGAGTAGGTGCATGGTGTGCATTTAGGTTTCTGGAGTACATCCTGTTGTGCATCCTAAGCTATGTTTGCTGTGGATGATGGGAGTTGCAATCCTGTATGACTTATAATTAGGGAAGGACATGGGTGCATTTAGGTTTCTCCAGTACATCCCTTCCTGCATCCTAAACTGTGTTTGCTGTGGATGATGGGAATTGCAATCCTGTATGACTTATAATTAGGGAAGGACTTGGAACAGGTGCATGATGTGCATTTAGGTTTCTATAGTACATCCCTTCCTGCATCCTAAACTGTGTTTGTTGTGGATGATGGGAGTTGCAATCCTATATGACTCATAATTGGGGAAGGACTTGGAACAGGTGCCTGATGTGCATTTAGGTTTCTATAGTACATCCCTTCCTGCATCCTAAACTGTGTTTGCTGTGGATGATGGGAGCTGCAATCCTGTACGACTCATAACTAGGGAAGGCGATGAGTAGATGCATGGTGTGCATGTAGGTTTCCGCATTGCATCCCTAACTATGTCTGCTGTGGATGATGGGAGTTGCAATCCTGTACGGCTCATAACTGGGGAAAGAAATGAGTAGGTGCGTGATGTGCATTTCAGTTTCTCCAATAAGGACTTTCCTGCATACTAAACTATGTTTGCTGTGGATGATGGGAGTTGCAATCCTGTACGACCCATAACTGGGGAAGGTGATGAATAGGTGCATGGTGTGCATTTAGGTTTCTGGAGTACATCCCGTTTTGCATCCTAAACCATGTTTGCTGTGGATGATGAGAGTTGCAATCCTGTATGACTTATAATTAGGGAAGGACTTGGAACAGGTACATGGCGTGCATTTAGGTTTCTGTAGTATATCCCTTCCTGCCATCCTAAACTGTGTTTGCTGTGGATGATGGGAGTTGCAATCCTATAGGACTCATAATTGGGGAAGGACTTGGAACAGGTGCATGATATGCATTTAAGTTTCTGCAGTATGTTCCTTCCTGCATCCTAAATTATGCTTGCTGTGGATGATGAGAGTTGCAATCCTGGGGAAGGAAATGAGTAGGTGCACGACGTGCATGTAGGTTTCCGCAGTGCATCCCTTCCTGCATCCTAAACTATGTCTGCTGTAAATGATGGGAGTTGCAATCCTATATGACTTATAATTAGGGAAGGACATGTGTGCATTTAGGTTTCTGCAGTATGTTCCTTCCTGCATCCTAAATTATTTTTGCAGTGGATGATGGGAGTTGCAATCCTGCACGACTCCTAACTGGGGAAGGAGATGAGTAGGTGCATGATGTGCATTTAAGTTTCTGCAGTATGTTCCTTCCTGCATCCTAAATTATTTTTGCAGTGGGTGATGGGCGTTGCAATCCTGCACGACTCCTAACTGGGGAAGGACACGAGTAGGTGCATGATGTGCACTTAGCTTCCTACTCTGCAGGACATCCCTTGCTTTCGTCAGGGAGAAGCTGCGCTGCTTCACGCAAGGCTGCCCTCTTCTCCTTCCCTCTCCTTCCCTTCCTCTCCTGCCAAAAGGAAAATGTGATTCATCTCATGGAGGCTGCAAAACAAAACAAGGCCGGAGAGGGAAAGAGCAAAGCAAGGAAGGGCGGGGGAATCTCTCCAAAGCTCCTGCCGCAGCAGCTGCTCTGAGCAAAGAAAACAAACAGGAAGGCCAGAAGCAAAGCGGCCCATTTTGGGGAGGGACAACAATGCCCCGATGCAACAATATCAAGCTGCATGCGGGGCAACTTCGGCCCTTCGTCCGGGTGTTTTGGACTTCAACTCGGCCGTTCCTAACAGCCTCAGGCCCTTTCCTTTTGCCCCTCCGCCGCTTAAGCGGCGGAGGGGCAAAAGGAACGGGCCTGAGGCTGTTAGGAACGGCCGAGTTGAAGTCCAAAACACCCGGACGAAGGGCCAAAGTCGCCCGGCGCCTAGTGCAAATGCACCCTCACTTCAACTCCCCTTTGTGCACGCTGCAAGACTGGCGGGTGAAAGGAACAGCTGCGACGACACCACAGGACACGGCGAAGACGTGGCGGAACAACGGGGTTCACGGAGAGAGCAGGGCGGGTTGTGCAAATTCACTAACAGTGTCTACTGAGCAAGACATTCATCTGGAGGGAACGGGGGATTCGGGGGTTCTGGGGAGAAGAGGGGTTACCCTGTACCTATTTTTTTTGCTATTTAACTATTTTTTTACAGTCCCCACTCAAGACACAACGGATGTGCTTCAATAGATGTGAAGCAGGGTCGGATCGGAGACGCCCACCGATCCGACACACGCATGGCGGAAACACAATCCTCGTTCCAATCCGCACGCACACACTCCCAGGCACGCATCCGACTCTCCTTTCCCCCGTCCCCGGTGCTCCTCTCCCCGCAAAGCAAACCCCCTTTTGTCTCTCAAAGAAGGGCTCCTTTCTTCAGCCGCTCCGAAGCGCCCGCCGGTTCTCCTCTGCCCTCGCGGAGAACGCCGGCGGCGGTGCCCATCGCCACGGCCGCCCCATTGGTTCCGGCGCCGGCCTCGTGGACCTCGCTGCGGCACGGGTTCATGGAGTAGCTGAAGACGCTGGGCAGGAAGGGCAAAGGCTGACCCTTGTCGTCGGGGACCACCATGTTCAATGCCACCGGCAGAGTGAAATTGTATGGGTAGGCCGCCGCCAAGAGCTGGTGCCCATACATTAACGGGTAGGGGTCCGGGTAGAAGCCCATCTTGCCGTCCCCGTCGCTGCCGCCCGCCTTGTTGAACTGGATGGCGCTCGGGTAGGCCAGGAACGAAGCCTTGTCCTCTAAGTCCTTCCGGGTCCGGCAGCTTCCCGGAACCAGTAGCGGCAACGGGTACTCCTGGACCGGGTATCGCTCCTCTTCCAGGTCCGGCGGCTGTGGTGCTGGCGGCACTAGGACCTCCTTCTGGACCAAGCCGGTGTGCGAGATGACAGGGTCTTGGAGGGAGTGCGGCAAACTCGGGGGCACTTCCACGAGGCCGGGGACAGCCTCCAGGACGGGCGGTTGGGAGGGGATGTGTTCGGAGAAAGGGGAGCCGCCTTCCTCCGGCAGAGGGGAGCTCTCCACCGGCAGCATCGGTGCCAGAGTCCGGACGTCGTACGGCGTTAGGTCCATTGGCGGAGGGTCGTCCTCCGGCGCTTCCTGTTGGATAACAGGGGCTTCCCCGCTGGAGGATGACACCTGCATCTCTTGAGTGGTCTCTTCCTTGACGATGGGCGAGAGAGGGGGTGCTGGGGGCACGTCGGGGGTCTTCTTGGAGTAGGCGATGACGGTGGTGGGAGTCGGCAAGGGGAGAGCTGGAGATGGCGGGGCTTCCGGCTCCTTGTTCTCATGCCGCTTCATGTGGCGGCTGAGCGCTGCGGCGGTCTTGCAGACCTTTGTGCAATGGGTGCAGGTGAACCTCGCCAGAGGCTTGCGGCCCACACGGTGGGGAGTGCCCAGCATGGACGCCAAGGAATGGTCCTCCTTCCCGAACCGCCCGTGCACCCGCTCGTGTTTTCTCAGTTTCTTGAGAGCGGAGAAGAGTTTGCCACAAATGCTGCACTCGTGCTTCCACTCCGAGCCCCGTCCACTCCCGGTTTTGGGTGCTTGATCCGTTCCTTCGCCCTCCGAAGTGCCCCCGGGTGCATCAGTGGACATTGGCTCGCTGGTCCCCATGCTGGCATCGTCTTTGACCTCCTCTTCTTCCTCTTCCTCCTCTTCTTCTTCCTCAGCCTCCTTATCCTTCTCAGTGCGTTTCAACCAGCGCAGGGAACGCAACTTGCGACGCCACCGCGACTTCTTCACCTTTGGCATGGCGTTGCTGGTGCCACCGCCGCTGCACGTCTTCCGTTTGGGCTTGTAGCTGTAATACGGTCGCCAGAGCTGGTCTTCGGCATCTCCCCGGTCGCTCTCCTCCTCGCCGCTCTCATTAGCATATGTGCCATGAGGTCCCAGCAGCGGTGGTGGCTGCTTGTCACCATTCTGGTCCCAACCGAAATCGAAGCGCCTGCCTCCGACACGGCTGCCTTTATCCAGCATGAGATCCGTCTCTGAGATCCGCCGCTTGACGATGGCTTCTTCACCGATGCGCACCGTGATCTGGCAGAGTGGTGCAGCGCGGTTTTCGGAGGCGGTCCCTACGTATGCTGGCTTTGCCATGTAAGTCATGGTACGCCCGGCCCGTGGACCCTTCGCTCTGTGCCCGTGTTCAGACCCATTCTCTTCTGAGACCCGCTCATCCGTCTTCTGGGACTGGATGTATTCCTTGAGTACTTGTTTCTTGATGGGTTTGGTCACAATCGTGGAAGGCAGAGTCTGCGGCAGGAGAGGCGGAGGCCCCGGATCTAACGATGGATCTGAAGACTTGCTGTTATATGTGATCACCGAAGGGGCCTGTGATTTCACCGAAGTACTATGGACGATCACAGAAGAAGTTGGCCTCCCATAGGCGATGACCGTGGGGGCCTCCGCCGCAGCCCCTGGCCGCTCGTCCGGCTGGACTGCGTCATCGATTGGTGGGAGCACAGGCATCTCCCGGATGGCGTCTTGCTGCTGAAAGCATTCTCCCTCTGGCAGATCCAAGGTGCTGCCATTGGTTGCGAAGACATCGCTGGGACCCAACGAGGAGACTAAGTTTCCATCTAAAGAGTCGTTTTCCCCCAACGTCATAGGGATGGGCTGAGTGGAGAGCAAGAGGTTATCTGGGACCAGCCCTTGGCTGTAAGTCTTGTAGGGCCTTTTTTGGGAGCGCATAGGCAAGAGCCGGTAGAGTTTCAGAGCGTTGAGCTTAGGCTTATAGCCGCCGTTGGGGGTCTTTTCTGAAGAGATGAGACCAGGGTTGATTCCATGGAAGGCTTTCTGGTGGGTCTTCAGGTTGTAGTAAGTGACAAATGTCTCCCAGCAGAAGATGCACTGGTATCGCCGTTCCCCCGTGTGCCAGACCTCGTGCTTGGTGCGGTACTCAGCCAGGGCAAAGACCTTGTCGCAGTAACGGCACGGGTATTTCCGCCGCCACGAATGGACGTTGGAGTGGCGCTTGAGGCTCGAAAGGGTCATGTAGGATCGCTCGCAGACAGTGCAGAAATAGATGATGTGGCCGTCCACCACTTTGACAAAGTGGTCTTGGTCGGAGATATAGTCCATGCGCGGCAGGCTGCGGTGGCGGAACATCATGCCTTTCTTGGTAGAGGCGGATGCTGCCGCCGGCTTGGGAGGCAGGACGGGGTCCGACGGTGTGTCACTGCCTCCTAAAGCGTTCTCCTTGGGCTCCTCCACCTCCTTGCATAAGACTTCATGCGTCTGTAGCCGTTTGATGTGAATGAAGCTCTTCCCGCAGTGCCGGCAGGACAAGGAACGCCGCGTCCGGTGCAGCTTCATGTGGAGGCTGAGCGCCGAAGACGTGGTGAAGCTGCGGCCGCAGGTTCCGCAGCAAAAAGTGCTACTGGCCGGATACGGAGCTCCCGGCGGGGACGAAGGCGCCTGGACCGGGTTGTCATTGTTGGTGACAGAAGCAGAGGGAGAAGTGTCCTGGTCCCAAGCATTACTTCCTTTCAGCGCAAAAGCAAGGTCTGGAGTTGGCGGTGGCACCGCGGCAACCGAGCTGAGGTTGTACAGGATCTTGGCCGTCTCTTGTTCGGCATCAGGCCGAGCATCTTCCACTGGGCTGAGTGCTTTGGTCGATTCCTCCAAACAGAAAGGGCTGGAAGGCTCGGCTAAGCGGGAAGAGCAGGTGAGGTCGATCGGCGACCCGCAAGGCCTGGAGGGGCTGGCCGCACCGGAGTCGTCCATCTTGGCCCCTGCTGAGGAGTCATCCAAGTCCTCCAAGCGGGAGATGCCGAGGCGCCGGCCGACGGCTCCAATCTCCTTCGCGGCCGCCGGGCTGGGCACTGAGAGGTGGGAGTTGTAGATGAAGTTGAGGATGTCGGAGAAGACGTCGGCTTGGATGTCGGGAAGCTCCAGGATCTGGCCTGCTTGGCGGCACACCGACTCCTCGGAGAGCACTTCCTTGAAGTAGGGGCTGGAGGCGGCGAGGACGTTCTTATGGGCCTTGAACTTGGTGTCTTCCGCGATGATGGTGATGTCGCAAAACTGGCCGCGCAGGCGCTGCTCGTTCAGCTGGACCAGGAGGGAGCTGGAGTGGCTGACGTCTGTGACCTCCACCACCGGAGCCATTGTGCCGACTCTGATCTGTGCAAAGAAAGAAAGAAAGAATGAGTCAGGAAAGGCTTCCCAACATCTTTCTACATGAAACAGGAGTCACTGAAGTTTAGATCTGGAAAGGTTGCTTTGGAGAGCACAGATTCTACCGAGTAGGATTCTTGAATTCTTGAATCTTGGGGGACAGAACCAACATCGGAGGGGGAATCCTAGACTTCTCTTGCAAGGTGCAAGACATGAGAATAGAACTGTGTATTTAATATTAATATATTAATTCCTAATATTTAAGATCAGAGATGACAACATGAATGGGTCTGATTTGCATGTGGCCTCCAAACTTTTGACCATGACTCTTGGTCAGAAAAAAATACAAAACAAAAAAGTGCAATTTTGGAAGTGATTTTTCTCCTGAAATCTGATCGAGTTGCCTCTTTCGTGCTGCAAAATCTGACGAAAATGATCTTTGGAAATAGAGTGGCATTGTTTTGAGTCAGAGTGGGGAAAACTGCACCCAATGTTGTCGGAAACTGAAGACTTGGAGGAAGGAAATATATAAGATACAAGATCTTAGTGTGGACATCCCACCATTCCTAACAGCCTCAGGCCCCTTCCTTTTGCCCCTCCGCCGCTTAAGTCTTCCTTTAGGACAGACATGGGCCAACCTTGGCCCTCCTTCCAGGTGTTTTGGACTTCAACTCCCACCATTCCTAACAGCCTCAGGGGCAAAAGGTGTTGGTGTATTTTGTTGTTAGTGTGAAATGTTAGATCAAATGTTTGCTGTTTGGATTGTGCATCTGTGTTCTGGCAAGATTTCCAGCAGCACATGAGTTAATTACCAGCCAGCCCTGATTGACTACCTGCAGGGCCAATAGGTCAAGTCTTCCGGTTTCAACGGGGGACGGAACATTCATCATGGACAGTGGAATGTAGGGTGTTGCCAGTGTGTGCTGATAGCTGACAGCGAAGAGAGAGAACATGCTTTCCCCTTGCGGGGAAGCATGAGCCCAGAGAGGGATGGTGTTTGTTATTGTAGCTGTATATACTTGTAAATAAATAAAGCCTTAGAACCGCTGGGATCAGCAGAATTATGACTGAGGTGTCGTTCGCTGGATGTTTAAGCGGTCTGACTGCAGAGGAGAAGGTGAGAGGACCTGTCTCACCAATAAATCAGGGTGTTTGCGGATGTGATTTGAAATAAATCCCTGACAAAAGGAAAGGGCCTGAGGCTGTTAGGAATGGTGGGAGTTGGAGTCCAAAACACCTGAGTTATGAGTCTGTATACTTGCAAATACGTGGTAACGGGAGGTCAAGTTCCAAGGCCAAAAGAAATGCAAACTCTTGCTCCTTCCAAGTTTGCTACAAGTCCATCCTGACCCGAACCGCAACAGACCACGAACCGGGAACAAGGGAAGGATATCTGCACGTGGCTCCCGTCCTTCTCCCCATTGCACCCCCTTTTACACACATTTCCCCCCTCTTTTGGGAGCCATTTTGCTCAAGGAGTTCCCCCAGCTGGCAGCCTAAAATGGCTGAAGGAAACGGAGCCGGGTGCCAGCTCGGATTAGCGGCGACGGCAGCCAACATCAAGCTAGCCCAGCCCACTTGGACTCGGCGCAGGGCTCCAAGGCTGGCCGGTTCGAGCGGATTGCCCCGTTCGGCGGCTCCTTCCTCGGCTTTGCAAGGTTTGGCACCGTGCCCGGAGCGTGGCCTTGGGACGAGAGAGATGTGAAGCGGGGTGTGTGCATATAGGCAACGGTGGCTTCCATGGGTCTCCTTTTTGATATATTTCCCCAACCCGATAAGCACACAAAACCACACTCCTGCTCTTTTCCCAGGTCAAAGCAAAGCACGGTTTGTGCAAATGTGCCTTTTTCCAAGTGTGCAAGGCTGAGCGAGAACGAGAGGGGCGTGTGCGCACGAGGCAATGACAACAATACCTTCAGGGCATCGCTCTCTCTCTCTCTTTCTCTCACGCACGCAAGCATATATACACAGATGCATGCATGCTGACACACACACACACACTCACACCCGCATACACAATCCCTTCCTGGCGGTGACGACGGGAGTATCCAAACGGAAAGAGAGTTTCTATGGAAACGGGTCCGGATGACGAAGAAATAATAAAAGGACCGTGGGGGAAGGGAAGGGAGAGGCGGCAGGACGGCTTGTTGCTCGGATTCGGGATAATTGGGGGTGATGGGTGATAGAGTCACCGAGTTGAGAGGGGCACCCAAAGGTCACTCAGTCCAACCCCCTAAAGAGAAAGAGAGAGAGAATGAATCACGGATGTGGAAGAGGACCCTAAGCGTCAATCCAGTCCAAGCCCATTCTGCCATGCAGGTCACAATCCAAACCCTCCTGACAGATGGCCATCCACATTAGCTTTAAAAACCTCAACTGAAGGGGATTCTACTGGAGAATTGGGGTGATGGGTGATATAGTCACGGAGTTGGGAGCGGCACCCAAAGGTCACTCAGTCCAACCCCTTAAAGAATGAATCATGGATGTGGAAGAGATCCCTCAATGTCGATCCAGTCCAAGCCCATTTTGCCATGCAGGGCACAATCCAAACCCTCCTGACAGATGGCCATCCACATTAGCTTTAAAAACCTCAACTGAAGGGGATTCTACTGGACTCAAAGGCACCTTATTCCTCCGTTGAACAGCTCCGAACCGTCAGGAACGTCTTCCTAACGTTTAGGTGGAATCTCTTTCCCTGCAATTTGAATCCATGGCACCCCATGTGTCTGAGTCTCTATTATTATTATTATTATTATTATTATTATTATTATTATTATTATTATTATAGGAGCCTCCAGTGGCCAAGGGGATAAAAGCCTCGTGACTTGAAGGTTGGGTTGCTGACCTGAAGGCTGCCAGGTTCAAATCCCACCCGGGGAGAGCGCGGATGAGCTCCCTCTATCAGCTCCAGCTCCATGCGGGGACATGAGAGAAGCCTCCCACAAGGATGGTAAAAACATCAAAAACATCCGGGTGTCCCCTGGGCAACGTCCTTGCAGACGGTCAATTCTCTCACTCCAGAAGCAACTCTGGTTGCTCCTGACACGGAAAAAAAAATTGTTTTTTCATGGCCGGAATCACTGGGTTGCTGTGAGTTTTCCGGGCTGTATAGCCATGTTCCAGAAGCATTATCTCCTGACATTTCGCCCACATCTATGGCCGGCATCCTCAGAGGTTGTGAGGTCTGTTGGAAACGAGGCAAGTGGAGTTGGCGGGAGAAAGGACTCTTGTCTGTTTGAGGCAAGCGTGAATATTGGAATTAATCACCTTGATCAGCATTGAATAGCCTTGCAGCTTCAAAGCCTGGCTGCTTCCTACCTGGGGGAAATACACAAGCACGTGGACAGCTTCAACAGAAAAGAGGAAACCATGAAAATGAACAAAATCTGGCAACCAGTACAGTAGAGTCTCACTTATCCAAGCCTTGCTTATCCAAGGTTCTGGATTATCCAAGGCATTTTTGTAATCAATGTTTTCAATATATTGTGAGACTCTACTGTATTTTTATAAACTCTAAAATCAGGATAGTGAATAAAGAACAACACTCTGAAGACAGGGGAATTCCAGACATGAAACAATCAGGGCCAGCTAACACATCACAACAAAGGATTCCCCCAGGCAGGAAGCAGCCAGGCTTTGAAGTTGCAAGGCCATTCAGTGGTAATCAAGGTGGCCAATTGCAATATTCGTACTTTCCTCCAATAGACAGAGTTCTTCCTCTCACCCAGGACATTATTCCACAGATATATAAACCCCATTTGCCTAGTTTCCAACAGATCTCACAACCTCTGAGGATGCCTGCCATAGATGTGGGTGAAATGTCAGGAGAAAATATATAATATATATAAATATACAATAATTTATAAATATATAATATATTGTATATACTTATAATATTGAGAATAATATTATAACATAATACAATATTATACTAATAACAATATAATAATAATTATATATTATATGTAATATTACTAATAATCGGGGTTGTTGTATGTCTTTTGAGCTGTGTGGCCATGTTCCAGAAGTATTATCTCCTGACGTTTCGCCCACATCTATGGCAGGCATCCTCAGAGGTTGTGAGGTACTAATAATATTACCATATAATGATATAGTGCAATATAGTAATTTAATGCTTACATTGTGCTAGGCTAATAATATATAGTAGGAACATTTGATTTGTAAGCTGCTCTGAGTCCCCTCTGGAGTGAGAAAAGCAGGATATAAATGAAGTAAATAAATACAGTAGAGTCTCACTTATCCAAGACTCGCTTATCCAAGCTTCTGGATTATCCAAGCCATTTGTGTAGTCAATGTTTTCAATACATTGTGATATTTTGGTGCTAAATTCGTAAATACAGTAATTACAACATAACATTACTGTATATTGAACTACTTTTTCTGTCAAATTTGTTGTATAACATGATGTTTTGGTGCTTAATTTGTAAAATCATAACCTAATTTGATGTTTAATAGGCTTTTCCTTAATCCCTCCTTATTATCCAAGATATTCGCTTATCCAACGTTCTGCTGGCCCGTTTAGCTTGGATAAGTGAGACTCTACTGTAAATAAAATGCTTCTGGAACATGAAGCCTGGAAAACTCACAGCAACCCATTGTTATTGTTGTTGTTGTTAGGGCAAATAATATTTCACAATTCAACCCCACACCAGCCACACTTTATCCAATCCTCAATCAACCCTGCCATTTTAAATGCAGGCATGCAAAAAAGAAACAATCTGAGAATTAGAAAAATGGATTTGGTGGCAAGGAATAAACACAAGGAGAGTGACCTCTGGATCCTGCTTGCTCTCTCTCTCTCTCTCTATATATATATGTATTTTTTTTCTCCTGCAGTTTCAAAAGAAGCAGAACTGGGCTCTGGATGTTTTTTGTTTTCTTTGTGGGAGAAAAGGGAGCCGGGCTGGGCGAGGGAGGCATGGAAGCCAGGCGTAAACAAGGGGAGGCGAAGGATGGATTTCTGCAGCAGCGGCCCTTCCACGGGCAGAGAGTGAGTCACGGAGGCTGAGGTCAGCAGATTGGCTTCTGGGGAGCGGCAGAGCGGCACGACCGACCGACAGACCGGCCCAGCCCAGCGCAGAACAAACAGGGAGGCGGAGGGACAGAGCCCCACCTGGCCAGGCAGGCAGCAAGGCCCCCACGGCCTCCTTGCACAGTCACGTCCATAGAAGCACAGAAGAGGTGGAAGGGACCCCCAAGGGACATCTAGTCTGACCGCAATCTGACATCATCACCATCACCATCATAGAATTGGAAGAGACTTCCAAGGATGATCTAGTCCAACCCCAATCTGCCATCACCATCACAGAATCATAGAATCCCAGAGTTGGAAGATACCCCCAAGGGTCATCTAGTCTGACCCCAATCTGCCATCATTATCATAGAATCCTAGAGTTGGAAGGGACCCCCAAGGGTCATCTAGCCTGTCCCCAATCTGCCATCATTATCATAGAATCCTAGAGTTGGAAGGGACCCCCAAGGGTCATCTAGCCTGTCCCCAATCTGCCATCATTACCATAGAATCCTAGAGTTGGAAGGGACCCCCAAGGGCCATCTAGTCTGTCCCCAATCTGCTGTCATTATCATAGAATCCCAGAGTTGGAAGAGACCCCCAAGAGCCATCTAGTCCAACCCCAACTTACCAGCATCATCATACAAATCTAGAGTTGGAAGGGAACCCCAATGGTCATCTAGTCTGACCCCAATCTGCCATCATCACCACCATCATCATAGAATTGGAAGAGACCTCCAAGGGCCATCTAGTCCAACCCCAATCTACCATCATCATCATCATAGAAATCTAGAGTTGGAAGGGAACCCCAAGGGACATCTAGTCTGACCCCAATCTTCCATCATCATCAGCAGCAGCATAGAATTTGAAGAGACCTCCAAGGGCCATCTAGTCCAACCCCAATCTACCATCATCACCACCACTATCATCATCATCATCATCATCATAGAAATCTAGAGTTGGAAGGGAACCCCAAAGGCCATCTAGTCTGACCCCAATTTGCCATCATTATCATAGAATCCTAGAATTGGAAGGGACCTCCAATTGACATCTAGTCTGACCCTAATCTGCCATCACCATCATCACCATCTTTGAATTGGAGGAGACTTCCAAGGATGATCTAGTCCGACCCCAATCTGCCATCACCATCACAGAATCATAGAATCCCAGAGTTGGAAGAGACCCCTCAAGGGCCATCTAGTCCAACCCCAATCTACAATCATCATCACCATCATTTTCATAGAATCCTAGAGTTGGAAGAGACCTCCAAGGGCCATCTAGTCCAACCCTAATCTACCATCATCACGATCATCATCATAGAAATCTAGAGTTGGAAGGGAACCCCAAGGGCCATCTAGTCTGACCCCAATTTGCCATCATTATAGAATCCTAGAATAGGAAGAAACCTCCAAGGGTCATCTAGTCTGACCCCCATCTAGTCCAATCCCAATCTCCCATCATCACCATTGAAATCTAGAGTTGGAAGGGAACCCCAAGGGCCTTCGGAGATAGTCATTAATTAATCAGCCCCAGTGGGTTTTTAATAATTTATCCTGTTTTTATTACGGTCTTACCATTTATGTGTTTTAAATGAAATTTTTATCTTGTATTGTTGTTTATATTGATATATTGTATTATTGTTTTATCTTTTTATATTGTGATTTATTGTGTGGCTTATATTTTGTTCTTATGTTGTTTGGGCCACTGCCCCATGTAAGCCGCCCCGAGTCCCCGTGGGGAGATGGTGGCGGGATATAAATAAAGTTTTTTTATTATTATTATTATCTAGTCTGACCCCAATCTGCCATCATTATCATAGAATCCTAGAGTTGGAAGAGACCCCCAAGGGTCATCTAGTCCAACCCCAATCTACCATCATCACCATCATCATAATAGAAATCCAGAGTTGGAAGGGAACCCCAAGGGCCATCTAGTCTGACCCCAATTTGCCATCATTATCATAGAATCCTAGAATTGGAAGAGACCCCCAAGGACCATCTAGTCTGACCCCAATCTGCCATCGGTATCATAGAATCCTAGAGTTGGGAGAGACCTCCAAGGGGCATCTAGTGCAACCCCAATCTGGCATCCTCATCACCATCACAGAATTATAGAGTTGGAATAGACCCTCACCATCACAGAATCCTAGCATTGGAAGAGACCACCAAGGGGCATCTAGTCTGACCCCAATCTGCCATGCAAGGAAAGCACCGTCAAAGCCCTCACGACAAATGGCCATCCTGCCTCTGTTTAATCTGCTCCACTGAGAAGTAAAATAAAAAAAAGAATCAAGTCACCAAATATACACTTCCATATAATCCGGAATATCTCCTTTGAACCGGATTATATGAGCCTACACTGCCATTTAATCCGGTTCAAAGCAGATAATCTGGATCTTATATGGCACCATAGAAGGGGCCTGATTCAATGGGTCTGTACTGTTTACATTTTCTCAAAATTATGAGGTTTAAACACAAACATAATGAAGCACGGTCTGCATTATGCCACGGCTAGGGTGAGTTGTATGTTGTGATCACCTCAATGCGGTTGTGAGTCCCAAACAAACACTTAATCCCTCCCGATGGCATGACGCAGAGCGTGTTTAATTTAAAAGCCTCCGAAGAAGGCAGAGATTTCCTTCCACCCGCGAAGAAGAAGAGCTCTCCTTACAGCCAGGAAGCTCTTCCTAATCTCCGGGCGGCATCTCCTTCCTTTCCTGTCATTTGAACCCGAGGCTCCATTGAGTCCCGTCTCCAGGGCAGCAGAAAAGAAGCCTCTTCCTTTCAAAACAAACAAAAGGCACTGCAGGCTGTTACGAGACGGGCGACAAAGAGCCCACGTGAAAGGGATCAAGGAGTCTTAGCTGACCACAGGCTCAACGTGAGCCGAGAGTGTGATGCCGCTGCGGAAAAAGCCAATGTGATTCTAGGATGCATCAATAAGGGGTCGGGTGTCCAGATCAAGGGAAGCGATAGCCACGTTTATGCTGCTCACCTGGAATATTATTATTCCCCTTGGGATATGAGAGCCATGGTTAGATACGGATGGCCATCTGTCAGGAGGGTTTGAATGGTGTCCTCCATGTCAAAATAGGATTGGACTGAATGGCCCTGGGAGTGTCTTCCAATTATTGAATTCTATTAATCTACAAATGTACAAGCAGTGGAGTCTCTTTCTATTGAGGTTTTTAAGCAGAGCCTGGATGGCCATCTGTTGGGAGGGTTTGGATGGTGCCCTGCATGTCAAAATGGGATTGGACTGAATAGCCCTGAGAGTCTCTTCTAATTATTGAATTATATTAATCTACAAATTGACTGCCTTAGAAAAGCAATGGAGTCTCTTCCTATTGAGGTTTTTAAGCAGAGCCTGGATGGCCATCTGTTGGGAGGGTTTGGATAGTGTCCTCCATGTCAAAATGGGATTGGACTGAATAGCCCTGGGAGTCTCTTCCAATTATTGAATTCTATTAATCTACAAATGGACTGCATTAGAAAAGCAATGGAGTCTCTTTCTATTGAGGTTTTTAAGCAGAGCCTGGATGGCCATCTGTTGGGAGGGTTTGGATGGTGTCCTTCCACATGGCAGGTCGCTTTCAACTTTTGGATTCTGTGATGCATTGCTTCAGAAATGTATCTATGTCTCCTTCTCTGTAAGTTTTTAAATAGCAGTTGGATGGCCATCTGTCAGGAGGGTTTGGATAGTGTCCTCCTTCATGTCAAAACAGGGTTGGACTGAATGGCCTTTGGGGTCTCTTTCAACTCTTGGGTTCTGTGAATCTATGAATACACTGCATTGGAAATGTATGTCCTTCTCTGTAAGTTTTTTATTGCAACAGAATTAAATATTGGCAGCATTTAAAAAATCATTAACACTAATTAAAACTCTACCCATAGCTAAATCTCACAGCGCCCCCCAACTTTACTTTGAAAACTTCCTTTAACAGCCTGTCTAAATAAAAAAAGTTGAAGAGGCTGGATGGCCATCTGTTGGGTGGGATTATGGGCCCTTCCGCACAGCCATATAACCCAAAATATCAAGGCAGATAAGCAACAATATCTGCTTTGAACTGGATTATCTGAGTCCAAACTGCCCTATAACCCAGTTCGATGTGGATTTTATGCAGCTGCGTGGATGGGGCTGGATGGCCACCTGTTGGGAGGGATTGAATTGTGTCTTCCAACATGGCCTTTGGAGTCTCCTTTGAACTCTACGATTCGGATTGTGGAGAAGAATCCTTCTAGGGAGGACCTTAAAAGAGGCTGCATGGCCATCTGTTGGGAGGGATTGAATTGTGTCTTCCGGCATGGCCTTTGGAGTCTCCTCAAACTCTACGATTCTGATTGTGGAGAAGTCTCCTTCTAGGGAGGACCTTAAAAGAGACTGCATGGCCATCTGTCGGCAGAGATTGAATTGAGTCTTCCAACATGGCCTTTGAGGTCTTTTCCAACCCTAGGATTCGGATTGTGGAGAAGTCTCCTTCTATGTGGGACTAAGAGAGGCTAGATGGCCATCTGTTGGGAGGGATTGAATTGTGTCTTGGGGTCTTCTCCAACTCTAGGATTCGGGTTGTGGAGAAGTCTCCTTCTAGGGAGGACCTTGAAAGAGGCTACATGGCCATCTATTGGGAGGGATTGAATTGTGTCTTCCGACATGGCCTTTGGAGTCTCCTTGAACTCTATGATTCGGATTGTGGAGAAGAATCCTTCTAGGGAGGACCTTAAAAGAGGCTGCATGGCCATCCGTTGGGAGAGATTGGATTATGTCTTCCAACATGGCTTCTAGAGTCTCCTCCAACTCTAGAGTTTAGATTGTGGAGAAATCTCCTTCTATGGGGGACTAAAAGAGGCTGGATGGCCATCTGTTGGTAGGGCTTTGATGGTGCCCTCCTACCCTGTTTCCCCTAAAATAAGACATCCTCAGAAAATAAGACCTAGTAGAAGTTTGGCTGAATTACTAAATATAAGGCCTCCCCCAAAAGTAAAACCTAGCAAAGTTTTTGTTTGGAAGCATGCCCAACGAACAGAACACCAGAACATGCAGCTTTGGTAAATATACGTACCATAGATTGTTGTACATGGAAATAATGGTAGTAACAAGAAATTCTTGATAGGATTCAGTTTGTCTGGTTATGTTGGTTTGTCATGACAACTACTGTACAGTATATAATAAATGTTCTTTTTTTGTTTGTTCAACAATAAATGTGAATTCTTCTTCACGGAAAAATAAGACATCCCCTGAAAATAAGACCTAGAGCACCTTTGGGAGCAAAAATTAATATAAGACACTGTCTTATTTTCGGGGAAACACGGTATCTGCCAGAAGCGGTTGGACTGGATGGCCTTCAGGGTCACTTTATGGGTCTCTATACCCAAAGGGGGTTTTGCCCTGGGGACAGACCCCCGAAATAGGGAGCCAGCCTCGATCCCGGCACCGTCGTCGTTGCCGTGGCTGCTTCGGAGACATAGCGACTGGCCTAGATACAGCCACAGTTGCTATGGAGACTGGAACAGGATAACCTGGCAGGTCCGGATGCAGGCAGCATTTCCATAGAGACCCATTGGGGGGGACCGGACCCTTGAGAGAGCCCCCCCCCCGCCCGTTTTAGCTGAGAAAGTTCAGGTGACATTCAAAGGAGACGGAGACGGAGAGTGCCTTACCTGGGCAAGGTGACCACATCTACTGGGCGTCTGGGCGGCTCTCGTCCAAGCTGCTGCCTGAGCAGGAACCGCTGCGGAGAGAAAAGAAAATATATAAATATATATATGTTGTTGTTGTTTACATTATTTATTCCCCACCTTTGCCACAACCACACACCTTGGTCAATTTCAAACCAAGGCGAATGCAAAAATAAAATAAACAATTCAATAGCACTGTGTGTCTGGTAAAAAAAATGCAATTAAAACATAAATAAATGCAATTAAAATGCATTTGAAAATAAATTCCAACTGCTATTTATTATTATTATTGTTAGTTATGGTTGTTTATTATTATTATTGTTACTAGCTTTACCCGGCCATGCATTGCTGTGGCTTATGGGAATCCTTTATTGGCCAGGTGGAATAGCCTTGCAGTCTCAAAGCCTGGCTGTTTTCTGGAGTAGCTGGAGCTGTTTGTTGTATGAACGTAGAGGCATGGATGAGGGGTTGTGCTGCCAAGTTTAGTGTTTCTGGGATGTGCAGTTTTGTTGTTTTGTCCTAGGCCGAAACGTCATTACCCTTTTTATATATATACTAGCTGTGCCCGGCCACGCGTTGCTGTGGCTTAGTCTGGTGGTGTTGGTCAGTCTACTTTAGGTTGTATTTATGCTGTGACCTCCACCTTCTTTATACTCACATTAGTAGTAGTATTTGAAGTCTGTTACCTTCTTCAATTTTTGTGTTGATTGATAATTGCTTGAGATCCCTGTTGTCTTTGGTTTGTTGTTAGTTGTAATGTCTGATTCTGCTGAGTGCAGTTTATATTTTTATTGTGGTACAATAGTCCTTTTTTTGTTTTGCCTGTGTAGGTGTTTATTATTGTTGTTGTTGTAGTGGTCATGAAGGTTGGATAAGTTAGATGCTACTGTATTGTTTTTTGAAGGCCCAGTGTAGCACTGACTGGCCTCTCAGCCTCAGTGCCTGGCTGTTTCTTGCCTGTGATGGTGTTGATTCTTATTGTTGTTGTTGTCATTGTTATTATTGTAATTGTTTTTTTGGAGGCCAAGTGTGAATGTAGGGATTGGGGAGGTGGATGAGTTGTGTTGTCAACTTTTGTATTTGTTATAGCCACAATGCGTTGTTGTGAGTTTTGTGGGTCCAGATTGTGGTTTTGTGGTGTGGTTGTGTTGTTACAACTGAGAGGCAAGGCTTTTGTGTTGTGTTGCCAAGTTTTGTATTTCTGGGGCGTTTAGTTGTGTGCCAAGTTTTGTATTTCTGGGGCGTTTAGTTGTGTTGTTATAGTCACGATGCATTGTTGTGAGTTTTGTGGGTCCAGATTGTGGTTTTGTGGTGTGGTTGTGTTGTTACAATCGGGAGGGAATGCTTTTGTGTTGTGTTGCCAAGTTTCGTATTTCTGGGGCGTTTAGTTGTGTCGTTATAGTCATGATGTGTTGTTGTGAGTTTTGTGGGTCCGGTGTGGTTTTGTGGTGTGGTTGTGTTGTTACAACCGGGAGGCAAGGCTTTTGCATTGTTTTACCAAATTTTGTATTTCTAGGGCGTTTAGTTGTGTTGTTATAGTCATGATGCGTTGTTGTGCGTTTTGTGGGTCCGGATTGTGGTTTTGTGTTGTGGTTGTGTTCTTACAACTGGAAGGCAAGGCTTTTGCATTGTGTTGTCAAATTTTGTATTTCTGGGGTGTTTAGTTGTGTTATAGTCACGATGCGTTGTTGTGAGTTTTGTGGGTCCGGATTGCGGTTTTATGGTGTAGTTGTGTTGTTAAAACAGGGAGAAAAGGCTTTTGTGTTGTGTTGTCAAGTTTTGTATTTCTGGGGCGTTTAGTTGTGTGCCAAGTTTTGTATTTCTGGGACGTTTAGTTGTGTTGTTATAGTCACGAT